>NC_067472.1:143004197-143350747 GCF_947179515.1 Apodemus sylvaticus
CCAGCTGAATTGTAGCACACTGATGGTATCTGCCAATAGCATCTTTAATTTTTATATCGATCTGTAAGTTAAGCAGTGCTTGCTTAGAGGCAGTTTTCATTTTTAAATAACCTCTCTCCCTCCCTTTCTTTCTCTCTCCCTTTCCCCCCTCCCTCCCTTCCTCCTTCTCTCCCTCTCCTCCCCTCTCTCTCCCCCTCCCCCCTCTCTCCCTCCCTTCCCCCCCCCCCCGCATATGCTCTACTTACTTTAGGGCCATAGAATGCTCCATCTCCTGGGTTTATTTTCCATGGTTTTCCAAATTCCACCAAGCTATTCTGCAGTTGCTATTTTAAAGGAGAGATCATTAAAACCCTTGTACTTTATCATATATTCATCTATTGGCCACACAGCTCATGAGTGTTTATACATCTTAGGTATATTCTACTTTTCTTCAGGACACACTTATTGACAGTGCAGTGGGGGAAAATCCATTTCCTCAACCTTTCCAGGGGATTCTGGAAAAGCCCTTCCTTCCAGTCAGGCCCTGTCAGTCCTACACACTGACTCTTAGCAGCTGTCTCTTGTTTGTTTCTCTGTCGCTGTGGTCAAACCATGACCAAGGCCAACTCAGGGAAGGAAACCATCTATTTCATCTTACAACTCCCAGTTAGGGTGTGCTCTTGACAGAGAGAATCCCAAGTGGACCTAACTCTGTGGGAGCAGCCTCCTTCCCTTGGGACCAAGAAAGGCCACCTGCATGGAGGCTCGTCACAGCCTTGGAAAGTCCCTCCTTGCTGTATTGTTTCTGAACGAGCAAACTGAACAAACTTAGAGAAACTGAGGCCCCGTGACAGCGACTGGAGGGTCCTGGAGCACCCAAGGCATTAAAATGCCAAAGACAGGCTGAGTTTGGAGACGAATATGAAGCAGAGGTGACTAAATCTTTGTCAGGCCTGTGGGGACCCAGGATGAGGCGGTGTAATGGGAGCGGAGGTGGCTGCAGAGACAGGGTTAAGGATGCTTTGGGGTTTTCTTTACAACTCTCAGAGACTTGTAAAGAAAACAATGACAGTGGCAGCAGCAGCCTCCAATGGTCACTTCTCTGACTCCCAGAGGGTCTCAGGTGCTCACTGTGGGAGAAGGTCAGGCCCAGCCTGTAATGCCGCATTCCTGGGAGACTTCTGCTAAACTTTAGCCACATCAATCAAAAAAGAGCAAAAATGTCAAGATTTCCAGGTCATTATCCCCATGCCAAGTCCACCCCTCCTTTAGGTCCTGTTGGGGGTTAGACTGGTATTGCTATGTATTCAGATTCTAAATACTGGTCCCCAAGATCTAGTTGCTAAATACTGACCCCCAAGATCTGGTGCAGATGAGCACATTCTCATGTATATCAAATGATGTTGTATAAACTTTGCTTGTTGATCTTCTCTAACTGTTTAAATAAAAGTGGCTACAGCCAATTACTGGGGAGAATAGAGGTGGGTGGTTTCAGTTACTAGGCTGGGAGTCCAGGGCAGGGACCACTAGAGAGAAGGAGAGGGAGAGGGAGAAAGCAGGTGGGAGAAAGGAGGTTCCACTAGGAGGAGAGGACCAGGAGCACATGCCAAGAGAAGTGCACCCTAAGGACAGACTGATGGAGCCAAAACAGCTCCCACGAGACTCAAACAGCAAGTAGTAGCCAGTCTAGCATATAGAAAAGTAGATTAGGGATAATCAGCCAGTAAGTGTGCTAAAGCTGATTAAATAAATTGCTAGAACTCAGTCTCCATTAGGGGTGGGAGGGTGGGGTGGTTGGGTTAGGGGGGTGTGAGGTGGGGTGGGTGGGTGGGGGGTGGGGAGTGGGGGTCAGGTTGTATTAAGAACTAGTAGAGTTAAATATATATATTTGTAAATATAATTTTAAAATTATAACTATAAATAATAATATAAAACATGCATTATATTAATATATAATTAAATAATTAAATAATACATACATAATAAAATATACAATATATAATTATATATTATTATACACACATATACATTAATGACACATATACATGTAAATTTATGACAAGTCTCCATAGCCCACCCAATTCTAAGTGGCTGAGTGGGAATGATGGTGACATCGACACAGACGTGACAACTGCACATGTGCATTGGCTGGCACTATATCACCATTATCCATATACATGAATTTATTTACGTTCCGCACAGCCTTATGTGGGAGGTGTTATCACCTGAACGCAGGCACCACGATCACATCTCATGCCCAGTCCTGACCCTGAGACAGCTGGCACGCATGGGCAGGGAAAATCTAAGATAGACTTGGCACCCTCTTCTTCTCTTTCTATCTCCATGTGACTCTTAGGTAAACTGAGTCAGCACCCTCGCTGGGAGAGGATCATTTAACTTTGATCCCTCATTCAGTAGACAGGGAAGAAGGGTGTAGTGAGCACACCTCTGGGGTACGTGTGAGGAGGAGACCCCATTACAGCTCAAGCCTAGGCCGTGCTTGTGCACCTCTGGCCAGCATCCATCTCCTCATAGCATGAGGGGATGCTCTTCAGATGCTGCCCCCCACTCTCCTGCCTCCTGTATGGCGCAGATGGTCACCACTGGGATGTGGTGACCGCATGGGCTAGCCACATTCCACGGTCTGCCTTCTCACTCCCGAGTCCCCAGTTTCAACCCTCGGAAGCGCAGTCTCTCATCTACTGCTTACCCGTTCAGCTTCATCCCATATCTCAATCTCTCCCAGGAAGTGCTCAGGCCTTGTTGACAGGTTTAATTGAAAGGAGAAGCCAAACGTCGAGTAAACAGACTGTAAAAAGTGCAAGCACCCCTTTATTTCTTCTTCAATCTGGAAATGAAGGCAAAACACTCAAATGGAGCAGCAATTTAAATTCATCTGTGGTATTTATAACTATAAATTATTTATGTCAAGTAGTTATTAAAACTAATTTAAAATGTTTTTAAAAAGTTTATGTGCATAGGAGCCTCTGCTGGTATGCATCTGCACCACATGATACCCAATGTTGCAGCGACCAGAAGAGGGCATCAGATCCCTTAGAAATGGAATTATAGTCATGAGTTATGATGTAAGTGCTGGGAGTGGAACCTGGGTCCTTTGCAAGAACAGCAGTGTTCTTAACCAATGAGCCATCTCTCTGGCTCCATAAAGCCTGATTGTAACACCAGGCGGTTAGCAGCTTTCATTGCTAACACTAACTATAATTTCTTTTAGACTTACACATAGGCATGTCAGTGTATCCATGCATCTACACTCTTAGTAGTTACTCTGCAGCATTGTGACCTACAGATGCCATGGTTTACAAGTTCACATGAGTGTAGAAACCCACTTCATTTACCCTGTTCCACGAACAGCATCATTACCCAAGTATTTCCTCTCTACATATTTAGGACTGCATCAGGCAAGGGTATATTTTTGCTTCAATCACTAAATATAACTTAGAAAACTCGGAAGGAAAATGAAACTATCTATTTTCACTTTCAGAGTTTTAGAGTCCTTCATGGTCCAAGACTGCCCACCACCCCTTTCCCACAGCCATCCTGAGAGATGGCTGACATCTTGCCTTCTCTGTCACTCCTGAAGGAGATTTTTCTCTAGATTGGGAATTCTGGGTTACCAGTGTTTTCTATTAGTCCTTGAAAAGGTCTGGACTGCATTTTTTTCTCCTGTGAAATAACTATTTTCTCCTCTCTGCCTTCCATTTTCTGTCCTTTCCCCCCTCAGATTAAACTCACATCTTAGCATAGACTTCTCTGGGTGTGGCCTGTCTGGACCACACTTGGCTTCTTGACAGGTGGTTTGTGTCTTTTAATGGATCTGACAAGTCCTTGGCCACCATGTAACACCTCCTTCCCTGTCCTTGCAGGGGATGATCACGTGGAGGTCAGTCACGGCTGGTCCCTTCCCCAGGTTCAATTCTGCCTTTCAGATTCTATTTTTGTTTTGGATTTTTTGTTTGTTTGTTTTTTAAGATTTAGTTTATTTATTATATGTAAGTACACTGTAGCTGTCTTCAGACACTTCAGAAGAGGAAGTTAGATCTTGTTACGGATGGCTGTGAACCACCATGTGGTTGCTGGGATTTGAACTCAGGACCTTCGGAAAGGCAGTCAGTGCTCTTAACTGCTGAGCCCAGCCCCAGATTCTATTTTTGTATCTATATTTTTTTTCCTGTCTCCTCTGTTCTACTCATAAATCCAATTGCTAAGCTTTTATTTTGGTTTTTAGTTACACATTTCAATAAAAATTTTCTACTTAGTTCTTCACTATAATCTTTATTTCTTCTTGGCAATTTTCCCTTTTCTGAGTCTTGGGATGGTTTTCATTGGTGTGAAATGGTTTTGTAACTAACTGTTCCTGGAAACATTCTTACAATGGCTGCCTTAACATCTTTGTCATGGGGCTGGAGAGATGGCTGAAGCTGTGTTCCCAGCACCCACATCGGGAAGCTCACACCTGCCTTTAACTCTGTCAGATGCCTTCTACTGGCTCGCTCTCTCCCTCCCTCCCCATCCCCCCCCCAACTAGAAATAATTTTAAATCTTGAAGACCTTTGTCAGACAATGCTAACATGGTGGTCGTCTCAGGGTCACTGTTCAAGGGTTAGCCTTTTCTTTCTAGACGAGATTCCCCTGGTTGTTGGAACAATGAACGGTTTTAGTTGCTGAGTTCCGGGCATTTAGGATACGATCTGGGATCAGAGCATTGCTTTGACTGCTTTCATTGGCACTGCTCCAGGCTGGTCACCGCCCTGTGGATATGGGTGGAGTTTCTTCTTCAGGACCCTAAGGATAAAAGGGCTCAGCTCTGCTGCCCACTGGCTTGGAAGCTCTGGCCCTTCTCAGCAGCACTGGGCAAGGTCGCACCGTCTGCAAGGGAAACCCCTCCATTTTCCTTTCTAATCTGGAAGTTTGCTTATTTCTCTCTGGCTTATTTCATCAGGAGACTTTCCAGCATAATAGTTACTGATTGAAGCAATGAGAAGTGGCATCCTTGCCTGGCTATTCAGAAGTTCACTAGGTTAAGGAAATTCTCTGCCTTTTTCTTAGAATTTTCAATGAGAAATGAATATTGGGGTTTTCCTGATGCTTTTCCAGCCTCTGCCAATACAGTAATTATCAAAACATGCCTTCTTTTTTATTTTATGTATATGAGTGTTTTGCTTGCATGAATGTCTGTGCATCGTGTGCATGCAATATGTATAGAAGCCATAAGAGTGTGTCGGGGCCACTGGAACTGGAGTAGGATGGTTGGGAGACGCTGTGTGGATGCTGAGGACCTAACCTGTGTTCTCAGCTTGAACAAGAACAGCAAGTGCTCCTGACCGCTGAGCCATCTCTTCAGCACCAAGGTAGGTTTCCTTCTTCCATTCGGATGATGTGGTAAATCACAACGGTTCATTTTGTTAGATTAAACCTGTATCTAGTATTATATATCTTCCATTTGTGGGACACGGCTGACCTGGTTAGGATGCATTGTCTTTCTGTGCTATATTTAAATCAATCTTTTCTAGACATGTCTTTGTCATGTCTTGTTGCAGAGCCCTGAAAGCCTCCTAGGAGGAGTTGGCAATGACTTCTTTCTCTTCAGTTTTTATTTCTTCAGATTTCATTTCAGATCCTCTCTTCATTTCTTTCAGTATCTGCAGGATTCATCAGTTAAACTAACATTGGACCAAAACTGTATATGTAGGAAGATTTTAGTTTTCAGCTTAATTTCTGAGGTGGTCACAAGACTTCTACTTGAATAAAGACTGGTAGTTTTCATTTTTCAAAGATTTGTCTACTTTATTTGACAAGTTTATTGGCATGTTTTTCATAAATATGCCTGAAGTGTGTGACAATGGACTTCAGGAAACTGTTTTCCCTCAGTCTGACTGAAAGCTTACCCATCTGGTTGATCCTTTCAGAGAGCCAGCTTTGGGTTTTGTTGGCATTCTTTGATTTTTCTGTTTCACTGAGTTTATCTTAATGATTTCCATGTTAACATTGTCAATGCAGCAACTTAAATGGAGGACAGGCCTTTGGTTCATTGTTCTCAATGCTAATCTGCAGCTTCTGGGACTGTGCCCGCCAGAGCATCCTGGCAAGGAGACCGCAGAGGACAAGGCTGCCTCACCTCTTGACTTTTGGAACAGGGTTAGGATTCAAGAGCTCCTTCCAGGGTCCACCCCATGGCATGACCTCCTCCAGGAAGGCTCTGCCGCCTCAGGTTTCTACCACCTCCCAGGAGCAGCACCGGCTGGGTGCTTCAGGAACAAACTTGAGGAGGGGTTTAAGAACCAGTCGGCAAGCCTTACATATCCACATCACAGTCCATCACTGAGGGAAGTCATGGCAGGGACCTGGAGGCAGAAACTAAAACAGGACGTGGAGGGTGCTGCTTCCTGGCTTGCTCCTCAGAGAGTGCCTGCTTCTAATAGCATCAGGACCATCGTCCCACGGATTGCTCTGCCCACAGTGAGGTGGGCCTTCCCACACTAATCACCGATTTGGAAAACACACCACAGGCTTGCCTGCAGGTCAGTCTGGTAAGGTCTCAGTTAAGGTCCCCTCATCCAGACTGACCAGGCGGGTGTCAAGGAGAAATCGAAACTAGACAGCACACTAATTTTCACTACATTTTCTCTCTTTGGCTTACACCTGATATAACTGGCCCTTTCCCTTTTTCTAGTTCCCTAAGTAGAAGCTGGGGTGCCGTAAACATCCATGAAGACATCATTTTATGGCACCACATAATTTGTGGTACGTGTGTTTTTATCCACATTGTATGTTTTCTAATTTTATTTTGGATTTCTCCTTAACCCAGGGGTCACTTAGAAGCATGTTGTTTAGTTCCCAAATAGATTTCTGATATTGGTTTTTACAGTAATTTTCAGCAGTCACAAAGCATTCTATTTTATCAAATCCTTAAACTTTCCCAAGACTTGTTGTACATTTCAGCATTTCCTGGCACACACCCATGCGCATGTTCCACAGTAGCAGTCAAGTCAAACAGTCTGCAGTGTCTGACAGTCACCTCTGCATAACAATTTTCATTTTAAATGAAAAGATAAAACTGTAAATTCCAGGCAATATATTGAAAACAAACAGCACAAGCTCCCTTGAAATATCTCACATGTGGAACTTGAGTCTCTATAGTAAGGCAAGGGAAACAATAGACCAGGAAATGACCGACCTCTTAACCAGAGAATCAGTAAAGGCTCCGCTCAGTGAATGTGCAGAGACAAGGGCACCTCCTGTGTCACAGCAGCTGGACAACGAGTCTGAGCTCTGAGCGTGCAGTTCCCCCCCACCCCCCCGTCCTGCCCCTGCTCCCTCCCCCACCCTTGCCTACCTGCTCCACCATGCAGAAGATGTGCGCATCGTCCTGCTGGAAGCGCCTCACGCGGGTTAAACCACTTAAGGTTCCTGACAGCTCATTTCTGTGAAGAACTCCAAAATCAGCAAATCTAACAGGCATTTCCCTCCAGGATCGTGGGCGGTGTGCAAACATTAAACTACAAAAGACACGGGAACAGACTTTACCTGATGGACAGAAAATGGATCATCTAAATACTAAGAAACTAAATTTCAAGATGTGGGTCTTAGATCAACAGGAATTTTTTTTTTAGTGATTCTTTTTTATTTATCTTTCTGCCAGCAGGGATCAAACTTTTTGCTTCCCACAGTAAGGATGTACCATTTACAACTGACAACCCTAGCCTTCTTCTGTTTCCGAGGTGGTGCCCCCGACAGGGCGGATCCAGCAACATCCAGCATAATCCACAGCTCTGTTGTTGGTATAAATGACCATCCACCTATATGTCTCGTGCTCCTCTGAGCTCCACGATGGAACAGGCTTTCTCCTAATGACTTCTAGCTCCAGGCGTGAAAAATGCTCAGCTAAGGATCCCAGCAGAAGGAGAGATCAGCTTTCCATAGAAAACACTCTGGCTCCTCTACTTCACCCATCGAGCCACTGTGTTCCCAGCTGCCTATTCCAGAGCAGAAAGATACAAAACTGCAGTCTCTGCTTTCACACAGCTTCCTTAGAGTTGAAAACCCAGGCTGCAGCTTGAAAGGGTACTTACTGGGGAAGGATCCCGAGAGATTAATAACACGTCTGAGAATGTGGGCACAAGCTGGGCCTCATTTTGTTTGAAGAGGATGGAGATTAGCCTGCTTTTACAATGTTAGAGTTGCAAACAATTCTAATTTTTTTCATCTTTCTTTAAAAAAGAAGAAGCCTTCTCTGAATGTACAGAGATTTGTTTTAATAGCTGGCTTCTAATGCCAATTTACTAGAAATTGTGTATGTCGCTAAGAAAAACAAAAACAAAAACAAAAACCCACGGGGTAGTGGTGGCACATGCCTTTAATCCCAGAACTTGGGAGGCAGAGGCAGGTGGATTTCTGAGTTCAAGGCCAGCCTGGTCTACAGAGTGAGTTCCAGGACAACCAGGGCTACACAGAGAAACCCTGTCTTGAAACAAAAGAAAACAAAAAAACCAAAACAAAAACAAAACCCCCCAAAAACAACCCTATAAGTGGTGTGTGTGTGTGTGTGTGTGTGTGTGTGTGTATGTAAGATTGAGTCTGTTCATTCCTATCTGTAAAATATATTTATCTTAGAATGTTAAATTTGCGTGCTAACTTTGTAATAATTACAATCTCTCTTGGACTTCAAAACAGCACTGATTGTAGGACATACCTTTATTTTAGGTGCCACTAAGAAAGAAAACTTTGTGTGTGTACGTGTAGTATGTGTATACACATGTGTGTGGGTGCATATGCCCACGAGTTACGTGGGGAGCCAGAGGTTGATAATGTTGGGTGTGTTCTTTTATCACAGACCAGCTTAGTCATTGTTAATCTAGTTTTTGAGAACAGGAGCTCTCAAGGAGACTGTAGCTCACTGATTGGCCAACTACTCTGCCAACAACTACCCCTTCCCTACCCCAGGGTACTGAGACCACTGCAGGCATGCGTCACTCACTAGGCATACATTTTTATGTTGGTACAAGGACCACGAGTCTAGGTTCTCAGGATTGCACAGCAAGGACCCCCTGGGCCATGTCCCTCGCCCCAGGCAATAGATTCTGATTTATGTCGTGGTATAATATGAACATACCACCAATTCTAAGGTATCACAACTAGGAGACATTGAAATGTGTAGGAAAAGGTACTCCCAGAACCACCCATCATTCGGGACTTTGTGAATCTTATTATAATCATCCAAATAGTATGTAGGAATTAACTATCCTTTGAACATGTGTATAATTAGGAAGACAAATATAACGATCTATAAAGTTGACACACACTATTACCCTCTGAGAAGCATAGCTAACATTCCCTGCTTGCCAAAGACGAGGCACATTTTAAAAAGGAGTTCTGTTCCGTAGAACCCGGTAACGTGGTCACTGTCTCTAGAATTAAAAGACACAGTAAGATGATTAACAGCTCCCACTCTTCCCATTACAGGAAATCACTTTTCAAAAGCTAAGCGACAACATCAACAGCTGATGCTGATGAGTGCTATGCACACGTGCAGGGTCCCCTTCATGCTCAGTACTCACCAGTGTCCTGGACAGTTCATGGGTTTGAGGGCGAAAGTGTCCTTCTCCACGTCGAAGGTGAACATGTTGTTACTGTAATGCTGCCAGTGGCCCGAAGTTTCCCAGAGTTTACTGTTGTACATGTTAGGAGAGAGCACTTCTGTGAAGTTACGCTTGTGATATTCCTCCTTGAAGACAAGCATGGTTGGTGTCTGTTAGAGCGCACCTCCAAGCAGACAGATACCACGAGCCACTATATTAAAACCTAAGACTAAGTCATCTGTTGATTCATGTTTCCTCAGGTTCAGGTGACAGGTTTATGAGTGGCAGTTCTGTAGAGTATGAACTAGGTAAACTTTTCATTAGTATATTTCACAGCACAGCACAGGCCTGCCCTTTGGATATGAAGTATCCCCTATAAAGCTCAGGTGTTGCAGGGTCAGCCCACAGCTGCTGGATTCGAGCACTGAGAGGTGAGGGGCTGTGACTTCAGCGGTGGATTAATTCACACTTGCTGTCCCAGTTTGATGCTACTGTGGGGAGGTGAAGGAAACGTTCAGGGGCGGGGCCTATCTGGAGGAAGCAGATCCTGGGAATGTCTCCTTGGGGACTGAATCTTCTGATTCTGGTCCCCTGCATCTCTCTGTTTTCTCTTCTGACTGTTGGGAGGTGAGTGGCATTGTTCCTCCAGACCCTCTTTGCATGATCCCCTGCCTCAGCACAGTCCTCACACAGGGAGCCAACTAGTAGATGACACCTCTGACATTGTGAGCCTTAGTGCAACCTTCTTCTTTACAACTGTTTCAGTTATCTTATAGAAAAAAAAATCAAACTGATACAAGTAGTAGAGGCACAAATGTTTCAGTGCTTTCCAATTTAGTAACTGAAATTTGGTACACATTGTATCACATTTCATTATAACTAAAAACTTGAAAAAATGTTCTATGTTCTGAACAAATGATAGCACTTTTTCTTCTATGTTTTGGAAGACCTTATACTTTTATAATTTGTAAGTCCAAATGCCATGTTTCGTGTTATATTATTGATCTATTTCATTTTAAGTAGAAACAATACTGAGAGTTTTAATTTACAACATATTAAGTAGTTGGCATCTACTAAGTCAGAGGAGTTTCTCCAGCCTACAAACAGCTTCCTTCATTAAATCCATGGGGAGAAGAGAGGAGAACTCCCTAAGTATTTCAAAATTTTTATTTTTATTTTTAAATTTCAACATATCAATTTGGTTATTACTTAGATTCTCTTAACTCACTTGTAAATAATTTAATGAATACATGGTACAAATCTAGACCACCATATTTCAAACAAGCTAAAAATATTTCTCACAAATTACAAAACCAAAAAACCAAAACAGCAACAATAACAAAAACCCCACTTTTATGGTAGAAAGAGCTGTTCCTGCTGCTTTTTTTTTTCAAGACAGGGTTTCTCTGTATAGCCCTGGCTGTCCTAGAACTCACTCTGTAGACCAGGCTGGCCTCCAACTCAGAAATCTGCCTGCCTCTGCCTCCCAGAGTGCTGGGATTATACCGCCTGGCTTCCTGCTACTTTTCTGCAGAGCACCTTTCCCAGTATGCTGGTGGACACCTTTCCCAGTATGCTGGTGGACACCTTTCCCAGTATGCTGGTGGACACCTTCCCCAGTATGCTGGTGGACACCTTTCCCAGTATGCTGGTGGACACCTTCCCCAGTATGCTGGTGGACACCTTTCCCAGTATGCTGGTGGACACCTTTCCCAGTATGCTGGTGGACACCTTTCCAGTATGCTGGTGGACACCTTCCCCAGTATGCTGGTGGACACCTTTCCCAGTATGCTGGTGGATACCCTGGACCTCAGCTACCCAGCAAAGCACTTACTCATCCTTCATGTGTCCAAATTAGAAATTCTTGACAAAGCTATACATCATACGAATGGTGGCAATCATTTGATGGTTATGACAGATGGTTCTATGCATTCAGATCAAGAATGATCTTGGAATGGAAGGGTTTGTGTGTGTGCAGGCACATGTGAGTATGTACTGTGTTTATTAGAGAGCTCTTCTAAAGCTAAGGAGATGTTAAAACACATATCCATGCTGAACACACTCACATTAGATGTTAATATTTTATTAAGGCATTTAGAAAATTATGTCAAATTGCTCCTGAATAAACTTTTGTGTTGTTTCCTCAAATTCACAAACTGAAACATTAATTATAAAAGATAGCATTAGGAAGGGAGGCCTTGGGCAGCAGATCGGGCTTTAATACCATGAAGGTATTAAAGAATCAGCATCCCTGTCTAAGGGGGCCCTGGTATCTTTCTGCCTTGTGACCTGAAGAAGGCAGCAGTCTGCAACCCAGAAGCAGACCCTCAACGGCCTGACTGTGTTGGGGCACTATCTGAGTCTTCTAACCCTTGGACTGTGAGACTTATTATTTATAAGTCACTAAATATCTAGGACTTAATTATTACCACACAAGACAAACTAAGATATTTTCCTAAGAGGCAAAGCATCAATAGATACCACATTTATTTAGGGATGAACCTTTTATTGTTGTTTCAATAGGGTTTTGCTAAGTAACCCAGGATAGCCCTCAAATTCATAATCTTCCTTGCCTCAGACTCCCAGATTTGTACCATTAAGCCTGAAAATCAACAGATACTACATTTTTAATATAAAATACACAAACATCTATAATATGTATCTTTCTATATTGTAACATACATATAATATATACTCACATATAGATAGAGCAAATTCAAAGTACTACCAATTGATACATCCCAATGAAAGCAAAATGACAGTTGATTACATCGTTTTCTACATGTTTGAACTTTCAAAAGGAAAAGTTGAGGGAAAATATGTCAGACACTATGCTATCAATTTCTCAAAAGCACAGAAAGGCAATCACTGGGAAGGAACAGAGCAGTGCCCATGACCCAGCTGTCTTAGTTAGGCTTTCTATTACTGTGACATCATCAAAAGCAAGTTGGGGAGGAAAGGGTTAATCTGGCTTACACTTCTACATCATGGTCCATCATTGAAGGAAGTCAGGACAGAAACTCAAACAGAGCAGGAACCTGGAGGCAGGAGCTGATGCAGAGGCAACGGAGGGGTGCTGCTTCCTGGCTGGCTCCTCATATCTTGTCTGGCCTACTTTCTTATAGAACCCAGGACCTCCAGCCCAGGAATGGCCCCACCCACAATGGGCTGGGCCCTCCCCATCAATCAGTATTTAAGAAAATGCCCTACAGTCTTTCTTACAGTTCCACTTTAATGGAGGTGTTTTCTTGAGAGATTCCCTCCTCTCAGATGACTTAGCCCGTGTCAAATTGACATAAAACTATGCAGCACATCAGCACTACTGGTGATCCAGCGGTGTGCCTCCATCGGGTCTTCTGAAGAATCTTGATAACTGACTGAGTATTGTAAACCACTTTTGCCTCCTGAAGTATCTGTCATAGCTCTCTACCTGTGCCTTGTGACCTGGTCCCTCAAAACACATCTCAGTGACCCCTGGGTATCAGTACCATCAGAAAGGCCTTCACGTAGCTAAAGCAATTCTACATCAATAACTCCTTCTCAAAGTCCCACTAAAATAGTTATAAAGTTGTGTGTATCTGTGTGTGTGTGTGTGTGTGTGTGTGTGTGATGTCAACTCATGTGTGCAGTCCCACACTAGTAGTGGCTGAACCCACAATTCAGATATGTTGTAAGCCTACGATGACCCTGCAATGACACAGTGGTTGATGAGACTGTGAGGAGCCAAACACCACCATCCAAGCAGAGGATGAAGAGGGTGCTGAGAGGCCTGAGGGGTGTTGGCTGGCCATGCTCGCTGACACCTCCTTCCTACCCAGGCCCATTCAACCATGGTGGCCAATTCTTTGTCAGCTTGACTCCGTTAAGGGGTGCTCAGATGTTACACTACTTTGGGGTGCATCAGAGAAAGTGTTTATGGATGAGAGAGCATTTGAAGTTGTAGACTGATTAAGCAGACCAGGATATGGGTGGGCACCATTCAACCCACTGGGCATGTGACAAGGACAAACCAGTGAGGAAGGTGGCATCTGCTTCTGTTGGCCCCGACTGCCTACAAGGCTGGTATAAGCCAGTCTTCTGCCCTTGGACTTGGGTTTACGTCGTTACAGTCTGAGCAGCAATCCACACAGTGAGCTTCTTCTGTATATCCCATTGGTCAGTTTCTCTGGGGAATCCTAACTACTCTTCTAATTTCTGGCTTGGTTGAGCACAGAGAAACTCTGAAGACTCCAAGGACAGCAGAGGGAAGGGAGCTGGAGTGCTTGGCCTCCTTCCCTGCTCTCCTCTGCCTTGAGCTTCTGCTGGTCCTGATGCTGGTCTCCACTTAAGTCCTATCCTGTGGCTTTCAGCTCTCTGGGCATTATGACCTCTGCAAACCTAACAGTGAGGATGAAGGCACCCCCTAGGGTCATCCTTGTGTGCTCCGCCATCCATCCTTAGTTCCTGCTGACTAAATCTCCTGCATCGCTATTTCCTTTACGAGACTCTTTTCAGCTGAACCATTGAGTGCATCACCCAGGACCCTCTCCAAATGGGAAGGAAGTATCCTGAGACTTTACAAGTCTACAAAGAAGTCCACTGACTCTGTAAGCAAAGAGTGCAACAGGCTCTAGGTGAGTTAGTCTGATGCTTCTCCTCTCCCACAAGGTCATGCTACAATGAGCCAGGCATATCTGGAAATTCAAAACACATGACTAATAAGACTCACAAAGGGACCCTCAAACTGGAAAGAATGCAAAAATAATAATCTCTAAGAATGGAAAATAGTGTTTTAAAGTTCAACCTAATTTGCCATGAGAACCTGAAATGACTCTCCTAGGTACTTGCCAAAGTAAATGAGAAACTCTCATTCAAAAACCTGTATATGAATATTTATAGCAAATTATTTACAATTGCCCAAACCTGAAAACAAAACAAATGTCCAAATGGCCCTCCACTGGGAGAAAGATGAATAAGATGTGGTGTGTCTGAACAGTGGAATGCCTTTCAGCAGAAAAGGAGTAGACCTGAAAAACCTAGGCAGATACATCTGCAAAATGTGTCACTTTTAAAACGTCATACAGTTATAATCCCATGTATTCACTAGAAGTTTATAGACAGAGATTGAATCCACTGAGTTTGCCTAAGATTGAGGGTGGGTGGGCAGAGTTCAGCTCAAAATGGGTAGCAAGAAGGAATTGCTGGAGATGATGAAACTGTTCTTTATCCTGATGATGGGGTGCTAAGACCATTTTACATGTTATCAAAAAAAGTGCACACTTCACTGCATGAATGTTAAAATAAAAAGGTAAGAAGGGTGAGGGAAGAGGCAGTGGATGGATGGACTCCAAGATGCAAGGAAGAATTGTACAGAAGGGACACTGCATCACTGTTTCTGTGTGATCCATTGTCTTCACAGTTGGTAGTCAACATAAGCAAAGGTCATTTTATCTCAGAAAGTTGGAGTTTCCCTTGTGTCTGGAAGCATCTGCCCACCCAGCCCATCTGGCTCCCTGAATGAGCTTCCACAGAAGTGCAGCTCCGGCTCAGAGGGAACAGGCCCTGCCCACACTGCTTCTGCAAAGGCTCTCTGTACGTCCTGCCACACATCCCTAGCTCCCCACCCTCACCTGGGCAGACAAGGACTCAGGAGTAAGCCAGAGGCTGTTGCTACTGGACCAACAAATAGTCCAAGAGGCAGCCTGTCATCTCCTGAACAGTGACTCACAAAAAACAGAGGCTCACAAAGAGGCTCAGGAAAATGAAGGCAGAAGCAGGCAAATGCAGGGGAGTGAAAGGCACAATACTCCTCTTACAAAAGATACAGTGTAAGTAAAGAAACAGGAAGAAGCAAAAAAATACTATGTAAATGACAGCATATGAGAGCTGCTTTGCCTATATTAATAATAATACATACTTTCAGAACATCTGTAAAAGGTCAAATATCCTTTGATTTCACTTCTGAGCAACACCAGAAAGTAGAGCAGTGGTGCCAGACACTGTGGAGGGAAGAGCGACCTCACCACCTCAGTGTTTAGTGAGTCCATAATTTCGATTTGGAATCATGACAAAACCCTGAAGAGTTTAAGTTTTATAAGAGGAAAGGAAGTCTGCCGTTGGCTGGTGATGGCTGTACCCCAATATAAACATGGTCAATGAGAAGGAGCCATAAGCTTAAAATGTCTTTTTTAAAAAAAGATTTATTTATTTATTATATGTTAGTACACTGTAGCTGTTTTCAGACACACCAGAAAAGGGCATCAGATCTCCTTACAATGGTTGTGCGCCACCATGTGGTTGCTGAGATTTGAACTCGGGACCTCTGGAAGAGCAGTCAGTGCTCTTAACCGCTGAGCCATCTCTCCAGACCTTAAAATGTCTTAATTGTCAGAATTGATGCTATGTATATTTTACCACAAAACAACCTTATTGAGCTACACCTTATATGAGAGAAAGTTCACCAGTTTTAAGTATATAATTTAATAATGTTTAGAGGTTGCTTTCTCACCCAGGATCTTATTCCTTTTAGACAAAGAAGGGTCTACTGGGCAAATGCAATGCCCATTCTTTTACAAGCTGGTACTTTCTGTCACTATTAAGAAGGCTGAGAATATCACATTGCATGCTACTGAATAGAAATACCTTTCCATTTCTCTTTGATACACAACTAGGGGAAGAATTGATTGGTTATATTATGTTACATAACTAGAAAAGGTGAATGGTCTTACTATGTTAGCTACTTGCTTAGTTTTTAGGAAAATTGCCAAACTGGGCTGGCAAGATGACTCAGTGAGTAAAGTATTTGTCATACAAGTCTACTGACCTTGGTTTGACCACTAAAGCATCCCCCCCCCCCTTAAAAAAAAGCTGGAGGCAGTGGTGAACATCTGTAATCCCAGCATCCCTACAATAAGGTGGGAGATGGAGGCTGGAGAATGGCCCAGAGCTTGAGGACCAGATAGCCTGGCATGCAGAGCAGCTGGAAGAAAAGAGCTGCTGTGGGGTTTAGTAGGTATGGCTCCCATAGTCCCATGTGTGAAGGCTTGGCCCGTAGGCAGGGACACAGTTAAGTGGTATGGCCTTGTTGGAGTAGGTGTGGCCTTGGAAGGAAGTGATCTTGCAGGGGCAGGCTTTGAGGTCTCCCATGCTCAAGCTATGCCCAGTGTGGCACACAGTCTGCTTAAGCTGCCTGTGAGTCAAGATGTAGAACTCTCAGCTCCTAGCACCACGTCTACCTGTGTGCTGCCATGTTTCCCACCGTGAAGATAATGGACTGAATCTCTGAATCTTTAAGCCAGCCCCAATTAAATACTTTCCTTTTTACGAGTTGCTGTGGTCATGGTGTCTCTTCACAGCAATGAAACCCTAACTCCGACCGTAGCCCGCAGAGGTTCTCTCTCATTCTGTCAGATGCCTGTTGTTTCATGGGCTGTTTTCTTCACTCCACAGAAGCTTTCCAGTTTCACCAGGCCGCGCTTGTCAGTCGCTGGCCTGACTTCCCAGTGGCTGGACTCTTGCTTGGGAACTCCTTACCCTAGATTCCTGTCTGGCAGTTTCAGTTCTGGGCTTTATGCTCTGATCCATTTGGAGTTGAGTTTTATGCAGGCTAAGAGACAGGGCTCTAGCATCATTTTTCTACACGTAGACATCTAGTTTTACCTTTGTGTTGCAGATGTTATCTTTCCTCCACTGTGTATTTGTGATATTTTTGCATGGACTTAAATCTAGGGTTTTGTTCTATTGCATTGATTTATGTATCTATTTTTTTGTGTGCCAGTACCATGGTTAAGTTTTTTGTTTTGCTTGTTTGAGACAGGGTCTCATTATATACAGCTGACTGGCCTCACATTCACAGGGGTCCATGCCTCTGCCTCCACGGTGGCATGTGCCATCCATCATGTTTTTATTATCATTACTGTGGCTTTGCAGTAAAAGCTGAAATCAGGTATGGTAGTGCATTACATAATTACTCTTTTGGCTTGAGATTGCTCTGGCTATCTGGTATCTTTTGTGTTTCTGTGTGAACTTTAAAATTGATTTTTCTATTTCTGTTAAGAGTAGGGATTTTAATTGGGATTGAATTAAATGTATAGATTTTTTTTGGTAGGACAGTCATTTTCATATTATCAACTCTAGCAATACATGAACATGGGAGATCTTTCCATTACAAATCCAAGGATCTTGACTCAAAATAAAAATAAGTAATTCAGTCAATTTCTATGACTCACTCCAGGCACACAAAAGAGTAAAGTATGAAAAAAAAACCCCAAGTTTTACCTGTGTGTGATGGTATGCATCTTTAATACTCAGAAATAGGAAAGTGAGGCAGGAGGATTGTAAGTCTGAGACTAGGCTGGATGTGACAAGACTGTGTCTCAAGACCAATCTAAAATAAATAAAAATACTCATGACCTAGCAATTCTATCTTTAGAAAATATCAAAGGACAAAATTGCAGTGATTCAGTTATCTTAAATGGTTTTCCTTTCGACTCCAGTACTGAGCCACACTTCATTCCCTATAGAAGAGCAGGTACCCTGGCAGCTCAGGCAAAGGACGAAGAAAGACTGAAGGAGGAAACAACAGTCAGAAGGGAAGCTCATCTCAAAGCCGTTTTCCTCACCAGGAGTGGACAGGAGACAGGAAACAACTGAGGAGATAAACTTGGCTATTTCACATTACTTCACCTAAGAATGAACACAGAGGGAAATGCCACTCTACGCCAACAGAAAATGGCCTCTTTAAGGAATTTGCCTACTCTCTCTCTGATCCTGATCTCTCTGAAGGTGGGGTAAATAGCAAGCTGTCAGCTTGATGATAAACTTCAGCACGGTTGACTCCATCTGACTTAGAAGCATAGTCCAAACAACTGTCTTGTGATTTGTATTTACCAAAAGTGAGCAGTCTGTGCACTAAAGAACAAGAGCATTCATGGTGGACGGTGTACACCATCTCTAAACTAGACGCAACCTAAACACCTACCAGAGAATGAAATGGACTCTCATGTATTGGACTCACAAAACTGAGCACCTGAAGTAACACCCCCAACCCCTATCATACCACCACACCTTGATTGAATCTCAGAGACAATGCTGGAAAAGAAAGCAATACAAAGCAAGTGCTGTGCGGCTCCACTTGCACGAAACTTATGGCAGGTAAAAGCTAATCTGTGTTGACAGATGACAGCACAGGGAAAACCACGTTGGGGCAGAGACAACGGGGAGAAGCCAGGATCGCTACAGCCTGGTCTCCGTCAAGTACCTCCTACCCTCCCCCGCCCTTTCTGGAAGGAACTCTCTACTGTATCCTTTTCCCCTGTCATCTTTTCATAATGTGGGGTAATAGGGGAGTGTTCAGGAGGGGTCTCGTATCTTCTGCTCACAGGTCTAAAGACAGAGAGGGAATGTACTTGCTACCAAGGACCCTCATCTGCACTTGGACCAGGCCTTATGGGACACTCACTGGTGTATCAACCAGATGAGAGTTGGAATAGTTTGCTCCCCAGTGGCAGAACAAAGGAGAGGGACAGAGCCGACTTTGTTTCAGTCTTCTGGAGCTCATGAGAGACACAGAGCCATCAGCCTGTATAATGGAGACTCAGAGAACCACATCCTCCTAACAGGATGAAAGCAAACTATATTGATCACATTAGGCCATGACCAAAAGTAGCTTGGAGAGAAAAGAGTTAATCTGATCTTATAACTCTCAGGTCATAGTCCATCACCAAGGGAAGTCAGGGTAGGAACTCAAGGCAGGAACTGAAGGAGTGCTGCTTACTGGCTTGCTCAGCCTGCTTTCTTGTAGAACCTAAGACCTACCCAGAGAGGCCACCATTCACAGTGGGCTGGGACCTCCCTCCCACATCAATCAACCAAGAAAATGCCCACAACAGGCTAATCCGATGGAGGCATTTTCTCTGTTGAGGTTCCCTCTTCCCAGATGACTCCAGCTTGTGTTGAGTTGATAAATAAATAAGCTGGGACATTAAATAATCATTTTCCATCTTGGCAGAGGGCGAACATCTACTGGAAGAAAGCATCATTCTCTATAATTATTCTATACATTATATATGCCACAAAATTAGAAAATTATTAAAGGAGAAAAGAATTAATATGACATGACTGAAAATTAGGAAAACTAGCTGGGGTTTCTGGGCATGGTGGTGCTTGCTGTAACCTCAGCACTTGGGCACTGGAGCAGGAAAATCAGGAATCCAGACATCAGTGGATACATAGCAAGTTCAAGGTTAGCCTGGGTTACATGAGCCCCTTAAAAAAAAAGCAAGTTGAAAAACAAACATAAAGAAGTAGCTGAGGTCATTGGAAGTTCTTTCATGCATCATAAAACCAATTACTTCATACAAGGGACTCTGGGAATTTAAGGGGCTCAGCCCTTACCTTAGCATTAGAGACCACTGGGATTCTAAAGTTAAATGCTCTCCAATGCAGCAACCCACAGTCAGGCCTTGGCCTGATGAGCAGCCATGGCTGTGTCATATCTAGAAAAGATAAGAGAGCCCTTTAAGGCCACCATAAAGGCCTTCTTTTTATTCTCCACCATCCATACCAAATCTGGAGTTTCAGGTACCAGATTGTGCTGATGCCAGAAAATAGCCCAAGACAACAGCAGCGAGCGGCCACTGTCACCCGCCAAGCAGCGAGCGACCACTGTCACCCGCCAGTCTCCAGAAGTGTCACTGACTCTCAGGCCTCACTCCCCTGCCCCTGTTCTACTGCCTCGCAGTGGCTGTCCTTAATGGAAGGAACGCAGACTGGGAGCTAGTCCACAGAGGTTGACCTCCACCTCCAGAGGGACAGTGCAAGAAGGGAAGGAAGGGAAGGAAGGAAGGGCTGCAGCCACAGCGACGACCCAGCACATTCCACGGATGCCTCTTTTCTCAGAAGCTCCTGAAGAAAGCCATCCCTTGAACAGGAGTTAGGGAGAAATGAGCACAGAAGATGAGCCCAGAGAAGAAGATCTGAGACAGGAAGAGAGAACCCAGAGTGAAGAACGCAGCAGGAGGAGGTGCTAAGAAAGACATCACAAGAATCTAATCACAAAGGTAAGTCTGGGCAGAGGTGGCAGATGTGAAGAATAAATGTACTGTGCCAACTGGAACAGCTATAGGGAGCACAGCGGCCTTTGGAGAGGGTCTGAGAACATAGAACTCAGGCAGCAAAACAAGAACACCTCACCTGCTACTGGGTATATTCTGGGGAATGCACTGGGGAGCATTTGATTGTGAGAAGATTAGAGTCTCCACACAAACTAAGAAAGCCACAGGAACTGAGTCCTATGGGACCGTGAGGCTGCCCACAATAGCCCGGCCCACACACTCTTAAGGGATCACTATAGACACATAGTGTGCTGTTGACTGAAACGCCACCCCATTACAGTTACACACTACAAGGCTGTAACTGCCACAGGAAAGACTAAACAGCTCCAGCAGCTCGAGTGGCCCACCTCTGAACAGTGTCTTCATGGTCCTAACCCGCAACACTACACATGCTTAGGCATGGCTACAGCCTACTCCTGGAGATGTCGAGTACCTGGTGGCTCTGTAGTGAGCACAAGGCAGCAGAGCCGTTGGCCATCATTGAGAAGCAGTGCCCCTCAGAGCAGCACTCTCTGTCCTGGAAGGGCTACTCGGCAGATCGTTACTGCTCCACATCTTAGACAATGTCCAGGTTTTATGAAATTCAAGAAAATAAACCAACTCCATGTCACTAGCATTTTGTTGTTAGTTCCAAAATTCTTATATTACTAAAATTTAAGGGAAACATTATTGTTTATGAGCAAAGATGGTAAGATGTAGAAAGTGGACAAATAAGAATAAAACCGCTTTAGGAAGGAACTTACTCGTATGAAGTCCATAAGTGTATTGTAAATGAACGCTCCTCTCGGGAGGAAAAAACAGCTTCCAGGGCTCAGATCATGGAAGAAGAAAAGTTCTTGTTCCTAGACAGAAACAATGATTGCGTTTTAAACTTCATCCCTTGCTTGATATTATCACACCTGGAGTGACAGTCATAAAATGTCTATCCTCCTCTCATCTACCCCTAGGCACCCCAAGTCCCTCAGGGCCTGTGTAGATCTCTAGTGTATGTAATATGATAGCACGTGTAAGATTATTACTCATATTCATGATTACTTAGCCTGGTGCTTGGCTTTTCTGTCATCTTTTGTTACTCACTACGAATTTCTTTTTAGTGTAAATCCGTAGCTAATTGAGCAAAGTGTTCTTCATACGTCTAGAATGTAGGTCTCACATGGGAGCAACATGGCAGGTGAGAAAGAAAAGCCCATTGCAGAAGGCAGGCTTCCAGGGATGGGACCTTCCATGGTGTCACCCGAGAGCACCCTGTGCATGGGGTGTCTCCTAGCAACCCTGCCACCTGCTCCTCAAGACAGATGTGGATGGTTTTGCAAACGAATGCCTCATCCATCCTGTGGCGCAGCTCGGTCCTGGGATGGAGAACAGAATCTTAGGGAAGATTTCTTTCAAATCTTATTCTCTTTGTCCACACACTGCTGCCTCCTAAATATATAGCACATCATCAAGTAGGAACAAATGTTATTAATAACTTATATCATGATAAAAATAAACTCTCACAAAAAGATTTTAAAACTCTGGCAAAAGATAAAGGAAGCTGGTTAGAAGACATTAATTCAGAGTGTGGGCATGGAAGACGTCAACAGCCAGCAGTGAGTGTTAACAGAACAGCACACAAGAGAGGAGGAAACATTGTGAGGTTTTGTTCTGTGCGGTGCACAAAGCACGCCTGTGTGGTGAGGTGCAGGCGGGCGTACCTTCCCGATCTTCCTGTGGTCCCGGCTCTTGGCTTCCTCTTGGAATTTCTCCCAGTCTTTCATCATTTTGCTGTCAGGAAAGGATATCCCATAGATCCTCTGCAATGTCTCCATCTCAGGGTTGCCTTCCCAATATGTTGAGGAGTTCTAAACATCAACAAGATACTGGTTTAAAAGAAAATTCTAACCTTTAGCAGCAAAACTAGTCTTCAACATGAATGCAGGCTTCCTATCATAATATCCACAATGCTTAGTTACAGATTCCTTTGTAGTGTCTGGAAGAGTCTTAACATGAGTCTTGAGAAAACTTAACATTCAAATTTTAGCAATGACCACCAAATCGGGTAGAATCTGCTGTGGATTCTAGGAGTGAAGTGGCAGGGGGCAGGGAGCAGGAGGCAGGGGGCAGGGGGCAGGGGGCAGGGGGCAGGGGGCAGGGGGCAGGGGGCAGGGGGCAGGGGGAAAGGGGCAGGGGGCAAGGGCAGGCAAGATTGAGGAGCAGCTGCGATCACCAAGCTGGAACCAGAAAAGGCAAGAGGTTCATGTCATGCTCTGATCTATGGCTTGTGGTGATGAGCATCAGTGGGGGTCGTATAACTAAAACCTTGAGAAACAAAGGTCCAGAAAGGTTGGGACCTCAAAGTCAGCCCGTTCCTTATGACTGCAGGCACAGTGCTCACATGTATGTGAAACTTGTGAATACAGGGGAACATCTAAATAAGGAACACTAATTAAAAACCAAATGGAAGGTGAGAGAAATGGCCCAGTAGTTAAGAGCATTTGCAGCTCTTGCACAGGCTCTGAGTTCAGTTCCTAGCATCCACATCCGGCAGTAACTTCAGGGGATTTGACACTTCTGGCCTCTGCAAGGAGGAACACACACACACACACACACACACACATACACACACACACAAGTACAAAGTAAAGATAAATCTTTAAGAAATGGACATATAAAAAGATGCATTATAGTATTTAAAATAAGATTAAGTAACAATTAAAAGCTATATAGTGTTTTAATTACCAAAATTCTAAAACACATTACTTTTAGTGAAATAAATACAAAGTGTTTTAAAATACCACCATGTTCAGACTGTAGAAGACATGAGTAAAGTCTCTTATCTAATTTACCTTGTTAGTTGTATTTATAAATTTAAAAAATTCTTACCTTGAAAATCTTTATGGCTTTAATTTTTCCAGTGTGTCTTACATGGGGGCCTTTACAAAGGTCAATTAATGGGCCACACCTATAATGAAAGATTTAAGACATGTCCAGACATAGTTATAGCTTTTTGGACTGTTCACTATAAATGCTATTATATTGTCCCACTTAGCAATAACTATCAAATTGACCCAGCCTAGAGTCACCTGAAAGAGCATCTTAATTGAGTAATTGTCTTTATCAGGTTGGTCAGTGGACACATCAGTGAAGGGTTGTCTTGATTTTCATATTAACATAGGAGTGCCCAGCCCAGCGGGGCGAGCACCTTTGTGGGCAGGTGGCTGTGGGCCATGTGAGAGGGTGTGAGAGGCTAGCAGAGAGCACGCCAGAACAAGAGATGCTTGCCTGCCTGCCTGCCTTCCTCCTCCTTCCCTCCCTCCCTCCCTCCCTCCCTCCCTCCCTCCCTCCCTCCCTCCCTTCCTCCCTCCCTTCCTTCCTTCCCTTTCTCCCTCCCTCCCTTCTTCCTTCTTTGCTTCCTTTTGTATTTGTTTGTGACAAGGTCTCTTTATGTAGTCCTGGCTGCTTTGGGCCTAGATGTGCAGGCCGGGCTGGCCTTGAACTCACAGAGCTCTGCCTGCGTCTCTCCCTTCTGCTCCGTGTCTGCTTCAAGCTCCTGTCTAGGCTCCTGTCCTTACTTTCCTCAGTGACCGACTCTGACTCACAGATGTAAGCCAAGTAAGCCACTCCCCCCTCTAACTTGCTGCTGCTTGGAGTTTTTTTTATCACAGGAACAGAAAAATGACCAGGACACATATTTTTAAGTGAAAGGTTGCACTTTTCTATATGTATGGGACAAGCTTTAATTTAGGGTCCAGGAGGGAAGCAACCCGTCTAGCCTCAGATCACAGATCATTCTCTTTGTGCAAACTCAAACACCACAAAAGATCTGAAGACACTATGTATGTGACGACACCCATTTTTAACCGGTCTCATCACTGTGATAAACCAGAAGGCCAATCTCTGTCCCCATCAGGACTCAGGGCAGCTGCAGTTGAGCTTCAAGTCCCCTCTGAGCCCTGCTTCAAAGCTGACACACACTAACCTGTAAACAGTGGTCGTCGGCGTGTCGACTTTCTCCTTCAGAATCCGGCACTTAAATTTATTGTACTACAAAGAAAATGTTTACACACTATTACACAAATGTTTTCATGGGAAAGCTGCTCTTTCAAAGCAGCTCTGATAAGTTGTCTACTCTGTTCAAGGTGTGGGGACACTGGGAACATGCTGTGCTCACAGCCAAGAGTCACACTGCCCAGCAGGAGACCCCAGAATCACATGGCTGGTGAGCGCTCACATAGGACCATGCAGTGAGTAAAAGACACAGGGCCTCAGAGGCGGAATGCACAGGTGTTTATTGGTTATGTGTTCAAAACTACACCTCTGCTTTACTTTTAAAGTGCAGCTGCCGTGTGGCTCAAGGTTATACGCCTAGCTCACATCCCAGTGGACAGCACTCTTCTAGAAGACCCCATTTTAACTATATAAAATAAATACAGCTCTTGGGAGTATTACCATTATTTTTATAAAAACAAATCTTATGTGACCTCATTACATTTGCTGAAAAGCCATGGTATCATTACGCTTAGCCAATTAAGGTAATTCACCCTTTTCTCTGCTTTTATTACATTAATCACAGGATCGAGGGCTCCATATTAAATAACAGCTCAAGATAGCTGTAGGGGAAAAAAGGCCTCATTTGTACAATGTCTCATCCTCATATGTTCAAGTCAAATCCTTCTCCTTTACAAAAGTTGGTGTGTTTAGTTCTCAAGAGTCTCGAGAAGCAAAGGCAGCCCATAGAATGGGAGAAAATATCTGTAACTGACTGTTATTTAGACACTGACACCAAGAAAATATAAGAAGTTGTTATGATGGAAACAAAACAAAATAAAAAAATCTACCCTCATTCAAAAACTCCTTACAGACACAAGCAGACGATTCTATAAAGAAGATGTACAAATAGCCAATAAATGCACCGAAAGAAGCTCAGAAACATGCAAATCAAGACGCAATCATACCCCACTCCACACCCAACGGGTGGCTCCTATAAAAATAAACAGAATCCAGGAAATGAGTGTGGGTGAGAATGTGGAAAACTGTACAGACTAAAAATGGAGAGACTGCGGTGGAAAATGCCATGGATGGTGCTGAATGTTTAAAAATAGTGCTCCCTGTGATCCAGAAATTTCACTCCTGGTATATGTTCACACACACACACACACATATACACACACCATATCATAGCATACATATACCATAGACATATATATCACATCTATATATCATAGCTAAAAGAAGTAAAATAAGCATTTAAAACAGAAATCTGTATGTTCACATTTATATTTGTATGTATATATAACAATCAGAATATAAGCAAATTTCCAGTACTCACCAAAAAAAATGAATTGATAAACACAATCACACCATGCATATACACAGACACATGCATATACATAGACACACACACACATATACACCACAGACACCACACACACACACACACACACACACACACACAGCAGGAATTGCTATGAAGCATTTTTCTAAGAAGGTAATTCTAACAGATTCTGCAACCCCGGTGCCCCTTGAGAGCATTACATGAGTGGGACAAATTAGTCCCAAAGGTAAATAGTGTGTGAGACAGGGGTTCCTGTCACATTCACAGAACAGTAAACAGAGGGTTGATGGCCAGGGCGGGGTGGAGGGAGTGGGGAGTTGGTCCTTTGTCGTAGAGGTTTCACTCTGGAAGATGTGGGTGGACAGTGCTGATGTCTTCATCCTTCACGGTAGCAATCCAGACAGTGCATGTGACCCCTGACACTCTCTCAACATCTGTTCAGACTGTGCATGTGACCCCTGACACCCTCACCACATCTGTCCAGACAGTGCATGTGACCTCTGATACCCTCATAACAGCTGTCCAGACGGTATAACTGGCTGCTGGACAGCAGTCAATAATTTTCAGGGAGGGAAGAAAACTAGTCTGTGTTAATAACTTTTAATATTCCCAGAGAAAATGCTGAGTTTTCTCAGCTGAGTTTTATGCGGAGTTTTCCCAGTTACCTTAAACATTTCCAGGAGAGTGTCCTTGCTGACTTCCAGTCTCTCAAACGGTTGCTTTTCTTTGATGATAGTTTTACATATGTTCTCCAGGGCAGACAACTCAGTGCTGGACACCACTCTAAGAAGCAAAGGGACTGAGCCTCAGTACACTCTTCCGGATGCCATCCACCCCTTCCTCCTCGGTCCTGTGGCCTTAGTTATTAGCTGGCATGCTTCCTAAACTGAGTTGGTGCTTCAGGCACATATATACTGTTGCTCAGAGAGCTATGATGGGTTTTCCATGCCCCTGCCCTCAGTGGCTTGTAGGAGCTAGCCTCAAAGGAAGGCTTGTGCATGTTGCAGTCTCACACATACACACACACACACACACACACACACACACACACACACACACACACACTCACTCTGCACAAAGACTGAACTTTCACTTGCTCCTGGTTGGAGCTCACTCCCTTCCTGACACATTGGCTTCTTTGCTGCTCCTGAAATAGCCATATGCAATCCTGGAAATGTTCTCTTCTTACTCACCCCTCCATTCCGACCTCTGCTTCAATAACACTCTGCTTTTTCAACTACCTGCCTCTTGCAGCACCTATGTCCGTGTGCGTGCGTGTGCGTGTGCGTGTGCGTGTGTGTGTGTGTGTGTGTGTGTGTATGTGTGTGTGTGTGTGTTTGTCTACAGATATCACAGCCAGAAGCACAATGATCCTTGAAGAAGTGAGAATGAAAACTCAGTTCATTATAACTTGGGTTGGATCTGACTTTGGTAGTCTGATCCCAGGCAGTTAATTGACCAGCATATTTAAACACAGTTCAGTTGGGAGTCAAGTTTCCTGTTGCAATTCAATCCCCAGTGCATAAAGAGGCATAATTACATTGAAACTCAATGTAATTTCTTCCAATGTCATTTTTTCCAAGAAGATGGGTTTGGAGATAGGGAACCTGTATTAGCTTTGGGTCCTAGGGAAGGATCTGGTGTAATCTTGGTTATACAGATAGCATAGAGGTCATTTGGGCTATTAGCCATCTCTGGTCTTGGTTGTAGGCACTTGATATAGCTTTGCCCTACCAATAATATAGATCACCAGACTGTTAATCACCTCCAATTCTTAGCCTTCTGGATGAAAAATCAGGTTGTATGCCCTTTCCTTCGAGAGGCCAATCCTGCATGCTAACATTTCTGGTTTCCCTGGAGATCTGTGGGCACAAGAACCTTCTGCTCCCAACACTCCTGGATTCTTTTCCTTCATCTAGTAATCACCATCTGATGGCAGCTGGTTACTGTACATTGTCTGTCTTACGCCAGCTAACTCTCAGCTCCATGAGGACAGACTAGCTATTCACAGCTGAGCCCCCTGTTTACCTTACACAGAAGGTAAACAATGGAAAAGCTCATGTTGCCTGAACAAAGCTTGGAGACTGGTAACAAGAGAGGTCACTGGATACAATGCTATGATCAGAGAGTGTCTGTGCCTTGGCTGCACTAGTGACAGGGAGGGGCACTCCAGAGACTAAGGCATTACTAGAAGCCTGGAACTTTAGCCCCAAACCCCACTCTAGAAAGGGAGAGGGGATAAAGAGTGAGTTCATTATCAACGGCCAATGATTTCATCAAACATGTACATGTTACAAAACAGCCATCCATTGAGGACTAGAGAGATGGCTCAGTGGTTAAGAGCACTGGCTGTTATTTCAAAGGACCCAGGTTCAATTCCCAGCACCACATGGCAGCTCACAACTATCTGTAAACTCCAGTTCCAGGTAATCAACACCCTCACATAGATATACAAGCAGGCAAAACACCAATGTACATAAAATAAAAATAAAAAATAAATTATAAAAAACAAACCATCTATTGAAAACTACAGAACAACAAGGCTCTAAAATCTACTAAGCAAGAGATACAGCCCAAGGGACATGGAAAGCACCACACCTGTCCTGGCTGCTCATATGTGCTCTTTGTGACAGCCTTCATAATATATAGTCTGCTGTGAGCCAGTACCAAGCACTGAACCCAGAGAGTGGGCTGTGGGTCAGACATGGGGAAGGCTTCAACTGTGACTGGCATCTGCAAGGCGGCAGCCTTACAGGGCTGAGACTTGAGCTGCAGGTCTGGGTTAACGCTTAGTTGGTACCCAGAAGGTTAGAGAATCAGTTGGTGCTTGAAGGGGAAAAAAGACAAAATACCCAAACACTTACAGTCATTGGTACTGTAAATAAACATACTCTAAACTTCAAAGTAAAAACAGTTCAAACTGGGAAAGCTTATAAGAAATATTGACATAAGACACATGTCTTTAATCCCAGCATGTGGAAGGCAGAGGTAGGAGACTCTCTGTGAGTTCAAGAACAGCCTGGTCTATATAGTGAATTATAGGCCAGGCAGGGATATATAGTGAGACCATGTCTCAAAAACAAATAAACAAACAAAAAAAATAGAAATTAAAACAAGCAAAAACCCCAGCTACATAATGTCAGATACCCTGTTAGAGAGGTCATTACAGAGCATGGGGTTGATGGGCAAGGGCAAAAATGGTCAATATTCGCCCAAGCAAGAGGCTCTGTGAGTCTGAGTTACAATGTTGGGGAGAGAAGACTGGGAAACTAGACAGGGCTGCTGTTGGGCTGGTGAGGAGTCTGGGGGATTTAGGGCTGGACTCGGCTGCTAGATGGGGGTGGAAAGAAGTGTAGGAGAATTAGGAGGACTCAAGGTTTCAGTTTGGCCACTAGCAGTGTCCCTAGGAGCTGTGAGGGATACTGATTGTACCACCGCTGAGAACCACCACCTGGCGCTCAGTGTGTGAGACATTTGGTGGGGTTGACAGTGCCTCGATCCTCGTGAGCAGAAGTAGACAACTTCTCTCCAGGATGGAGCACGTAATTCTGGCTAGAATGAGTGCCACGCTCTAGCAAGTTCTATGTTAGGCAAACAGCACACGATACCCTTCAAGGCCGAAGAAAGACCAGGTTGAAAGTTACTCCCCAGTCTAAGCTCATTTGAAAAACACTTTTCACAAATGGCTAACCACTTGACAATCACACAATACACAGCGACTGAGTTAACATGTAACCATTATAAAACAATGGCAATACACACCTGCAATCATTCGGCAGCCTTACCTGTCTTCAAGGAACATATCATAATAAAATCCATTTTCAATGGGCGGGCCATAGCACAGGTGGCCTCCATAGTAAAGTTCCATGGCCTCCCCCAGGATGTGAGCGCTGGAGTGCCAGTACACCTGCGAGATGCCGACAGGAAAGCTGTTAGCTACCGAAACCATCACAGGCCATCAGCAAGTGAATGGACATGGAGGGGATAAATACCAAAAACAGAGAGTCCCCAACGCCTACTTGGAAGGAAATGTCCCCTGCATCCTCCCTGCACTCCCGGCAGACTTAAGTCTGGCTCAGAGTAGCTCTGCACTACAGTAGTAGGCACTGCAGCTACAGTGTAGCTGTTCCCTAGCTTTCTTTCTGTGCCATTGTCTGTACAGAACCAGCCCATCCGCTCAGAGCCCTGCGCTGAGTGGCCACGTGGAAACAGGATGGGGGAGTACCAGTTCCCTGTGTTTCTCCAAAACAGCCTCTCTAGACTCAATACAGGGAAGTAGCTACTTGGACATATTACCAAAGTCAATGAAATTTCACATCTGTATAGTTAGCTGTCTTGTGCTGACTGGTCTTATGTCAACTTGACACACAGACTAGAATTATCTAGAAGGAGAGAACCTAGATCCAACTGTAAGGCATTTTCTTAATTAGTGATTGATGGGGGAAGGCCCAGCCTATTGTGGGTGGTGCAATTCCTGGGCTGATGGTCCTGGGATCTATATGAAAACAGGTTGAGGGGCTGGAGAGATGGCTCAGCGGTTAAGAGCACTGACTTCTCTTCCGGAGGTCCTGAGTTCAATTCCCAACAACCACATGGTGGCTCACAACCATCTGTAACAGGATCTGATGCCCTCTTATAGTGGGTCTGAAGACAGCAACAATGTACTAACATATTTAAACAAACAAACAAACAAACAAACAAAAAAACAGGTTGAGCAAGCCATGAGGAATAAGCTACCAAGCAGCATTCCCCCATGGCTTCTGCATCAGCGCCTGCCCTGCTTGAGTTCCTGTCCTGATGATGAACAGTATTATGGAAAAATAAGCTAAGTAAACTCTTTCCTCCCCTCTGGCTTTTTGGACATGGTGTTTATCAACACAGCAATAGAAACCCTAGGACAAGTCTTCATATGGTGGATAGCATATGACTGTGGAAGTTTGAAAGAGTTTGAAAGAAGGCTCAAGAAGGAAAGGGGGAACCCCAAGGAGTGCTGCTGGCCCTGGGGACCCCGGGAGTACATGTATGGGCTAATCTCCATAGGGCAAGGGCAGGCTATCAGCCCCACAGATTCAGAAACCTGATTTGCTTTCAAATCCCCAAGGAATCAGTATAATTTCAGGGGAAACTAAAACAAACAAAATTAGCTTAGTTTATAAGGAACTAACTTTAGTTTGCCTTTGAGTTAAAATTAACCAAGTTACCAAAAAAAAAAAAAAAAAAAAAAAAAAAAAGAAAGAAAGAAAAAAAACCTAACAGATGCCAAAAGTGAATGATAATTGAGTCCTAGGTCAGAATGTTCTTCTCTTTTGTTAAGCAAAGAGGAGACAGTGTAACTAACAGTAACATGATAAATCAGAGCAGAAAGAGGTAGATGTAGATGCAGAGGCAGAGAAGCCATGTATCATGCTGGTCTACTGCAGCAGGCTGGATATGCTCAGGAAACAGAGCACGCAGGCCATCTTGCCCAGAGCACCTGGCCACAGCGTGCGGCTGAAGCAGTTGGCTGACTGCCTGCATCTTCTTTTGGTGATTGCTCTTATCTACTAGATATGTGACAAACCAAACAGTGTGTTAGAAACAGGAATATAATTAATAGTAAGAGAAACAGAGACTATGTCCTTGTGGCAGCCGTGCGTACCGGGGGTGGGGGGGAGTGGCACACTGTATGTTTACCTAGACGCACCTCTGTTCTTGGTGTGTTACACCTGTGCATGGTAGCCATGAGATGACCATGGCTCAGTAAGGGATAGCAAATTACTATCCATTTCAATACAAATTCCAGCATTTACAATGGAGGAAGGTCTGTGTGGCTGTATGTGGAAAGAGAGGAGTTTACCGAGAACTGAGGGGTAGGAAAGACCCAGTCTCAGGCAGGCCATGGCTAGAGCTTGAGTTTTATGAGTTTAAAGCAGACAACAATGAAGTCACATTTTAAAACAGCTGGGTGAGAATGGATTTCAGAGAAAAACATTACGTAGGCAGTTCGGCTGGTGATGGCATACTAGGCCAAGTGTAGATTCGTAGCCAGTGGTCACAGAGATGGAGAGAAGTGTGCAGGTTCTACATATATTAGGAACGCACAGATTATTGGGCTTGCCCATAACACTGAGATGAGACTTGAGGAGGGGAACTAAGCATGCAAACCTGCCAAGGTCCTGATGGGAAGAGCTGGGTATGTGGCGGGGAACATGGAGGTGGACAAACAGCAAAGGACAGAGTCTGGAGGTTAGAGTCGAGGATTCCTAGCATGGCACCTCCATGGAGACGGTGCTGAGGTAAGACACACGGCCCTGAAGTGCGCCTGCCTGGAGACAGCAGAGAGTGCACGGTTGTTTCGGAATCACATTTGCACACGGTTTTATTACCATTGCCTTACTTAACAATCTGATGGTTATACTTGGTGTAGCAGTTTGAATGAGAACCGTCCCTCCTACAGTCAAGTATTTGAACACTCAGTGCCTGGAGGATGGGGCTGTTTGAGCGGGTTGGAACCTTTAGGAGCCAACCTTGCTGGAAGAAGTATATCACCAGGGCAGGCTTTGAGAGTTTATACCCTCTCCCAGTTTTTAGTTTGCTCCCTGCATGTGGGTGGAAACGTGGTCAGCCAGCTTCTCCATCCAGCCACCTGCTACCAGGCTTCCCCGTCTCAAGGGACTGCCCCATGGACCCTAAACCAAAATAAACTCTTTCTTCCATAAATTGCTTTTGGTCATGGTGTTTTAGCCATGTTTAGTAACAAAAAGTAGCTAACAGCCTTGGCATACTTTAATCAGGAATTATACCCAGAAAGCGTAACAATGTAGCCTCCGCTGACCATAGCTGGGTTTTACAGAGGTGAGAGCCCGTCGAAAGGAAGCTCCGAGCTGCGAGCTGCGCTGATGAGCATACAGGAGACATACACAAAAGTGTGGCACTTACCATACAAAGACCGCATTTAACAATGTTTAAAGGATTTTTCCAAATTCTCCTACAGATATTACATTACAGGTATATAACTTTAAGAGTTGACTAAGAATCGATTTTGAATAGGCACTAATTTAATAGCTAAAACATTTAACTTTAGGAAATAATTTTATTTTAAGAAATAATAAACATGGTCTGTTTATTTGAGCATATACTCTACAAATATTTGTTAGCTGTCATTCAATGCCGTGTTGGAATTTGAAATGTTGAAAGGCCACGAGTTTCATCACCCTTGATTCCAACGTATGTTTCCCATAATCCTTGTATCATTAAGACCCAAATACTTACAGCCTGGGCTTCCTCGCTGTCAAACATCAGCAGCTCTACCGTGGAATCCCCTTCCAACGGGCGGTCTAGATCCCACAAAGCGCCGTTCACTTTGGCGATTACTGTATGTTCTGCCAGCTCTTTACTAGAGGAGGAAAAAAACCAAGTGAGGTTAACGTTTATTATATTGTACTTCACTATAAGAAAAGCTGAAATAATTTCAGGGTTTAAAAGGAGTTAGGTTACCATTTCAAGTGTAAATAAAGCAAATATCTAATAAAAAATGTTAGGTTGAAAGTACAGATATGAACTAATAGGATACAGATATTTTATTTTGTAACACTTATTTTATATATAAAAGTCATAGACGTTTGCTGTTTTTAAAACTTGAAAAAAAAAGAAAGCACAGAGAATAAAATTAAAATCTCATATAAATCTTGCCCCTTAGTTCTAGAAATAGCTGTTTATAACATGTTGGTCTATCACTCTCTGGTCAGTTCTGACACTGGCATCTCACCCATGTTATAAAGACATCTAGTTATGAATGTAATTTCATAGCCTATTTTTTATTGCTATGCTGTCAGCCAGAGTTCCCAGGCAGGCTAGAGTGTCCTGTTTACTGAGGAAGCCCTGGCTTTTGCACACTTGTGTCTCCTTTGGTTTTGCTCTCCCAGAGGATATGTGAGGCCATCAAACCTGTGCCACCTTTCGCCCCTGTAAGCCCTCAGAAATAAAATTGTAGGCTGAGGGCAGGTGCTTCACAAGATTCTGATAAATAGTCTCATCCACTTACACTCACCCTAAATAACTTTTCAGATCTTTGTCAGTATGATCTTGAACACTGGCTCTTTGATTTTTGTTGGTGATTAATTTTACTTAAAATGAACTCTCTGCTTCCTTTACCTATTATCTATAGAGATTCTCCCTCCCTCCCTCCCCTGGTCCCTTCCTCCATATTTCAAAAATGATGTTTATGGTTTGAAAACTATTGAGAAATAAAGTTATAAGAAGAAAGCTAGAAAAGCATGAGATGGGGTGGGCACACTTCTATTTCTCAAAAGTGACTGTTAACTTTTTGATCTATATCCACCCTAATCTTTTATACATATACCAATATAAAAGTTTTTTTAAAAAACTCCCCTTCTGTATATGTTACTTTGTAACCTACTTCTTAAAGGTAGAAATAAATGATAGCACTGTGTCCCTCTGTAGACAGACTTCCAACACAAATCATTTAATCCTTATGAGAGACCCAAATGCTGGGCATTCTGGTCATACTTTTGTGGGGTTTGGTCTGTTGTTGCTGTAAAGAACATTCTTGAACACATACTTTCACAGCCAATTCTTTCTCTGGAAAAAAAATGAAAGTGAAATCATAATGTCGCAGGCAATGCATCCTTAATGGTTTATGCTGGAGTACAATGCCAGGCTTTTCGAAGAGTGGACACATCAGAGTCCCTGGCCATGGCTCTCAAGCCAATAATTTCAGGGTGGGGTTCCACCCAGCTATTGTATTGTCTGTTCTTGTGCTTGCTGCCTTTTTCTAAGAATCAAGGGGTTGGAGTCATGGGATGCTGATTCATTTGGAATAATCAAAAGGGAACCTGGGGTATTGACCAAATTGATATTTAAATAAAAATCTGGGCTTTTGATCTGCAAGAGACGAGTTATCCTGAGAATTTTTAGAACAGCAAGAGAATGCTCTCTCGAGCAGAGCAGAACACAGAGAGCAATCTGAAAAGCTGTCTCGAGCAGAACATAGGCCATCAGCTTGGGTCCACGATTTGACTTCGAGTTGTTTGTTTCGTTGCTCCAGATACCCCTTCTCTCAGAACCCCTCTCCAAGTCAAGGCTGGTCCTTCGCTAATCAGTAGCTCTAGCCTGACTTTATGCGTGGGTTTTCACTCTTTTTCTTTTGGCATTGTTAGTATAACATATACTCACATACACTCAATGCTTACAACCTCACTCCTTTTTCCTTTTACTCTGTTCTACCACTGAATTCCTTCCTAAAATTGTTCTTTGGTGCTTTGCCACATTGTTGATTCGTAGCCAAGGGATCTTACCCCTGGGTAAAAGCTATATAAAGATTGCTCTCTGGGGCCAATTATAACCATGGCTTTCTTGATTCTTGCCCTTTGGGGACCACTGGTTGGCATAATTATGTTATTCTTGTTTGGAACGGTGTTTGTAGCCCCCTTGTAAAGTGTGAATCTTCTGGGTTCCAGACTGGACTCCTTGTGGTGCAGGGATTCCAGTAAATCCTTGCCACACCCCCATACCCCACATTCTCCACATAATTAGACCAGGGTGAGAGGTTTGCAGGTCTTTCTAGGCAAGGGCTATGCCTCTGATCACTGTGTAAGCAGTCATGGGAAGTGGATCATTTCCTTCAGCTTCCCAACAGGATCTCTGACCACAGTTCTCAGAAGTGTAGGGTGCAGAGTGAGCTGTGTGAGGGCTATAAATTAGCATATGAAAACCTGTTGACCAGAAAAAGTCTCAATCCTCAATAACCCAGCACCACGAAGAACAGCTCCTTACAATAGAAAAAGAACAGTGATTCGGTGGTCCAGAAGCCTACGTATCAGTCTCTGGTTGAAAAGTCCCAGGTTTTGCACTGTCCATGTCTCCCTCCATGGAAGTTACTATTGGTGTGCTAATGCACCTGTGTGTCCTAGCTCCATTTCTTTGTTCCTAGACACAAGAATCTGGAAATCTGGCAGGTGTCCACCCAGACTCCAATACCCAAGGTACGGGCTGGTTTTGTGTGTCAACTTGACACAAGCTGGAGTTATCACAGAGAAAGGAGCCTCCCTTGAGGAAATGCCTCCATGAGATCCAGCTGTAAGGCATTTTATCAATTACTGATCAAGGGGGAAGGGCCCCTTGTGGGTGGTGCCAACTCTGGGCTGGTAGTCTTGGATTCTATGAGAGAGCAGGTTGAGCAAGCCAGGGGAAGCAAGCCAGTAAGAAACATCCCTCCATGGCCTCTGCATCAGCTCCTGCTTCCTGACCTGCTTGAGTTCCAGTCCTGACTTCCTTTAGTGATGAACAGCAATGTGCAAGGTGTAAGCTGAATAAACTCTTTCCCCCCCCCCAACTTGCTTCTTGGTCATGATGTTTGTGCAGGAATAGAAACCCTGACTAAGACACCCACCAATAACAACAGTGCGGTGGCTTATCTTCATTGCCAACTTGACACACCTAGGAAGAGGGAAGCTCATTTGGGGTACTGCCTCTATCAGATTGGCTAGTGGGCATGTCTATGAAGTGTTTTCTTCCTGGACGCAGGAGGGCCCAGCCCACTGTGGGCAGTGCCATTCCTGGGCTAATGAACCGAGGCTATGTAAAAAGGTGACCAGCAAGCCACGGCGGGCCTGGGCTTAGAACCGAGGTGACCAAGGATAACAGGTAAGCTAAGGAGAAAAAGCATCCCCCACGGCCTCTTCAGTTTCTGTCTCATTTCAGCCCTGAGTTCCCACCTTGGCTTTCTTTTACAATGGACCCTAACCTGTAAGCCAAATAAACCCTTTCCTCCCCAGATTGCTTTTGGTAATCCTGTTTATTACAGCAACAGAAAGCAAGACAAGAAGAAATTACCTCTAAGCAAGACTTCATTCACGAATCTATTTCCTAGGAAAGGCAAGTATCATGACTGATAACAGTGTCGACTTACATTTTCAATTTACAGTTTGAGAAACTAAAAATGCATGAAAAATTCTTGGTGTATGGATAAAGTCAGCATGGTTGTACTGTTAAGGATACAGATTTTTTTCTCTAGGACATATTTGTATTAGAACTTTAAAATTCGGACTTTTTAACTGGGAAGACATCATGATCCTGTATTCAATTATGTGGTCTTTCTAGGAGTCGGGGGAAATAGTCATTATATTTAACTCAGTTGAATAGGAAAAAATATTTTAGTGGTATCTAATAAAACCTTTCGAAGGGCTCTGGGACGATTACTTAATACACGAGTATATGTGCTTCAAACAAACAGGCAGGGAGGGAGATAGATGCACAAAGGGTGTGTGTGTGTGTGTGTGTGTGTGTATGTGTGTGTGTGTGTGTGTGTGTGTGTGTGTGAGTGCACGTGTGGGTACATGCCTGGCGCCGGGTGGGGGAGGGAGCGAGGTCTTACCTAATCCCAGCAGCCACTTGATAAGGGGTTGTTTTCCACCTTTCTCCTTGCACGGTCTTCCCACCAGCCACCCTCACTGAAATCAGGCTGTTTGTGTTCTTCTTTTCCTGAGCAGCAGGTAACAGCAGATGATGATCTGTCTTCAATGTTTCAAAAAGCTGCAATCTCTCTTTTATAAAATCCGGTTGCTTCACCTGAAAGTCATAGTTTACAGTAAGGCTAAGGACCCAGCCCACTGAACTACCTGCTCATCTTCTCCTCATGCTCTCCCTCTCTCCACACCCCCTCCAGCAGACCTGCCCCTCTTCCCTAATGTCCTTCAGTACTACTCCCATGGACATCTCCCTGTCCCACCGTTGACTGCATATTCATGCACTATTATACAGTGCAGCACTTCTTAATAGACAACCCTTGGTATCCCGGGAATTGGATTCCTAGAGCCCCATGGATGCTCAGGTCCTTAATAAAGTCGCACAGTATTAGCACATCTTCTCACATCCTCCCACTCTCTTTAACTCATCTCTAGATGACTAAAACGCAAAGTGGAATGCTCAGAAAATAGCCGTTATACTGCACTGTTTGGGGGAATAATGACCAAAATGTCAGTCAGTACAGAGAATTTTGCCCCAAGTATTTTCAGATTTTAAAATCCACAAATGAGGAACATGTGCGTGCACATTGGGGGCTGCCTGTGCCATCTCTCAGTCTACCTCTACTTGTTTGTCCTTAGTCTGTCTGACCTCCATAGCCAGACTACTATCTTTGAGGCTAGGTACTCCTCCTTTGGGCCTAACAAGTGCTGAGTCTCTATAAACCCTTGCTGGTTGTTTTAGTAATTTCTTTGAAGAAGAAGGAGGAGGAGGAAGAAGAAGAGGAGGAGGAGGAAGAGGAGGAGGAGGAGGAGAGAAGAAGAAGAAGAAGAAGAAGAAGAAGAAGAAGAAGAAGAAGAAGAAGAAGAAAGGAAGAAAGGAAGAAAGGAAGAAAGGAAAGAAAGGAAAGAAAGGAAAGAAAGGAAAGAAAGAAAGAAAGAAAGAAAGAAAAAAGAAAGAAAGGAAGAAAGAAAAGAAAGAAAGAAAGAAAGAAAGAAAGAAAGAAAGAAAGAAAGGAGGAACTATGAAATCAGAAGTCTATTATTTCACCTTAAAAAGAGTGGAGAAGGTGTGTGGTGGTGGTACACCCTTTAATCCCAGCAAAGACAGGTAGATCTCTGTGACTTTGAGGGCAGCCTGGTTTATGGGGAGCAAAGCCTTGCTACACCATATAACATTGCACTAATACACTGTAAATAGTGGGAGAAAGAACTGTCCACGGGTATGGTATTCAAAAATGTTAGGTAAGAGGGACAGACAAAGCCTGTTTAAAGAAACAAAATGAAAACAAAGAAAGAGAAACAAAAGAAAGAATAAGGAAAAGAATAGAGAGCACTTTAGCCAGTGGCTAGCTGACTCTAAGAGATTACTGGTGTGGTCAAACAGTACTTTCACCAGTAATCATGTCCGTATCCTAAGTCCTGCAGGCCCATGTTTAACAGTGGACATTCCGTGTTGTTTCTACGGGAGCGACTGACCTCCCTGACAGGCTCACTCTGCTTCGGCCTCCTCTTCTTTGTGTCCTTCTCTTGGTTTTGGGTAGGAGGCTGAAAGATAAATGAGAGGCAAGGGCAGTACATTAGAAACCCGGGGAAGGAGGGGCGGGGAGTCAGGGCAGGGCCCACTGTTTGAGAGTCCCTGCTGGGCTGTGGGAACCACGATCTACTTATAACCCTCAGGGACCTGGTTTCAGAGCTCAGCCCTATCTGTCCAAGCACACTAAACATAGGGGTGTGGCTCAGTAATAGAGCACTTGGCCAGTATTCACGAAGCCATGGGTCCCATAGCCAGCAATACACACTGTCTCTGTGTCTCTCTTTCTCTCCTCCCTAAACTTTAAACAAATAATGTCACTGGAAATCCTGGCTGCTACCAGACTTTCATTGCACTATTTCATTAGATGTCTTTGCAAAGAATGGAGAGAGAGAGAGAGAGAAAGGAGAAGAAAAGAAAGAAAAATTAAAAATCTGCTTTAGAAAGCCTTCAGAACTTAGAAAAATCATCCTGTAATCTGTTATTTAATACTCTTCTAAAACATGAAAATACTGTAATCAAATACTTCTGCTAAATACACAGAACACATATAGGCCTCAAAGTAAACCGCCAAAACAAGGCAGTAAAAATAACCTGTCTTCAGATAGCCAGCAGAGAGAATAGAAACTGTTAAGTCCTCTTCTCCAAGGACACTGTGACTCTTAAACACGTTAGCGGCCTTTTTAAAAGTTTTAATTAAGACACCATCTTCTCACATAGCCCTGGCCTGCCTGGCCGGCCTGGCCTCAAGCTCTCATCCATCCTCCTGCCTCAGCCTCCAGAGTTCTAGATTAGAGGCATGCCCCTCAGTTGTTTCTGCTACTGGAGGGGAAAGGGTTGCTTGCAGTCTATCCAATGAAGAGCTGAGAACTCACACCAGCTGGTCAGTTAGGAGATTGGTGGAAACCTAGCGGGTCCCCAGGTCGTGGGCAGTGGGCAGGGCGCCGGCGGGGACACACCCTGCAGCCCTGTCAGAGTTGGAACCGGCCGAGTTGAGTGCATGCGCCTGGCCCGCGGGTTACCTCGTGCGCCGCTCGCCGGGCCCCGGAGCCGCGCTGCTCCGCCAGGCGCAGCCGCAGGCCACACAGGCGCTGGTGCAGGTCCCGGTTCTCCGCCTGGAGCTGTGCCACCTCGCGTGTCAGGCGCGGGCCCACGGCTTGGCCCCGCTCGGGCCCGCGCAGCTGCTCGTCCCTCAGGCGCTGCACCTCCGCGCACAGCCAGCGGATGTCCTCCTCCTGCCGCTGCAGGCGCGAGGCCACGGCCTGAGCCGCCAGGGCCTGGGCCGCCATGGCAGCCTCCCTGTGCCACCTGAGCCCGCCGGCCCAGCCAGAGTGACAGGGAGTCGGGGCGGGGCGGAGCTGAAGGCCCTCGGGAGGCGGGGTGAAATGAGGGGTGCATCACTATTCGGGGCGGGGCGACGGAGGAAGAGGGGCGGGGCTGGGGCTGGGGCTGGGGCTGGGTGTCCCTGCGCGGGTCTGAACGATACACCTGCAAGAGGCAGGGCTATAACGGGGCAACTGCAGGGGCGAGGCGATGGGCAATGAAGAGGGGAGGGATATAGGATAATAAGGGTCGGAGCAGGAATGATGGGAGGGGCAAGGGTAGCTAACATTGCAGAGAAGCGATGAGACAGGGCTGGAGCTGGCATCACTACTGGGCTGAGCGATACTTCATAAAGCAAGGAAAATGAGCAGGGGAATGTGGCGAGGAGCATGAGCAGGGGCATGGCCAATGTTAGGTGCACTGCAGTATTGAGAACTACGCTCTGGATCTAGGCAGTAAAAGTGGGACCACTGAATGGGCATCTTCAGCGTTTGGAGTGTCCAGGTGCTACTGGAAGTGAGCTCAGTCTGTTGGAGATACTGAAGCCCAGAGGAGGTGCGTCTCTTGACCAGATTGTCCAAACCGTTAGCAGAGCCTGATGTATTTCTTTCACTCCTTTCTTGAATTCTTGCAATCACCACACTATGCAAACAGGTTCTGAAAAGCGGCCATTCATGGACCTTCATAACAAGGCTGTGCAAATACAGTGGCACTTGGCAAGGACACACGGAAGAGCACTACAAAACCTTCAGCCTGGCCAGTACAACATTGATCACTACTTGTGTCTAGAGCAAATACTGTTTGCAACTGTCCTGGCTGGAAAGAAGACTATTTTAAGTAGAAACATTTGTGCTATCGGACTTTGGAAACAGTGGTCCAAAAAGAATTAAGCGCTCATCCTGGAGCAGGGAAAGGCTGAAACCCTGCTGCCCCCTAGGGGAGGAATTGCCCTAGGGCAAGAGTTCACAAAGCCCTCAGGCCTTAGCAGACCACCTTGCTGGACAGCGGGAACTGAGCCAATGGTGGAACCACACTTCCACCACCCGCATGGCTTAATTATGTCCTCTACTAAAACCTAAACCTCATATTAGCACCCCAATGATGGGCTTGAAGGGGGTCGCTGAACCCCTACAGTTGTGCATCTTCCCACTGTAATCACAATGAATAAATCTCCTTTCTCTGCTTTTTATTGTCATTTTAATTGGCATATTGCAGAAGGGTAGCTGAGCCTATCTCATTGAGACTTCCAGAAGCCAGGCTTGGACTCTAAACACTCCAGCAATAATTTCACTTATGACTTAGTGTCTCTTATAACCATGAGCAAGAAGCTTCCTGTGGCAAGAACAAAAGTTGACTTTTACTGTTCTTAAGTTCCTAGAATGTCCCAGAGACGTGAGTGAAGTGATTTGGAAATAGCCATTCCTTAAATCCTCATCTCAAGAGATGATACCATTATATCCATGCATTTTATACCCATGTATAACGCAGAAATGAAGACTCAAGAGTAGCACTTAGTCAAACGTGTCTCATGATGTAACCTGGGTAATGGAGGCCACAGGAGTTCCAAAATAGGGTTTATCTTGGGGTAGGGTAGTTCAAGGGTGAGAAATTACTCTGAGAAACGAAGCCTGGGTAATGTCAGCAAGGTGGGCAGGCAGGTGGATAAATGTTACTCTGGAGAATCGTGTGGAAGGAGGTGAGGAGTTAATCAGAACCACAAACCCCTCCCAGCAAGAGATGCCATTGTCTTCCACGTGGAAATTGAAGAGCACCCAGTAAACATCCGTGGGAAGCAGAGGCACAGCTGGGTGTGGCGGTGCACACCTGTACAGCACTCCTGGAGGTGGGAGAACGGGTCGTGGTGGGTGGGGGTAGCCATCAGCCCAAAGCCAGTCTGGGCCACATAGCAAGATCCTGTCAAGATTAAAAACAAATAGAAAGAAAAACAAGAAAGCAGAAGGGAAGAAGGAAGGGAAAGGGAGAAACAGAGAGACTAGGATAGCTCAGTTGGTGAATGCTTACCTTATAAGCATGAGGACCAGAATTAGATCACAAGCATCCTGAGGTGTTGTGTGCCTGTAATTCTAATCCTACACTGGTGGACAGAGACAGCTGTATTCATGGGGCCTGCTGGCCAGCCAGCTTATCCTAAACAAACAGTCCAGGTTTTAATGAAAGGCTTTGTTTAAAAAACAAGGTAGTGGGCTCCTGAGGAATAACACTCCAGGCTGTCCTTTGACTTTCACATACAAATGCACACATAGGCAGATGCATCTGCACACTCACGGGCAGGCACAACACACATCTGCACACATGCACACACACACACACCATAGTGCCTCAATAGGGAGCAGAGGTACAAATTTTTAAAAAAGAATAATAAAATACTACAAATGTTAGGAATGCATGAATCTGAGAGCGTATAATAACTAACATCTACACTGACAAAAGCAAATGAAAGTTATCAATTAAAAACTCTAGAATAGGCCAAAACCAATGACAATATCAAAGAAAACTTCATGTAGATGTCCTCCAGTATCCATGGGTAATTGGTTCATGGAAAGAGTTCTTCCACAAAGATATCCCATAGATGCTTCAGTCTTTTACATAACATGTCCAAGTCCTTGCAGTTAGCTTAGCCACACCATCCTGTATTCCTTACATGATCTATGGTAATGTACAGCACCTAATACAGTGTAGATGCTGTGTCCATTTCAATGTTGTGTAGGAAGGAATGGGAAAAGAAGACTATAGCTGTATAGCTGTGGTTTCGGTCTACAGTCTGTTCAACCTTCAGGATCAGAATGAATAGAAATGGAGGGCCTATTGTATACATGTCTCTTCCAACCCCGCAGTGTCACTCCTAGGAATTTATTCTGAAGATACATTTCTAAGAACACTAAACTGCATTTGTACAAAAATTTAACTCAAGGATTTGTGTGTGTGTGTGTGTGCGTGTGTGTTTGTAAAATTGCATGGATGCTGGTTTCATCAGTTTAATACACTGACCCAGTGGAATAGCAGGCAGCTGTTTAAAAGTCATTAGGGAGATCTCTGTAAATTGATATGGAGTCATTCCCTGTACTGTGATGTGAAAAGGAGCTAAGGTCAAAGGAGCTTATGGACATGTTACACATTGTGCAAGAAAGAAGAGAAAATAAAGCCTGTCTACATCTGCTTATCAGCACAGAGAGAAACTGAGGCATAGACCAGCAAGCAATGAAACGAGCTATTTACAAAGGACCAGGAGAGAAGAAACTCTGGGGGCGGGGGACCCAGAGAATCCCCCTTCTCTGGCTACATCCTTTTGATGCATTGACTTTTGGAGGCCTATAAATAAATAACTTATGTGTTTACAGCTGATAAAGCACCAGACACATATGAGAGAAAACTGAAGCAAACGTGAATTCCAACAAGCACCATCCAAACAGAAGACAGCAGAGAGGCAGAAAGGACGAGTGACTTCAAGCAGTCTTGACGCACAAAGGTGGAAACACTGTGAAGAAATACTGATATCATTTCAGGAACTCAAATGGACCAAGACAGGGTGTGCTGACTAGGGCTCAGCAGGCTGTAGAAGAGAGATATTAGGGAGGGAGACCAGTGAGGAAGCAGATACAAAGTAGCAGTTAGGACATCTGGCTGGAGGAATTGCCCCCTCCCACCTCTCCACAGTAGAGGAGGAGGAGTTCCTAAGACGAAGAGCTATGTCAAGGTCAGGGCAGGTAGGCTCACGATAAGACCGGAGGAGCCTGTTTCCCCGTCTTGGGGACTTGGGGAGGGCTCCTCACTAACACAGCAAACGATGGCAAGAACCAGCTCAAAGGACTTTGACTAACCAAGCTGGGGCCATTTGTACATAAAAGTAATTAAGTACTATAATGAATTATAAGTCACCAAAAATATAATTATTCACATATTCATACAAATAATTCTTTGAAACCAAAAAGAAGCAGAGCTTAACTCATAAACCAACATCAAGGGCTAAGTGGGAAATTAGCAAACAAAACATTTAACCTTATATAATAAAAATAAATAAGCATTTTTAATTAAAAATATTAATATCATAAAAGACTAAGCCCATAGAAGTATTCCAAATTAAAGAAAACTGTTGTCATGATAGTCAAATGCAACATCTAACCCTAAACTGAATCCCAAATGGGGTAAAAACGGTGCCTGGTGCCATCCCTTGCCAGGCGGTCCTTAGTTGGATTAAAAAAAAAAGTAAGCTGCGCATGCGCATGCCAGGAGGAGCAAGCCAATAAGCAGTGTTACTGCATGGTTTCTGCTTCAGTCTCTGCTTCCAGGTTCCTATCTTGAGTTCCTACCCCGACTTCAGAGCTAACACTCTTTCCTCCTAAGCTACTTTTGGTCAGAGCATTGTATCACCACAGTAAAAAGCAAAGGAAGACAGCTAGGTATGACACTCTATGCAGTCCTTGTAAAAACAGGGTGGGGAGGTCTATCTTGTCATTATGTAACATGTCCAGATGCTTCATGAAAGAAAGTTTTAGGAGAGTGAGCGGATGGTACAGGGAAGGTAAACGGTTAGCGTCAAATGAAGGCTTCTCATCCTAGGCTGGCGAAACACCATGATCAAAAGCAAGTTGGGGAGGAAAGGGTTTGTTTGGATTACACGTCCACGTGTCTCTGTTCACCACTGAAGGGAAGGAAAGGAACTCAAACAGGACCAAAAACCTGGAGGCAGGAGCTGATGCAGGGGCCTTGGAGGGCTTGCTCAGCCTGCTTTCTTATAGAACCCGGGACTACAAACCCAGGGTTGGCACCACCCACAATGGGATGGGCCTTCCCCCCCAGCAATCACTAATTATGAAAATGTCCTACAGGCCTTTCTACAGCCCTGTCTCATGGACGCATTTTCTCAGTTGAGGCTCCTCCTCTCAGATGACTTTAGTTTGCGTCAAGTTGACATAAAGCTATCCGGGATGCTTCTTAAACCGTCTGTCTTAACTTCACTCCAGCGAATAAAGGATTCAGGAACTTTCCTTTGCAAATGAAGCTCGCTAATTCCTTTGGTGGTGGTGTGATAGCATGAACAGGCTGTAGAGAACCCTTAAGGCGGAAGGGCTCATCGTTTTGGCTCCCAATTCAAAGGTACATTCCGTCATGGTGGAGACGTCCCGGTAGCTGGAGCTGAGGGCAACTGACTGGTCAGAGTGAGGCTGCCGGTGCTCAGTTCACTCTCTCTGGTTTTGTACAGTCTAGGATCTCAGGACAGAAAAAGATGCCACCCACAGGGCACAGGTTTTTCCATCATCAATGGACCTAATCAAAATAATAGCCTGGGGGCTGGAGAGATGGCTCAGCGGTTAAGAGCACTGACTGCTCTTCCAAAGGTCCTGAGTTCAAATCCCAGCAACCACATGGTGGCTCACAACCATCTGTAAAGAGGTCTGATGCCCTCTTCTGGTGTGTCTGAAGGCAGCTACAGTGTACTTATATATAATAAATAAATCTTTTAAAAAAAAATACCCTGTAAGCATGCCAGCAAAACCAAATGCCCAATGCTCTCTAACATTGCCCTATGACCTGTACCCTAAAGCCCCTTGTGCAAATTCATCAAGCTCTCAGATCCTCAAACTCTATTCTTTCTAGTTGCTCATTAATATTATCTGCCTTTTTTCAACTTCATTAAAATTGTGTGTGTGTGCGTGTGTGCGTGCGTGTGTGTGTTTTATCTGTGCATGCATTGCATATGGAAATCAGAGGACATCGGGAAACAGTTCCTTCCTTCTACCATCTAGGTCCCATATTAAACTCAGGTCACCAGGCTTGGCAGCTAACACCCTTACACACTGAGCCATCTCTCCAGCCCAGTATCTAATTTATTTTCATCCCAGAGGCTTTGGCTTGGATGTGCTGTTCCTCACTCTCTTTGAGGTAGCTCTGCCTACAGTAATCTTTCCAGTTGAGCAGTATCATGATTCCTTGCATTTGCTTTCTTGATTTTCCCCTGACCCTGCCTGCAGCTCCTCCTTGCAGTCCGGAGGGCGACTATCTTATTCATCACTGTTCTCTATTATGTACCCAACACAAATAAAGTGGGTCACTGAGCAAAGCCTTTGAGTAAAAATTAGCCTGCAACAAAAGGTGTGTGCTAGGGTTGGGGGTGGGGGTAGGGGTGGGGTGTGAACAGGGAGCAGAGGTGCCCAGGACAGGGAGTAGTTCTTTATGACGGTGCAGCAATGGACAGCTTGTTCTTGTCCATTCTTTCAAACACATGGACTGCACAATGCAGGGTGAAGCGGCCTGTGCCAGGGCCCTGGAACCTGATCTCACCGGAACAATGAACACCCTGCTGGGAGATGCTGCCAGTATGTGAGATGGTGGCTGGTGGGCAAGGATGTGGACAGTGCGTGAGGTCACATGCAGAGAGAGATGTGGAGAGTCTGTACTTTTTTGCTTTACTATGCTGGGAATACAAGAAAGCTACAAATCATTTCAAATAAATAAATAAATGATAAATAAATAAAACTATCAGCAAGCCTAGGAGAGCAGTGGCCACAAAGCACCACAAGGTGGCAACATTTCTCCCAGAAAGTTCAATGAGGAGTCCAGTTAGGGAAGTAGCTGGTGCTAAGAACATAGCTGGGATTCTGACTTCCTCACCTTGGCTCTGAAGCTCACCCGCCTTTACCATATCAGCCCAGCCCCTCTTTATACTTTCAATATGTCTTTACTAAGTGTGGTTTTTATTATTACTCAGATAAGGTAAGCCAACAGATTGGCAGACAACCGTATTGGGATGCCCTGCAGAGAAAGTGCATCCCTACCTGAGGGAAGGGAAGGAGGGAAGGAGGGCGAGCAGAGGAAGACCCAGCTAGAACCTTTATTGTGGTTTCTATGGCAACGTTGGAGGTAAGGTATTCTGGTGAGGATCGACAGGTTTGAATAATTTTAGGGCTTCTGGGATATAGGGGCAGTTCCTCATGTCTGATACCTGATCCTAAGGAGGTAAGGGCAGGTGAACAATGACCCCGCCCCCAAGCATAAGAGCCTGGTAAAGGAGTGACTGGAGGCGAGCTCTGGATGGCTGGGTTTGCTCTCTTGGAAGTCCTTTTGCTGTCTCCAGGGCTGACTAATCTAGGAGGGGCAGTCCCTCCGGGATCAGCATAGGAAAATAACTTAGCCTAAGAACCCAAGGTCACCTGTGAGGAAGAAGCCAGGCCAAGCCAAGTCTTTCCTTGTGAGCCTTCAGATCACATAAGAGAGGTCAGAGTTACTGCTGAGCAAATCTTCCCCATGCATGCTACAGAGAACAGGGACCCAAACCAGTAAGAATACGATGATGGCAGTAGACTCTGTCCCCCAATTCCCTGACTCAGAAAAAGCCTACAACACCAGAGCTTCAGCTCACTCCTCAGGACAGGTTTGTGGTCCCCTGGGGGGCTGAGAATGGAAGAATGGGGGACTGTTACTGTGACCCACTTGTCTGCATGGCTGCAGAGAATCAGGACAAGAGTCCTCGCCTAGGGGACTGGAGAGATGGCTCCACCCTAAGGCACTGACTGCTCTTCCAGATCCTGAGTTCAATTCCCAGCGACCACATGGTCACTCATAACCTCTTCTGGTGACTCTGAAGAGAACAACAGTGTACTCACATACAATAAACAAGCAAACAAACAAATAAATCTTAAAAACAAAACAAAAAAAAAGAGTGCCCATCTGAAAGAAGCAGTCACCCAGGGTGCTGCTGACCTGAGGTGACCCCAGAGACAGAAAGTTTCCAAGTGGCTGCAAACATGAAGGCAAGCCGGCCACAACTGTATTATAGCTGCACAAGCTTGAGTGACACATTGTTTGTGGCAGCCCCACCCCCACCCCCTCCCGACCAGCTAGCAATAATCCTTTCTAATCTGGTTTCATTAAACATACACTAGGCTTGGATCAGGGGAGAGGGGTCCTGTATGGGACTGTGCTGCTTAGTCAAAGGATGGTTTTGAAGCTTTTCCTGCAGGATTCAGTTTCCTAAATGGGAGAGAGCTTTACCGCAAGGAAGCCGCGGGCACCAGCATGGGCGGCAGGAAATGCACCCTCCACATACAGACAGCAGCGTCGTTGTCGTTCTTGATACAGCTGCCAATACTGTGATTCAAGTTCAGCTATGAGCATGGGCGACTCCTTATGCCTAAAAGAATCATTTGGAGAGTGAAGGGTTAGGAAATGATTATTTGGGGGTGAAAGAAAGAATGTAAATGTAGATAGACTTCAATTAGGCCGCCTCCTGTCTATTTTTCGAAGTTGCCTGTTGCGCGGGGTTAGGAGTTAGAGGATGTAGTACAATCCTCTTGGGCCAAGACTATCCTGGGGTTAATCCTATGCCTCCCTTCTCCCTGCAGACCTATAATAACTACAGACAGTAGGCAGCCTGTTGCTCCCAGGTGTCTACGTGTGTAGATCCTGCCGGCAAGGCCTTACAGCAGCAGCCATCAGGAGAGAGCCCTGTCCCCAGCTCTGCAGGGCCCAACATGTTGGAACGAGGAGCTAACTCTTGGTTTTATTCCCGTGAAACAAGGACGCAGAGGGACAAGGAGAAGAGGAATCAGCGGCTCGCAGAAATCCTGATGAGGTACAAAGAACAGCTGCTGAAGGACTTCTGCCTGGCCCGGGTACTTCCCTACTTGGTGTACGATGGCGTGTTCTCTATAAAAGAGTACAGAGAGATCCTCTCTCAGGATCGCTACCCGGAAAGAGTGGGGTGCTTTTTCCTGAAGCTCTTCTCCAAAGGTCCGGGTGCTTTCTGTGCCTTCTGCGCTCATCTGGAGGAGCTCAGCCCTTACCTGCTCGCCTCCATTTTCCTTTATTACCAAGGTAAGAACGGGATTTGCTCTAAAGACCGTAGCTGTAGCGCTGATGACCCAGGGATCTGCGATAGCCCTGGCCACACTCCAGAATAGCAAGTTTCAACACAGCGTTGATTTATAGCTCCCTAAAAATGTCCAGGCTTCTAAAAAACAATCCCAACAGTGTAGAAATAAATGCTATGATACAAAAAAAAAAAAAAAAATATGCGCGTAGCTCCTGACACAGCCTGAGGGGTTTCTAAATATCTAAGTATTTCTTTTCAAGTGCACGCCACAAAGTGGTAACGGGCTAAGAAGGCTAGGCTGAAATTTTGTTCACAAAAGACACAAATATCATCATGCCTTTTCAAAACCATCAGTTAGCATGTGACTCAGAAGTTCTACTCCTGAGCATCTACCCAGAAGAAATGAGCGTGTGACCACACAGAGACCCACAAAACAAGATCCACAGGAGCACTGTCTATGGCAGCCCCAAAGCAGAAAGGTCCCAAATGGTCATCAAGTGTCGAGGGAACAAATTCTGTCATGAAATTGAATGTTATTTGGTCATTAATAGGACTGGAGATTTTGTGCATGCTACAACACAGATGGACTTCAAAAATGATATGGGAAAGGAAGAAGCTACTCACAAAAATGCAATTAATCACTTTCATATAATATCCAGAGCAGGGCTGGGGCTGTAGCTCTGTGGTGGAGCACTTGATTCGCCCTGGTTCAATCCCCAGCACTGGGGGAAAAAAATCTCAAGGAGGTAAATCCATAGAGGCAAAAATCAAGTTACTGGTCACCAGAGCCTGAAGTAGGAGCCATGGAAGACGGGAATGAGCGTCTGTGTCAGTGGGTGATGAGATGCTCTGGAGTTAGTCCTGACGACTGCACAGCCCTGTGGGGACACTGCAAAACACAGGGAAAAGCCATGTATGCGAGTTATGTGTATGTGAAACTGCCTTTTAAGTCATCATGAAAATATTTGCTGTTACTCTTCTCTGTCAACGCTGTTGTTGACTCTCTCTCAAGTTCTTCCTTCTACAGAGGAAGAATCATGTCCTGCTGAGATAGTGTCTGGGTAAATCAAGACTAAAGATGGGGAGGGAGATGACCTGAAAGTGGAAATAGAGAAAGCCTGGTTCAGGAAAGTGGAGTTGACATATATCCTGGGGCAGCTGTGGGGTCAGTGAGGACAGAGCAGGGACAGGACACAAGTGGCTTGTGAGGCTGTGGCTGGCATGGGTGTGCAAAGAGAGCCTTAAATATTCTGAAGCGGTATCAGGTTGCTGGGGTCCACTCGCTTATGACCCTTCTCCGAGACTGAACATAAGGGCCCAGCTCTCTAGTGGGAAAGCGGTGACTTTTAAGGTTTGTCTCTGAATTTCTGCCCTTAGCTTTCAGGTTCTCTTTGTGGATTTCAGGTTATGGTAGGTTTCCCGTCCTACAGCCTTTCAATAAAATAGTTAATATATAGTCAGTAGACAAATCAATAAGAATATCTACAAGTGACTTACTTCGTTAGGATGTAATGCAATATAAATTTGTGTGTCATAGGCATGCGTGGATCTGGTCATTTATGGGTTGTTGAGGCTAACTTCATCCTGTCTACTATGTATCAATGTACTTTGATCACTGGAATCAATTTATAGCATCAAATACTTTACTGTTATTGAGTATTTAGTGTACTTTTGAAGAGCGATAAATATTTTTAGAGTGTAATTTAAAATACTGGTAAGTAAAACCATAAACTACACATCTATCACCATCACTAGTTAACATTTTAGGTAAAGGATAAACACAGAGTTTGGCTAATTTTGTTTACTTCATTTTTTTTTTTATCCAAAGAAATAACCATAGCTGAGAAAGAGGAGAGCCAGAGAAATAGTTCAGTTGAGATGTTTACTGTATGTTTAATATTTTATTCTGTAAAACAATTGTAAAGCATGTGTTGAAGTGTTGATATTTCTTGAGTCTAGAGTTAGAAAGTTGGAGTCCCTCAGGCCCGTCATATTATTTTCCATATTTTTCTGCACATTTTAAAATGTTACTAAGTAAAAGTAAACATAAGCAAATAAATATTTTTTTTAAGTTCCAGGGGTGGCAAGATGAGTCAAAGTGCTTGCCGGGCAAACCTGGAGCCCTGAGTGCAATTCTCATTGGCCAAGCGAAGGGAGAAGGAGAGAGCCAACTGCACAAAGTTGTCCTCTGGACTCGATTGCCATGATATCATGTCCCCTTATCATACGCACGCAGACAGTAGCAAACAAACAAACAAATTACATTTATTTGTCAAGGAACTGAAGTGATTATAATTACATAAATTGCCAGCTGATAGACTCTTGTAGAAATACAGATGTGTCATAGCTAACACTATAAAAATGACCAAGGAGCCAGGCAGTGGTGGCACACGCCTGTAATCCAAGCACTCTGAGTTCGAGGCCAGCCTGGTCTACAGAGTGAGTTCCAGGACAGCCAGGGCTACACAGAGAAACACTGTCTTGAAAAACCAAAAAAAAAAAAAAAAAAAAGAAAAAAGAAAAAAAAAGACCAAGGAAATATGAATACTATCTGTAGTTCAGTATTGTACCAACATCACCTTTCTGATCTGAATCAATGTCAGAGTATAAAAAAAGGTTATTAAGAAAAGCTGAGAAAAACCAACATGGAAATTCTCTGTGCTGTTTTTGAAATTTCTATGGGACTCTAAAGTGACTTAAAGATTGAAAAGCTGCAAAGGAAAGATAATATTAATGACATCATCAGGACAGAGCTGGAGGCCATTTTTGTTTTTATTTTGTGAAGCAGGGTTTTGCTATATAGTCCAGGCTAACCTCAAACTCATCATCGTCCTGCCTCAACCTCCCCAGTACTGAGAGTACAGGTTTGTATCTGTGTGGCCAGCATTGGAGAACTGGTTTCTAATATTAGTTTTGAAAACTAAACTAAAAAGAAGAAGAAAGAAGAAGAAGAAGAAGAAGAAGAAGAAGAAGAAGAAGAAGAAGAAGAAGAAGAAGAAGAAGAAAAAAGAAAAGAAAAAAAGAAAAAAGTTCATGTTCTCTTAGCATTTGAATGTCAGAATTTGTTTAAGTTGTAGCCTGCTTGATTGTGTAAGAGATATTACCTAGTAATAATTCTGGGCTCTTAAGCAATTTCTCTGCAAAAACTCAAATCCCTCAGTGTTGGGTGACACATCTTGCTCTATGTGACTCACCCTTGGTGGCTGTCTTAATTAGGGTTTTACTGCTGTGAACAGACACCATTACCAGTGTACGTTTTTATAAATGACAACATTTACTTGGGGCTGGCTTACAGGTTCAGAAGTTCAGTCCATTGTCATCAAGGCAGAAGCATGGCAGCATCCAGGCAGGCATGGTGCAGGAGGAGCTGAGGGTTCTACATTTTTATCCAGAGGATGCCAGGAACAGACTGGGCATGCTCAGGCACCTAGGAGGAAGATCTCCAAACCCATCCCCACAGTGACACACTTCCTCCAACAAAGCCACACCTTCTAATGGTGCCACTCCCTGAAATGAACACATAAAAACCATCACAGTGGCTCAGAATGAAGCTGCTTTAGGTTGAACTGTAGTGATATCCACCCTCTTTCTCTCACTTCGTGTGGGTAGCACAACTGACGGTTCCAGAATGACAGGAAAGAGCATAGGTGCACACTGCAGGTATCTAGCTGGATGCTGAGAGCTTGTTTGAACTGTTAGCATGAGGCAGAGAAAGCAGACTCAGAGTAGAGCGAGGAGCTACACTCTCAAAACCCAGCCGTAATGACATGTCTCTAAGCACTTGGCAGGCACAGGCAGCGAATCTCCGTAAGTTCAAGGCCAGGCTGTTCTACATAGAGAGTTCTATGCTGCGTGGTGAAACTTTGCCTTTAAAAACAAAACAAAACAAAAAAAAAACAAAGAAAAAGAAAAAGGGAGGAAGGAAGGAAGGAAGGAAGGAAGGAAGGAAGGAAGGAAGGAAGGAGGGAAAGAAAGCAGGAAAGAAGGAAGAAAGGGAAGGAAAGGGAAGGGGGGGAGGGGAGGGGAGGGGAGGGGAGGGGAGGGGAGGGGAGGGGAGGGGAGGGGAGGGAAGGGAAGGGAAGGGAAGGGAAGGGAAGGGAAGGGAAGGGAAGATGAATACCACTGGTGAGTTTCCTGGGTCAGCAGTCTCTGTGACATGGGCACTGGCTCCCAGGCCTGCCAAAATGGGGAAGGCGTGAATATCGATGATCAGGAACAGAAGAGGCCATGCTTGAAAGAAATTCTGATGTTTTCTTCTTCTCTTGTTCCCATTTTTAAATATTGTTTTTTTAAAAAGTTATTTTTTTTAAACATACATTTGATTTACTGTGTGTACAGGGCCCAGAGAACAATTTCGAGCTACAGAGTCAGAGCTCTTCTCGCCCTCTCCCCTCCCCCAGGGCCCCAGGGATCACATAGGCCTGAGGGCATGAGCACTGATCATCTCACCAGCCCCCAAATGGGTATTTACCCCAAAAACCTCTTTATCTAGGGAAAAAATGCCAGTATGTTTTTTCTGAGAGAGAGAGAGAGAGAGAGAGAGAGAGAGAGAGAGAGAGAGAGAGAGAGAGAATTCCTAGTCAAGACAGTCTTTATTTCCAACAGTTAATGACTATTTTAGCCAGGGCCTTGTGTACCCCAGGCTGGCCTCCGAGTTGCTCTGTGATTGAAGATGGTCTTGAACTCCAGATCCTTCTGTCTCCACCTTTCAAGTGCCGTGATTACAGCATGCGCTCTGACACCTGGATCATTTTTAAATGAACTAACATGTGTCTTCAGAGAAATGGGAACCGAGTCCTAGTCATCCATTTATGTACAGTCTGAGATGGCCAAATCTACAGTAATCTGTGGTTACAACTTTAGATAACGAAAGAGGAAGGGTTCTGACGGTGGGTGGTCTCACACCAGTGTCAGAATGTGACAATCATCTGTTATAACGCAGAACAAACCCAAAGGATCCTACCAGATGTGCCTGTGGCAGAAGAGGCAGAGTGGACCAGAGCTCAGTGGGACTCCAGCACCGTCTCTGACCCGCAGGATCAAGAACAAAGGGCTCGATTATTTAACAAGTATGTTAACAATCTCCGTGTGTTTGTGACCTTTACGAAGCCCTCCCTTCCTCTCGGATCCCTACCCCACTGTGCCCTTCAGTTGGATACAAAGAGTTCTGCTGAGGCTCCTGGTTTGTAGAATGTGCCAAGGCCAGGGTATGCCTTCTTGGTTGTTAAATAGTATCCCAGAAGAATGCTACATGAAGGCCCATCTGACTGTAGGCAGGTGACACTGGTCTGGCTCATTCACTGCATCCCAAATAACTATACGTGTCAAAAGCCTAATTCTAAAATTAAAATGGGACTTATAAATTGAACTTCCGTCCTTTGAAAAGCACGCTGATGCCTCTTTCAAAGAAAAATCCAGGCTGTCTTCATTTAGAAAATCTGGAATTAGTCAACATCCATGGACTACATCTGTCTTGTCCATGAACCTACATCTAGGTTCATCAATGGCCTGTGTTATGGATGAGACTAAAACCTGACCCGTGGTGAGATTTCATGCTCATATCTTGCAGGTGCAAGCTTCCTGAGGGGAAGGGTTTTTTAAAGTGAGAATTCAAAACAGCCATGAAAATGGCCGCCTGTGTCCCTTGATCTTCCAAAAGCATGAAATGAGATGCTGGTGGTGTATGGGCCGTCGGTTTTCTTTAACTTGCTCAGATCTTCTAAGTATCTAAGATGTGATCAGTAAATAGTCTAGAAAATGCTCAAGCCGTTGTTGGCTGTGTTTAAATTGTCAGGCTTATTGTAAACATTCCCCACTGCCTCCTCTGCAGCAGTCACTTCCTGTTTTCTGCCCGAGAGGAGACCCTGCAGCTTGCAGACAAGCTGGCAGTGGTCCCTAAACCTGACCTTGGGCTCTCTGCAGTGCCAGAAGACCTGCTCAAGCTAGAACTGGCTTGCTGGCCCAGGGGCGGCCCCTCCACGCAGAACAAGACATCCTGCAGGTCCTGTCCAAGAGATGAAGTCTGGCCACACGTTTCCATCCCTTCTTGCTCAAGGCCCTGGCTTCTGGAACCTCTAGCGTTTGTGATAGTGGGAACTTCTGGTTCTTTCCTACCATCTTGCTTTTGGTAAACAGAAAGAGTCTGTTGCATTTCTATGTAGATATAACACAGAGACACCAATTGTCTGATTTTTAAGGAACTGGCTCAGAAGATTTGGGGAGCTGGAAAGTCCCTAAACTGCTGCTCCCTGGGAATTCAGGCAGGAATTGGTATTGCCACCTGGTGTCGGAGTCCCAGAAATCTGGAAACAGCAGTTTCCTCAGGGTGGCTTTGAAGAACCTCTGTCTGTATACTTATGTTCTCTGACTAGATGAGGCCCGTCCACAAGATGGAGAACAATATGCACCACCCCAAATCTATTGACTTAAATGTTGACCACATCTAAAAATTCACTCATAGACACCTTTAGATTGCTGTTTGAGTAATCAGTAGAGCACTATAACAGCCAATATGATCTAAAATTAATCATCACACGCATAGTGTAGCCTTGGGCAACCTGCTTTAACTGTGTGTGTGCATGTGTGTCACAAACAGCAGAACTTTGTAGATTCTGACTTCCTGTCTTAGGTGAAAGGATTGTTTGTGTTCCTTACTTCTTTTTTTAAAGGTTTACTTATTTATTACATGTAAGTACACTGTAACTGTCTTCAGACACTCTAGAAGAGGGTGTCAGATCTTATTATGAATGGTTGTGAGCCACCAAGTGGTTGCTGAGATTTGAACTCAGGACCTTTGGAAGATCAGTCAGTGCTCTTAACCATTGAGCCATCTCTCCAGCCCCTGTTCCTTACTTCTTAACATAGGTTATACATCCCTGGGATCTTTCTCCTTTGACTTCTACCTCAGGATAAAGGACAGAGTGATAATGTGTCAACTTGCCAGGGTCACAGTGTCCACCAACCATGACTTTGGGTGTTTCTGCCAACTATACTCAGGTTGGGATGAACATTTACACTGTTGGATTTTGAATAAACTGTTAAGATATAAAATGTGGGTGGATCTTCCAAGATAAGCGAAGGCCAAAAGAATAAAGACTGGCTTTCCTTTAAAAACAAGAAGTTCTGCTGTCAAACTGATTTGATCTTCTCCCTTTCTCCTCCTCCTATTCCTCTTTCCATTTCTAAATAGAAGTGGAAATAAAAACGGCGTTCAGTCATATCTGTTTTGGACCCCCAAGAACATAGACGCCTGAGCTCCAAAACAGCCTCTTGAAATCTGCTTCCTTTCAGACTCCTGGGAATGTTCTATGCTTTTTTTTTTTTTTTAATTCCTAAGTTCCACATTTGCCACCACTGTTTTCTCAACATCTGCATTAACTTAGATGCCTGTGGGCTGTGGAGTGCACTAGAGGAATCTAGGCTATTTACCTGGGCTCCCTGTGTCTGAAGCCCCATAGCTAGTTCTCCTTCTGAATTCAGTGATCCCAAACTTCCACTTTCCTATCCTTAGGTTACCACACTAATAATGACAGTAAGTTATGAAGCTTCTAGATCATCAGCCCTTAAAAGTACTTCGAGGAAAAAAATCAGATAAGTTACATACACACACACACACACACAATGCACACACACACACACACATACATCATCATCATCATCATCATAGTTTAGGTTATGAGCTAATAGGCAGATTATACATACCTAATTTTATAAGGGAGTTACGAGTCACTTTCCTGAATGGGTTTTCGCCATATAAACATCCAACTAAAATGTAATCTCCTTGACCTGTTAGAGGACATTTCAACTGCTCGCACATTGCTATAATTGTACAAGCAAACCTCCAGGCCCTTTGTGTGAAACACACACACTCTCCCTGCTTTCCCGAGCTCACCATTGAAGGCAGAAGAGCCGAAGTTGACCACCACTGTCACACACATTGTGCAAGGCAGACCAGAAAGGAGTCCTTCAAAGCTGACCTCATCCCTGCTCAGCAAACTGAGATTTGATTTCAGAAAAATTACTATGGCTTTGTGATTTTTCTCCTCCCACTGCAGGGCTGAGAGAGTGGAGTTAACTGGGGCACGGCAGGAGCTTGCTCTCCTCCTTTCCCTCCTCATTCTGTCACCAAAACAACAGCTGCCTTACTTGCTTGCAGAGGCATACATGAGAGGAAAATGAAGCAGAGGTCAGGGCATGTCACAACCCACTTGAAGTGTCTGTGGAGATAACCTCCATTTTTAGAAGCAGAGAATAAATGGAAGTGGCTGTCCATGCCCACACATATCTGTATGAATTCACCAAGGCAACTGCATCCTGTATCCAGGACCTAGAATTGACCAATGAGAAGCCAGTGACAGGCCACATCTAGTGAAGGCTGCAACATTCAAGACCAAGCCAAACCCTGCAAACGCTTAACGCATCGGAAAGGAAAGCATTGAGGCAAGTGCTGGTCATACTTTACACATAAAACTATAACTCAAAAATTATGTCCCTTCAGTGACTTGATAATTCAAGGAGAGTCTAGATGGACAGTTCTCAGCTGCTGTGAGTCGTGACCCTTTTGGTGCTATGTGGAAAGACCATTTCATAAGGGTCACCTAAGATCTGTGGGAAACATGGATGTTTCATTACAATTCATAACACTAACATTATAATTATAACATTAGTTATAAAGTAGCAACAAAAATAATTTTATGGTTGGGAGTCACCACAACATGAGGAACTCTATTATAGAGTTGCAGAATTAGGAAGGTTCGAACCACTGGTCAAGATACTTCCATGAGATCCTGAGACATTTCTTATCACCGATACACGACTGTACAATCCACAAGGACTTTCCAACACATTATTCTCAAATCCCTTGTGTAAGGTTATCCAGATGCTGCAGGTTTAAGAGCAGGCTCAAGGACAGAGTGATTTCCTATATGGTTCCTTTGGTTCCTATATGGTTTCCAAAGCCCATGGTCTCCAAAAACCTGTGCATCTTAACATGGGACACTGTATCTAAGATCTACACAGATGAATGTGGCCAGGCCAATTTTTAACTAAGGATGAATAGCTAGACCTATTTCCTACTCCTGTCGATCAGAAACTCCACTGTGGGTAGAAAACAGCCAAACCACAGCCAGCCTGGTCCAGCACACCAAAGCATAGTCACCATGGCAACAGCGTATGTTTAACATATACCAGGGATCCAGGCTCCTTGGTTGATTCGTTTTCAAAAGAGTCATATTACAAAATTCACATGGGGGGGGGGGGAACTGGGAAAGGGAAAATCATTTGGAATGTAAACAAAGAATATAGAAAACAAAAAACAAAAACCAAAATTCACTCCATTTCAGCCTATCCAGGAGCTTGTTGACTGAGTGTGTTCTGGAGCATTTGCTGTCTGGTAAAAGCAGGACAGGGCTGGGTTTTGCTGTCATTCCTATCCATGCTGACTTGATGCTCCCCAGAAGGTGTGGGTGTAGGAGATGGCAATTCTTAAATTAGATGGCAATTATAAATCCTTGGGTCAGATTCCAAGACCCAAGGAAAAGTTGTAGGGGATGTTCTGTGAATGGGGTGGAGAGTTGGTCAATGTCTGGGGGAGGAGCCTTGGAAAGAATGCCCTGATCTATGAGGAAAAATAATCGAAGTTCATTTAGAGTGGCAACACGTTAGACCAACCTGCTTTTGACTTGAGGCTCTTTAGGGTTAGATAAATTCTTCCTCTTGGAGAACTCGGAAGACAAGTAGTCATGTGTGCTCTTGAATTGGCTTGGAAGGGGCCAGTTCAAACCCTAGAGTATGGAGATCAGAAGGCAGACTTAGGAGGAGACATTTTCTCCTCTCAATTGTCTTTTCTTCCAAACACTCACCTGACATCCATTCTAGTTTGAAAGAATATTTACACTGCCCACTATCTTTTCTGCACCTCATCCCCCCGCTTTTTTTGAGAATGAACCCAACTAGGCTCAAGAACTTTGTGATTCTTTTTAAAATACTTTAATTGCTTTTTGTTGTTTTTGGTTTTGTTTTTAAGTTGGGCCAGTGAACACTGATTGGTGGTGGCCACTCCTTTAATCCCAGCACTCGGGAGGCAGAGGCAGACAGATTCTGAGTTTTGAGGCCAGCCTCATCTTCACAATGAGTCCTAAGGCATCTAGGGTTATGTAGAGAAACCCTGTCTCAAAAAAACAAAAAATAAGCAATCAGTCAATCAATCAAATAAACAAACTAGTTTAGGTGATGAGATGCCTGCCTTCAATCTCCAGAAACCCATAGTAGAAGAGAAATCACTTCCCAATGTGTTCTCACATGTACAGTGTGGCACATGCATCAGCATGCACACACGTACCATACACACATGATAGTAAATAAATGACATTTTAAATAGTATAAGGCCCCCGTCTCTCTCCTCACTGTCTGAGGCTTCTCAGAATACACACGACTCATTTCTGTCTTGCTTCTCTCTCTTGCTCCCCCCCCATCTGTTTCCATTGACCCTACTTCCCTGCACAAAAGGAGAAAGGATCTGCCCTGAATTGTAGAGCCCAAAGGGGCCTGGGATGGTGATCCGTCGTTGCTAGGCAGAGGGCAGACATGGAAGGCAGTGCCTCTCTAAGCCTGAGCCAGCCTGGTGTCCAGCTCTATCCAGCCTTCACGCTTTGTTTCCTTCACTGGCTTGGTCTCTCACAGACGTGTACTCTGTGTGTGCTCAGTGTTTTTGATCCGGGGAATTATGCCTCTCTGAGGACAGCAGGTTTTACACCCAGGCACGCCCATAGTGTCTACAGCTGTCCTTAGAACATGGGAGAGATGCTAAACATTTGTTAAAAGAAGTAAACAAGATCTCAGGCAGAAGTTTAACAAAATATATCAAAATACTAAGTTCTTCACTGATAGAGTCTGGCAGTGGACCAAATTCAACATACAGCCTGTTTTACAAGGTTTGTTGGAACAGAATCTGTTTGCTTACATAGTCTCTGTGGTGGCTTTCAGGCTAGACACCAAGTTTGGTTAGGACAGAGATTGCATACCCAAAGCCCCTGACCCCACAGAAAAAGAAATTATCAACTGCTGATGTAGACCTCATCTTTGGTTTAAAAGTACTAACAGAACAGAGAATGCCTTAACATTTTAAACAGTGTAAGGTCTATGTCTTCGAATTTTTTTCAGGAAAATAATACAAAAAATATTCAATGACTTAAGAAGACATTAAAAATTATTATATATTTTTTAAAAAAATATAGCATAGTTAAGCCACTAACATAGTTATCAATAAAGAGTCAAGTTGTGCTGAAATGTGTTTTGGGTCTGATTTATGTGTGCTCAGGGACTGAACCCCGTGCGTGCTGACTCTATGTTTTAGGGCAGAGCTGCTCCTCCAGTCCTAAATGAGCCTTTTGGATAAGCTCATCTGCAGACCTCCAACGTTCCCATGCAAATGAGTCTCCTTTTGCCTTAAAGTGATAAAACTTGCATGTAGACAATGAACAACACAATGTCTTTTAAATAGGTGTTCTATGGAATTATTAAATCAAGCTAATTAGCAAATATCTGCCTTGCCCCAGATACTTATCATTGAAATGAATTTTCGTGGCAGGATTTTGCTAGACTTTGGGATGAGAAGGAAGTGTCCCATCACCCAAGTGCCCTGACAGTTTGCACATCGGACAGCTAGAACCCTGAAAGTTCAGTAGCCCCCCTGCACTGCCATGAACCTGGGTCCCGTTTTGAGGCAGGGTCTCTAAGTGCCATTCAGTTTCTTCAACAGACTGATTATGAATTCGGTCTTCACACTCTAGATTATTGACAAAGACTCACTTCTCCCAGTTTTTCACACTTGTTTTTATGACGTTAGCTACAACTGGAAAGTTTCTTCTTTCTTTACAGTTATTGTTTTTGGTTGGTTCATTTGTTTTTGTCTTGTTTCTGCCCTAGTTGGATGACAACAGTTTGCCAGTTTTCTTATACATCTATGGCCATCTCTTTCTTTAGATTAGGAGCATTTTCTTCTATGATTTTGTTGAGGATGTTTTCTGGCCCTTTGAATCTTTTCTGGCCCTTGGGAATCTTTATCCACTATTATCCCTATTATTCTTTGGTTTGGACTTTCACAATGTCCCAAATTTTCTGGATGTTTTGAATTAGGAACTCTTTATTTATATTTAGCATTTTCTTTGACTGATGTCTCAGTTTCTTCTACGGTATCTTCCATGCCTGCAATTCTCTCTTCCATCTCTTGTATTCTGTTAGTGATGTGTGCATCTGCAGTTCCTGTTCTCTCTTCTAGGTCTTCCATCTCCATTTGTGTTTTCTTCAGTGCTCCTATTTCTGGTTTTAGGTCTTGGATTGTTTGTTCATTTCCTTCACACGTTTGATTGCATTTTCCTGTACTAGTTTAAGAGATCTATCTGTTTCATTTTTAATGTCTTCTACCTGTTCGGTTGTGTTTTGCTATATTCCTTTAAGGGAATATTTATTTATATATTTATACAACATTTGACTTTAGGAGATGTTTTATGTATGTGTTCCCTATTTCTGGTGCTATTTTTATTTAAGAAAAAAGTATATGTGCAGAAAATATTTTTGTTTTTCTAGACAGGGTTTCTCTGTGTAGCCCTGGGCTGTCCTGGAACTCACTCTGTAGACCAGGCTGGCCTTGAATTCAGAAATCTGCCTGCCTCTGCCTCCCAAGTGCTGGAGTTACAGGTGTGCGCCACCACGCCTGGCTCAAGAGAATTCTTTATACCCTTTTTAAAGGCCTTTGTCATCTTCATGAGATGGGGTTAAAGGCCACAGTCTTGTTCTTTGGGTGTGGTAGGATGCCTAGGGCTTGCTGCAGTAGGAGAGCTGGCTTCTGATGGTGCCATATTACACTGGCTTCTGTTGCTTATGTTCTGCAACTGTCTTTTGCCATCTGGTTGCCTTTGGTGTTGGCTGACCTGGGTGTCCCTGACTGGAGCAGGCCTCCTGGGAGGCAGGCAGAGCCCTTAGGGGAGCCCATGCACTGCTGTGAGACTGGTGGAGGTATGTACCAGAGGGAAGATGGAGCTCTGACAGGGCAGGGCAGAGCTCATGACTACTGGGCTTGCTAGGGTCTAAGCAGCAGAGGGTGTTGTGTCAACGGGCACTCTCCCTTGTGTGTCTCAGGTTAGGGCAGACCTCCTGGTCATCAGGTAGAATTGTGGGGTGGGGTGGGGTGAATGGGGTTCATGCTGAGTGGATGTGAACCAGATGGAGGACCCACTTCTCTTTTTATTTTAAAATCTGTGGGATTCAATAGGTAAAAGGTGGCTGTTCTTCCTTCCATCCCAACCTTTATTTAGGTCTCTTCCTGTGAACAGCTACAATTACTTTTCTTTACTCATTACAAAAATATTTTCTGTACATATACTTTTTTCTTAAATAAAAATAGCACCAGAAATAGGGAACACATACATAAAACATTTCCTAAAGTCAAATGTTGAGAAACAAGAGTACAAGCTGGGCGGTGGTGGCGCACGCCTGTAATCCCAGCACTCTAGGAGGCAGAGGCAGGCAGATTTCTGAGTTCGAGGCCAGCCTGGTCTACAGAGTGAGTTCCAGGACAGCCAGGGCTACACAGAGAAACCCTGTCTCAAAAAACCAAATTCAAAAAAAGAAAGAAAGAAAGAAAGAAAGAAAGAAAGAAAGAAAGAAAGAAAGAAAGAAAGAAAGAAAGAAAGAAAGAAAGAAAGAAAGAAAGAAAGAAAAACAAGAGTACCTCTGGGATACAGCCAAGGTGATCCCACTAGGAAAATCCCTAGCCCTAGGTGCTCACACTGGAAAATCAGAAGGATCTCAAGCAAATAACCTGATGATACACCTCAGAGCTCTAAAAAAGCAAGAAGCCAAATTCAAATGAAGCATAAAGCTGGGCAAAGAAAGGGAAAATAAACATGGCGGGGGTGGGGTGGGGGGGAGATGAGTCTACCATAACAAAATATGAAAACGCCATAATCACCTGATACTTTGTGAGCTAATCAGAAATACTAATTATAAACAGAATTGTGTTCATTTTCAGCCATATACAGTAAAGATGGATGGAATATCTATTCTGTTTTTAGTTTCGCAGGTACATGAAATTACACTGGCTTAGCAATGTTATTTAGACCACCGCCTATTGACTGAAGTCTGGCTTCTCTCTTGTCTTTGCTGTGGTAATGAGACTCACAAATATATTTATAATGTGAATAAATTCCTAAAAGGGGAATTGCCTTAAGAGGGTGCATGCATAACGTTTATGGATATTAGCTAACTGTGCCCTGTAAAGTACTGTATGTTATATTCCTCAAGTACTATGACTCCACTTTATTTCCCAGTATCCTAGTAGCACAGAGCGCTGTCACACTTGAGTGTCTTTGCTCGTATGTGGGGTAGAAATGACAGCTTTTTGTAGTTCCAGTGTGAAAGTTCTCATTTAGTGTGAAACAGAATATGATTTCATCTCTGAGGATTCTTTTTTCCCCTTATTTTCAGTTTAAGTTTTGAAAGTGTGTGTGTGTGTGTGTGTGTGTGTGTGTGTGTGTGTGTGTGTGTATGTGTATACCATAGGAAGCTAAAGGGTGCTGGATTTCCTGGCGTTGCAGGCAGCTGTGGGCAGCCTGGGGTGGGTGCTGGGAACTGACCTCCTCTGCAAGAGCGCTGTGTGTTCTTAACTGCTGACTCACTCACCTGTGCTGGTCAGTCTTTGTCGACTTAACCCAAACTAAGGAAGCCAAGGGATTATCTCTATCAGACCGCACCAATGGGTCGTCTTCTTAATTAATGATGCATATTGCAGGGTTCAGCTCACTGTGGGCAAAGCCTCCCCTGGGCAGGTGGTCCTGGCCTGTTCAAAAAACCATGAGAAGCAAGCTAATTAGCAGCACTTCTCCCTGGTCTCTCTTCAGTTCCTGCCCCGACTGGTGTCTGTGATGGACTATTACCTGGAAGAGTAAATAAAATAAAACCTCTTCCTCTCCAAGTTGCTTTTGGTCATGATATTTATCACAGCAGCAAAAAAATCTATGTAGGACAATGTCCTGTCCTTTTTGTTTTTCAAACAAAACTAAGCAAACAAAACAAAAAACATCTCCAATAGCATGTTGGGTAGTGGTATGGCTTGAATGTTTATCTCCCCCAAGATTCACATTAAAATTTGATTACTGTTGTAGTGGAGGATTGGAGTCAGGTAGCTCACAATCATCTCTAACTCCCCTCCAGAGGATTGACACTGTCTTCTGATGTCCAAGGTTCCCTGGACACGTGTGCACACACACACACACACACACACACACACACACACACACTACTATTATGATGTGCTTAGACCCAGAACATTTTACCCTCATGAGTGGGAATAGCTTGGGGTTGATAAAAAAAATGGGTGCTTGGTTCCATATTCCTCCCTCACTCCATGGTGCAAGGTTGATGTATTTTTCCCAAACCAGAAGGCCCCAACCCATGTAAGCTTTCTTTGTGTCCTTCAGGAGTGTTCTGAGCGTTTCTTCACACAGATTTACACCTTAGAAGTATTTATTCTATTGAGACATGTGTTAGTTTAGATGGGTACTGTTGCCCTGCAAAGTTCAGCTGCTGAAGGACAGCTTAGTCCCCAGTAAGGCACTGTTCCTGGTTGGGCTTTAGGGAAATGAATGAATCAAGAGGACTCTGCCTTTATCAATAGACTTTGGGAGGTAGGACAACTGCGAACGGTTGGGCCTGATCAGATGGAGTGGGTCACTCGCAGTGTGTCCTTGAAGGATGCATCTGATCTGCACTTTTCCTCTTTCACTTTGCTTCATGGCTATCGTGTATAAAGCCAAGTGTCTACGCCTCATTTCAGGCCCAAATTAATGAAGGGAGCAGAACTTGGAGTAACCCTCCTGAAACCAGGAGCCAAAGTCAACCTTCCTGCTTTAAGGTGTTTCTCTTGAACTATGTCACAGTGATTAAAATTTTACAAACACAGTATATTGGGGCAGGAGAGAATCCAGACACCTTTGTGGATTAGCACAACACTCAGTTTTGTGGATAGTGGTAGGATCCAGTATCAAGGGTCGTGAGCCCTGGCCCTCTTCCGTCCTGTGGCTCCTCCCATGTCAATATGATCCTTTTAAACATAGAGCCCAGAGATCCTGAGACTAGGGAAGAAATACTGGAGAGACTGAGGTATTGATGCCCTTGATATGAAAACAAGGCCATCTCATTGCAAAGGGTCTGGAGGGATAGCTTCCTTTTGTGCCCAGGAAAAGATGGGGGACCGCACTCAAGGAACACTGGGAGTCATTTTGAAATCATTGCTAACTACTAGCAAGGCATGAGAACTAGAGGAATATCTGGTCATATGAAGTTTCAAAACATTTTATGCAATCATCTTCTATCAGGAAGTGAATGATGGGGTGGGGTGTGCCCTATCCAACAAGAAGCGAACCAAGGCAGAGGAAATGAAGACTTCAACCCAAACCAGTGTCAAGAATGGCTCTGATCCTGGTGAAGGGATTCTCAGGGTGGCAGTGAGACTAAACAGAAAACAGACCTGATGCAGCCCTGTGGGCATTTGTAGGAAAAAAAGATTTACTAAGAAAGAAGCAGCAGAAAGGGCCATAGCCAACCCCAAAGGGCAGCATCAGGGCCTTGTGTCAGGGAAGGGACAGCCTGTGCCAGGTCTGGGTCTACTCAGAGTGTTAGATGGGCTAATTCCCCTTCTTCTTTAGCAGTTGGCTAACATTCTGTCACTGGCCACAAACACATCCTGGAGGGACACTGGATAACAGGCAGCACAGAGAAAATAAAGCTTGCCCTGAAGGAATTCTCAGTTCTGTTAGGGAAATTGTATTCGTCATTAACAGCCACAGGACTTCTGTTCTGAGACCTAAGTCTCCTCAAAGACCATGTAATTTTAGCTAATTTCCTTGCAAGCTGTGGGACTCAGAAGTCAGGCTATTTCAGAAATGAAAGCCGTGATCATTTCATGGTGCCCGCCACTCTTTTATAGAAGCATTTGAACAATGGCATTTTCTTTCTTCCTAAGGAAATCAGAATGTGAGAATGGATCCTAAAGAAACAAATGTGGTGGACTGGGGAGGGGCGAGCAGATAGAGTGCAGGCAGGCCAGCTTGAGGAGAGGCGCTCTGACTCCCCAGAACCCACAGCAAAGGTGGGAAGGCTTGGAGTCCCCCTGTCACCACACACACACACACACACACACACACCCCACACCCCACATACACATACCACACACACACATATACACACCATACCACACACCACACACACACACACACCACACCACACACCACATACACATACCACACACATATACACACACACACACCCCACATACACACACACCACACACCACACCACACACACACACACACACACACACCACACCACACACCACATACACATACTACACACACATACACACACCATACCACACACACCACACACTCCACATACCACATACACATACACATACCACAACACATACACACACACATACACCACATACATACACCCCATACACTACAGACATCATACACACACACACACACACACACACACACACACACACGCCACACACATATACACACACTATACCACACACACATATACATACACACCACACCTCCTCAGTGCTTGGGAGGTGGAGATTCTCAGGGCAAGCTGGCTGCCTGAACTAGCAAAATCAGGCAGCTTCAGTAAGTGACCTTCTCCTCAGGAAATAAATTGGAGAGCGAGGGAGATACCAACACCAGCCTTTCGTCTCTGCTTAGAAGTGCGTGCATGTGCGTGTGCACCCTCACACACTCATGCACACACACAGGGCACACACCGAATATTTACAGTTTCCTTTCAGACATTCTTTATTCTTATAGTGACATCCAATCAACTAAATTGAATATTCATACATACCAAAGAGTCACTTTTATTTTTATATATAAAAAAACACTTGAAAAAAGATAAATGTATAAATTCACATTGAATCTTATTTTTTGTGAATATTACCCCCTTTCTGTACACATGTGTGTTGTGTGTGGTATGTGGTGTGTGTATATGTATCGGTTGTGTAGTGTGTGTGGTGTGGTTTGTGTGTATATGTGTGTGTGTGTGGTATGGTGTGTGTATGTGTGCGTGGTATGTGTGTGTGATGTCTGTAGTGTATGGGGTATGTGTGTGGTATGTGTGTGTGTGTGTGTATGTGTGTAGTAGGATGTGTGTATGTGTGGTGTGTGTATGTGGTGTGTGGTGTGTGTGTGTGTGGTGTGTGTATGTGGAGTGTGGAGTGTGTGGTGTATGTATGTGTTATGTGGTGTGTGTGAGTGTGTGTGTGAGTGTGTGTGTGTGTGTGTGTGTGTAGGGCAGAAGTAGATGGTATCTTTCTCCATCACTCCCCTTTATTTCTGGAGAAAAGTTCTCTCACTGAACCTAGCCCTTGGCAATCTTAGCCCTTGGCCACCAAGCCCCAGGGATCCTCCTGCCTCAGCTCTTCTCCAGCACTGGTTCAGAGTGTGAGGTGTGGCCCTGGCTCTTTTGCTTTGGGCCCTGAGAGATCGGTTCTCACGCTCGACATGCTCATGCACCACATCAAAGGCGTCCCTGGGTGAGCATCCCCAGCTCTGGCAAACTTAGATCTAAGCAAGCTAGACCTGCAGTCCTAAAAACCCTGTCCGTGTAACTACAGATATCGGCCAACCAAGTGTCAAGTTCCTTTTTCTATCCGAATTTGTCACAAAGGTTGTCTTGTGAACAACTAATTGTTTTCTTAAAAGCATTCTTGGGCTAGGAGGGAAGCTGAGCACGTTCCTGCCCAACACTGTGATGTCCTGGGTTTTAGCCCCAGCTCAGGCCCTCTCCATAGAGCCCCCATCCACCCTCCATAAAGATCACTGCTCTCCAACAATACACGTCATGCCAAAAGTTTATTTGGGGGGCTTACATTTATTGAAAGAAATACACAATGACTTATTCTTCATAGTAACCAAAAAAAAAAAAAAAAAAAAAAAACCAACAGCAGTCAGAATTTCGTGGCTGAATCCAGAACTAATTGCTATCGTACTTACTCGATATTTAAAAATACAGCTTATTGAGAACCCATTATAGACTCTGCCTGAGCCCTGGAAGCACTTCAACTTTAATATTCTATCTTATGAGTTACAGATGTCTCCTGCATGTTCCTTATATTAACTCACTTCATCTCCTTAAGCAAAATTCAAATAAAAGATGACCTTCTCACTTCAGAGTTTGCAATCAGTGTGTGTGATAAGCTGTTGACTGGATTCATGAGTCTGAGGCACAAATGAACCACGGGCCTCCTCACTTTATAACAAGAATGGAGGTATATCGCCACTAGATGGTACTATTAAATCCCACACTGTTCAAGCTTGCCGTGAGCAGTGATTTTTTTTTTTTAACAAAGAATAAATTCCTCTGAGTGCATTCTTGCTCTTCCTGTCAGCACGCATCTTCTGATCTTCTGACTTGGGTCTGCTAAGTCACCTGGTCTGAAGGGATGGCAGCCTTTGATTCATGACAAGAACCCGTGAGTTATTTATGTTCTCTGGGTTAAATAGAACATGGACTTTGGAGAGGGGCCACGGATTCCTAGTTTTCCTTCATAATTGCCTATGAGTTAAAAATATCGCAAGTATTTGAAATAATAATTTTCATAGCCAACTAGGAAATTTCAAAGACAGCAGAGATGGCACTGAAGAAACCCGGAGTTGACCAGTCTTCATGATGTATGTAGCTGATGGCATAGGCTGGTTTGTTTTCATTGCTAAGTCTTGCATGGGAAGAAGGTTGCTCCTTATCAGTAGCAACTAGCTTGTGGCTAATACCATGTTTAATCTAAGCACTGCAGTCCCCAGAGGCTCCCCTGACAGCCTTAGTGATGGGCTCAGTCACCCAGGAAAACAACCCTTTCAGCTCAGAGAACACTGGAAGCTTACTTCACAGTGCACTGCTAAATTGGGTCATTTTTCATTGGAAAAAATTCCATACTATTTACATGAGGTCATTTTTAATCCTGGTCTGTAATGCATAGCTGAAGTCCCTAGCTCATTTTTTTTGATGAATGCGCCACAGGGATGGCTCTCCGAGTCCTGACTCAGTTCAGGTCTCAATAATTCCTTCAGAACAGAGGCTTCTCCTCCAGGCAGCCGACATTTGAATTATGCGCATCAGGTCAAAGGTGCAAAGACCGTCCCAGGAGATTCTACCAACAGCAAAATCCATCAGTGTTCATGTCTTAGGTGAGACAGCACAGCACTACTTGCAGATAAATATTGAGTCTCCTGTATTTTAAATAATCCCTAGTCCACTCACAATGCTGCATGCAATGCGAATGGTTTTATATTATATTGTTTGGGAATAATTGACAATATAAAGTCTATCCACATTCAGGACATATGTAAACTTTCCCTTTAATGTGTTCAGTCCACAGTTGTTTACAGGAATGGGTATAGAACCCAGGAATACAGAGGTCTGGTTATGTAGATATGTAGTTATGTCTTCAACAAGGAACACACTGAATGAGTAAATTACAAAATTAAATAGCTGAAAAATACACTTACATTCAAAATCTATTCCCACCTTCTTCACGAAAGAGCACATCCCTCAAACATCCAGCTCGAAGAAATCCCTTATAAATTATTACACATAAATTCTCTTCTTTCTTTCTTTCTTTCTTTCTTTCTTTCTTTCTTTCTTTCTTTCTTTCTTTCTTTCTTTCTTTCTTTCTTTCTTTCTTTCTTTCTTTCTTTGTGAGACAGGGTTTCTCTGTGTAGCCCTGTCTGTCCTGGAACTCACTCTGTAGACCAGGCTGGCCTCGAACTCAGAAATCTGCCTGCCTCTGCCTCCCAAGCACTGGGATTACAGGCTGCGCCACCACATAAATTCAAACATGTGTATTCCAGTTAAAAGCTCAACCAACTACACACATATATATATAATTGAGAGAAAATAGCCTTCATACACTTGTAAGGAGGGGCACTAGCAGGAGGTGTGGCCTTGTTGAAGTAGGTGTGGCCTTGTTGGAGTGGTTGTGGACCTGTTGGAGAACATCCTGTCACCATGACTACGGGTGCTCTTGTAAAGGGAAACATTTCATTGAGTCTGGCTTACAGTTTGAGTCCATTTTAAAGTTGGCTGTCATTATGGCAGGAAGCATGGCTGCAGGCAGGGAGTCATAGCGCTGGGCTGAGTAATCTACATCGTCAGGAGGCAGCAAGAGAAAGACTATAGAAGCCACTAAACCTGCTTTGAGCTTCAGAGACCTAAATGCCCAACTCCTAGGGACACACTTTCTCCAAGGCCACACCCACTCCAACAAGGCCACTCCCACTCCAACAAGGCCATACCTCCTAATAGTACCCTCCCTACCAGCCTATGAGGCCCATTTTCTTTCAAACTCCCTATCAACTATGAGGTAATCCAAGGAGCCATCTCTTCAGTGAGAGCATACTGGCAAAACAATCACATCACCCAGGACAAGGGTTAGCTCCCAACACTTGGCCAACCACGGACATGCCCCATGAAGAATCTGCAGGGGGATTCTCATTATCTCAAGGTCCTTACCTTCCGGAGCCCGCACTCTGAGCAGAGATGCTTCTGCATGAGTGACTTTGTATGTGTTTTGAGAAACTGCCGGAAGCAGTGAGCATTCAAAGCAACAGACAAACAAACAAACAAAGCTGGCATTAAGAAAGTCTGAGAACCGGATCTCTGGCACTCCACCTAAGCATGTGTTTTTATGGCAAACTACAAGTAGACAAGGGGAGTCACTACTAGGAAATGGAGATCTAAAATAATATCCAAGTGGCTGGCTGGTACATTGGCTGGTTAGTCTACATTTCTCCCTTTTGACGCATATAACGTTTGTAAGTAAAAATTCCATTTTCATCTTTAATAGACCTAATTTCTGCAGCCCCGTCTGCCTGTGCCATGACCTTTGTGTAGGGACTAAGATAAGCATAGCAAAATTGTTTTTAGTTTTGTTTTGTTTTTTACTGTGGAAGATGTATAAACTCCCAGGTTCCAGCCACCCAGCTTTAGTGATGGTCACCAATCTGATGTCCCTGCTTTCTCTACATCTGCATCCACACCCACGTCCCTCTTCCAATCAAATGGGTTTTTTTGGTTTGTTTGTTTTTTTGTTTCATTGTTTTTTTCTTTTATTGTAGCTTTATTAGAGGCAAAGTTTACATTCATCAAAGGCCATAAAAGTAACAAAGTTTGGCATGCACTGCTGGTGAGTGCACACACCATGGTAATCCACCCCCCTTTGTGACATAGACCACTCCCTTCACATGTCTATTTCCAGGGGACTCCCTACCAACCATGTTCAACTCATAGGATCCTTTGCATCTTGGGGTGGTCTTTTATTCCAGGCTGTCATCTGGATGAAGAGTGCAATATCTATTATTTTGTACCCGGGTTCTTCTGGTCCACATAGTATATGAAGTTCAGGTACTCGATGAATACTTTTTTAGGTTTATTTATTTATTTTATGTATATGAGCGCTCTATCTGCATGCACACCTGCATGCCAGAAGAGGCCATGAGATCCCAGGATAGATGGTTGTGAGTCACCATGTGCTTCCTGGGAATTGAACTTAAGAGCCCTGGAAGCGCAGACAGTGCACTTAACCATTGAGACATCTCTCCAACCCCTTAATAAATATTTTTAAGTAAGTAATTAGGATTTTAAAACATCACACAGGGAAACAGTGATGACAGGCTAATTGTGTGTGTAGCAGAAAGATCCAGCAAGACTAAAAGGCAGAAGTAAAGCGCTTATTGCTCACACTGTGGAACAACCACAGTGAGCCGGACGGTGATAGTGTGTCTGTTTAGAGGTATTCAGAGATCTGCTTTTCTGGGAGTGGGATCTACACAGGCTGCTAGTCACTGTCTCCATTTCACAGTGCCCTGGAATAACTGAAGCTGGAGGGTCTTACAGTTACCCTTTCTAACAAGAGTGGTCCTTCTCAGAGGCAACAGCATCCTTGCTGAGCCCATCATGTCCTGGGGCAGTATTGGCCTTGACCTAAGGCTAAAATATCTCTGGTAGTCATCCACTCCAGAATCCTTGTTCTCTTTAGTTAAAACTACAATGGAAAACAACACATTCTGATGGAAGTCTCTCATTTGAGCTGGCATGTGTTGGGCCCTACCATGGTTAATTTGAGAGAAGTTTGTTTTTTCATTTTATTTTGTTTTGTTCTCCACAGGGAAGAAGAAGGGCATGAGGATAGAAATGTCAGGTGACACATCCCAGAGGTCTAAGGAGCAGAGGTTCACAGGGAAGGAACTGGAGCCCTTGTCAGAGTATCTTCAAGTTAACCTGCTAAGACTAAAGGAAACAATTCAGCAGAGAGGTCAAAATGTAAAGGCCAGAAAAGAGTACACCCATGTAATTGTACTCAGAAGTAATAGGAACCAGGAAAGCCAGCCCCATGTGCACATCCATAGAAGCCAGCCCATCTCCTTGGGCCACACAGAAAGCATGTTGAGGGCGCGGTAAATGACTACTGCAGCAAGAGAATCAGTATGTTCCTAAGAGCCTTGCAGAATGCCGAGGTGTGCTCTAATTCAGCCAACCAACTGGATAAGCATAAGAGGCCAATCCTAGTTCACCCACTGCAGCACCCCCGGTGTAATAAGCAGCCCACTAGGAAGGGCATCAGCTGAATGAACAGCTAGCTCTCTTTGGTGAAGAGATACCGAAAAAGGGTAGAGATGGTATGTGTTAGGGAGAATTCGGATGTCAGGATTGACGAAGGCAAGGATGTAGGTAGTGGTCAAATTAGCCAGAAGACAGCAATGGGCATTAACTATACTTTAATGCCTGAAGCATTAAAGGCATCTGGCAAAAATGTAGGCAGGGAACTAAATAGTAATTCTAGGAAAAGAGACGTTGAGACACTAAAGAAATAAGGAAACTAAGACCATTCTAAGAAGGGGTTGAAACTGAGGGATTTAGTGTTGGAGTGTTTTTGATTATTGGAAAGGGAGGGAAACTCAAAGCTTTCTTAGAGGAAGTGCAACCTGGTCAAAGAGATAGGTTGTGGCAAGAGGAAGATCATGATTGATCGAATTGAATTATCAAGAGTCTTACTAGATGTCCTGATCTTAAATGTCTGTGAGACCTATATATTATCTTAGAGTTGGAGGTGTGTGTGTGTGAGGGAGAGAGGTGAGGATGGGGGGCATCTTTTAAAACCTAATAAAGTGGTATAGCTGTGTGATGGTTAGTCTTATGTCACGCTGACCCAAGCTGGGGTCACCAGAGAGGAGGGAACCTCAATTGAGAATTTGAGAGGGAGACCTCCGTTGAGATCTGGCTGTAGGCAAGCTTGTAGGGCATTTTTCTTAATTACTGATTGGTGTGTCCAGCCCATTGTGAGTGGTGCTATCCATGGGTTGGTGGTCCTGGGTTCTATAAGAAAGCAGGCTGAGCAAACCATGAGGAACACACCAGTAAGCAGCGCTCCTCCATGGTCTCTGTATCAGCTCCTGCCTCCAGGTTCCTGCCCTGCTTGAGTTCCTGTCCCAACTTCCTTCACAGGGGGGGGGGACTTTGATGTGGAAATGTAAACGAAACAAATTGTTTCCTCCCCAAGCTGCTTTTGGTCTTGGTGTTTCTTCAAAGCAATAGTAACCCTAACCAATACGAGTCGTATAGTGAAAGGAACGGATCTTTCCCTGTGGTCAGTGTCCTGAACACAAAGGGGAGCCTGGCTTGAGAGGCTAATGCTACCAAGACTACACTACACCATCGAGTGGCAAGCAAAGAGATGTATGGAAGGAGGGATATGCTCTTATATTTGGCCATGACAGTGTTGGAAGCGGTGACAGGGCTCCATTGGAAATGTGAAGAAATATGAAGAGAAATTGTTAATTGGCTTGGTCTGAATGGAGTGGCTGGGTAAATACTGGGTAAATTAAGATTTAAAGGCAGTGGTCTTTTGAAACGCTTAAATTGTGTTATCTGTGGAGATCGTGGGACTTTTGGAGAAGGTGGGAAGTGGAGACTGCTTGTTGTAGGCAACTAGGGAAAGGATCAGCCAAACAGAGGTTATAATAGTTCCAAGGATTGGGATCCTATGGAGTTGACATGAGACCCTGGCTTTAGAGATGTAACCGTTTCTGTCCAGGTATAGTCAGAAAACGCCTGAAGGGGTCAGTCTAGCATAAAGAGAAGTGATCAGGACATGTAAGTCAGGAGCAAGTAGAGCGTGTGATTTTATAAGACGACATCAGAGTAGAGAGATATGTGAGAAAGAAGGAGGCTTCATTTCAGGGTGGAGAGGGATTGGGAATCACTGGGTGAACTGAAAGTTCTGTCTCTCTTATGGCTCTTAGTTCCTGGATCAGCCTATAAACCCTGTCTGACATCTTCACAGCCAAGATCAGGACGTTGCTTGGTGAATTGTGGGGGAGTAACAACTTAGTGGCCAGGACCTTGTTAATTAAGGACTGCAGATTCACGAGGGCATCGAGTTTCAATGAGTAGTAGGATCTTCAGGGAAAATCATGGAGGTTTGGAAGAGTAATTACGACGGGTACAGTGGTTAGGGATGGGCTGAGACTTGCTGTATGTGTTACATGATGGAATGGCCTCTTCCTGGGCACTGTGAGAGGGCTGGAGGAGTAGGAGGATCACCAAAGTATTGGAGAGTTATGCAAAAGTAAATTAACCTGCAATTTTGACATGCATTCTTTCCCTAGTAGAGAAACTGGGAAGTTTGGCCAGACCAGGAAAGAATGAGAGAAAAACTGTTGGTTGTTTTCCTCCCACACTTCCTCTGGTAAAACCAACCAGCCAGATTGTGGTCTGGCATCAATCTTGGTGAGGAGAATCAGGGACTGAGAGTTTGGAACTGGGAGATTTGTCAAGGAAGAATATGTGGCCCTTGTGTTGACTAGAAATCAGACTCTGAGGCATTCCCTATCTAAAGTCACCCAAGGCTCATATAGGAAGCATGGCACCAGCAAAGCCCTGGAGCCTATTAACCCTCAAGGGATGGATCTTTTCTGATGGACTCTTAATCGGCTATGAACTCAGGAAGGTCCTCAGTGATTTCCATTGTGTAGGACCCCTGAGGACAGAATGTTCTGTCTTTTACAAGGGAGACAGGCAGTTTCACTTTCAATTGGGGCATGTACTAGAGGTGGGATATGGCAAGTTATGTGTCCCTGCTTGCCACTGCAGAAATGGGTGAAGGGTGGCATTTCTGAAGAAGGAGGCTGTTTTGAGCAATGGGGATGAGGGTCTAGGTGGTCCTAAGATGGGTGTGATGTAATGATGTTTTGATACTTTGTCTGATGTTGAAAGAGGCCTGGTTAGTAGAATGGATAGCCTCATTGCCTCTTGGGGACCAGGTCATTATATTTATGCATGACTTCTATTACCCCAAACTGAAATAGGGCAGGGTTTTTAATGAGTTCCTTGATAAGCAATTTATTGCAACTGATAGGCTTGATGGTATCCATTGTCCTTCCCTCTATTAGACAAGAAAACACAAAGTCCTAGTAGCCCCTATCCACAGCACATAGAGTCTGAGATGACTAGTTAGGTTCCCATCCAGGGCCTGCATCAGCACCATGGCTGGCCTTTCTGGGTCATGGGCATAGGTTTCATTGGCCCATCGTTGTATCAGTGATCCTACGTAAGATTTTCCCGCCAATGTATAGCACATAGTTCAAATAACAGAAAACCTTCTGTGGGTAAGGTCAAGGGCTATTGTAAATTCTTTAATCTCTCATTGAGGTGGGAGGGACCAAGAGCTCAATTCCTTCTCAGTCTGTGACAGGTCTGACATAGGAAATGGGCTCATGGACCCTGATGGTTCAAGTTTCCTCACTGGCCACTTTATGAAGGGGAAAGAGAAATTTGAGGTTTAGTTTTGGCTATCCCTGATAAGTGCTTTCTCTCCCTCTCTTCTCTCTCCCTCTTCCCACCTCCTCTGTATGGTGTGTGTGTGTGTGTGTGTGTGTATCTAGGTAAGGTAGAGGGATTTAAAGGATTGGGGCTCCTGGGAACAGCAGGAACCCTGGCTACGGGGCCAGAGTGAAAGAGGCCCTAGCAGGGGTTATAAGAACATCTGGATTGGATATTGGTCTTTCAAATTTGTCAAGACACATGCAGTCTTTCTCATGCAGAATCTTGGGACAGTGCCATGAAGGCAGGAACACAAGGGACTTTAGAGGACTTACAGATGTTGTAACCGAAAAGGGTAAAGTACAGACTTGGTGTATCGTGGAGGATCTGGTATTGCATCTCAGGTTGTAGCCTGGTGATATCACACAGGAAAATTAAATATGTGTGGCTCAAATTTGTTTCAGTGTTAAAGAATATAGCTTACTGGGACGTCAGAAGGGAAATAGGGGGTCTGCCCCACAACCAGACTACTGAGGATCCTCCCCACAGGAGGTTCAGAACCCTTGTTACTATCTATAATGACCGGAGGCACCCCTTCATAAGGGGGATTCACCTACTAGAAAGGGTTTCTCCAAGTTCAGGGACACCAGCACAAAGCCCAGCCATCTACAAGGACATGTCTACCTATCCTGCAAGGTTAAATTATCCAAGGGTTCAGTCTGGATTTGCATGAGCGAAGGAGAGGCTCCCTGGCCCTCGGAAGGTGGGGCTTACTCCACAGCAGCGCTTGAGACAGAAAGGCAGGGCTGCGGATGCACGTGGGTCCGCTGAGTACGGACGTCTGGGTGGGAGAAGGCATAGAAGACACAAGCACCATTCCACTCCAAGGTGCAGTGGCAGCAAATCTGTCAGGGAGAAAGAAGTGGGAGTCCTCCAAAGATATGTGGGCTCATTCTGAGTGAGTAGCTGCTAGCCATGCCCCTCACCGAGAGCGAAGGGGGCTCAGAGGAGAGGAACATATCCCCTTACCATTACGGACTGTAAAATGTAAAAACTGTCCAGCTTTTCCATTGCTTTCGTGTCCCACCAAAGTGTAGCCTTGGCCAGGGCCTGTCTGTTAAGAATGGGCAGTAAGCTTTTCCACAAAGCACCAAAAGAAATCCCAATGCAAGATGGGGGTCCAGGGTCACAACTTGGAGGCCTTTGGATGTCTCAGGAAAGTAGCCCTAGCTGCTAGCTAGGACTTTCAGTTGCCCACAGGACAACTGACCAAGCACCACTAGCACTACTCGGAGGAGAGGCAAGAAGAGAGGCCCCCAAGTTGTGTCAGGAAGTAGTGGTAACAGGTCAGTGCTGTGGGATACGAAAGGATTTACCAGGACGTGAAGGCATAAGAAGAGTTTATCAGTACACTGTGGCCCAGCCACAGAGGCAGGAGAGTAGAAGTCATCTGCACGGAGGCATTCCTGGGGGTATGCTTACGCAGTGATTTCCAGGCAGGCAGCGGTGTTTCAGCATTTGAAAAAACTGCAGATGGGCTTGTTATAGTTCCATCTTTTTGAGGAGATAACGATCTTGCTTACAGGCTACAGCGGTGTATTTGTCTAAGCCCAACCAGTCCTCGGGTAGAAAACCATATTGTGAAGCTAAAATAGCCGAACCTAGCCATCACCCCAAAATAGTGTCCACAGAAAGCAGTCATAGGAACAGAGGGCTCAGGGCAAGAGGCACACTGGGCAAGCAGGTTGGCACAAGTGTGTGGAAGCCCCAGGGAGCCAGGAAACAGGACTTTTACTCTTTTTTTCTTGGCCACGAGTCAATGGCCAGCTTCCTAATTGCTGGGAGCCTGGGAACTCATTCTCAGCCCCACACCCTACTCCTGGATGCTTTCGCGAGTCACTGCTGTGCTGCTGAGTGGCGGTGCCAGTTGGCAATCCTGCTCGGAGCTGATACACTCACATCTCCCTATGAGGACCGGGCACGTCTGCCAAGTTCCGTCCCATGCCCCCTGGAAAGATGGGAAGACGAGCGCAGAACTTGACAAATGCATCTGAAATGCTATCTGCCTCCTTGAAAGATCAAGGGGCCCAATCCAGGAGCCGTGAGTCAGAGCCGGGGCCAGGACTTGGCCTTGCTTTGCTAACCAGAGCCCAGCCTTGTATTTCCGATGGATGGAATCTGACCAACCTGCAGGGATGGGTTGCTGAAGTTATTTAGGATTTGTGTGGGTACTATACAAAGTCAAAAAAACGTAACCCATAGAATACAGCTGCAGTTATTAAACAAAAACAATTTTTTTGTTTAATACTCGAAGCAAAAAAAACTCTACTGACTAGATCCGATCAGAAATGCAGCAATCAGGCCCTGGGCCAGGAATCCAGTCAGGCACACAGAAGACCATGTGGCTCTAAGCCGAGCTTGGAAGTGCCAGAACTTCAAGGCAGAAGAAGGAGAGGAGGGAGCTCTCAACTCCCAGAAGAAGTCAGGATCAAGATCAGATGGAAGAAGCAGTTGTCCTGCAGCAGGAAGGCGCGTGCATGTGTGTGTGTGTGTGTGTGTGTGTGTGTACTGAGCAGTAGGCTCCTCCCTAAGTAACTCACTTCCTTCCCCCGAATTCCAGAAGGGTGTAAACTCAGGTAGTTGGTTTGGAAGTAAGTATGGAAAGGTGGGCATCTCTGTCACTACAGATACATAGCAAACTATTAACACAAGCAGCAATGTAAGAAACAAGTCACAGTGCCTGTGGGCAGGATATCTGGACACAGTTCACTTGTATATCCAGCTCTGGGTTTCTCAGAAGGTTCCAGTCAGGGTGTCAGACAGGCGATGGTGTCATCTGAAGGTGCAACTGGAGGAGGATCTGCTTCCAAGCTCCCGCCATGTGCTTTTTCATGAGGTATTCAGTTCTGCCAGACACTGGGATACGGGTCATGCTCCGTGGGTGGTGACAGGAGGCTGCCCTCAGCTGCTTGCCATATGAATGTCTCCAGCTTGCTTTAATCCCAGCAAGCATGTGAGAAGAGCTGGAAAAAGAAGATATAAAGAAGACAGAAAACAGAGTCTTTTATAGTCCAGTCTCAGAATTGATACCCACCACCCTTGCTGGATTATATTAACTGAAATAGGGTCATTGGGTTCACTCCCCGCCTCCACATACAAGGAAGGGGTTCTATCCATGGCATGGATATCAGGAGTGGTTGTATTGTTAGAGACTGAGAAGGTAGAAATGTCTTGGGTCAAAATACAATACCAGGACCTCGGATGATGAATCCACGTGTAGATGAGTGTGCAGAGAGAATGTGTCTTCCAGAACCACAACCCATGACCGTTTGGGACACAGGACAGCTCCAGGAGGAGAGCAAGCTGGAGACATAGGTTAGGAAGTATCCTGTTCTGGTCACAAGCAAGGCGTGGTGATTTAACTTCATTGCACGTGTCCCCACCATAAGAGAGTCCTCCATTGGGACCAGCAGGTTTTCCTTGAGAACTCTAACATAACTACCTCCAGCTAATGTCCATTTTCCAGAAAAATTCCTTGTGATCCCAAAAGAACCAGCTGATGAAACTTGCCTTGACCATGGTGTTGGACCACATGGGACAAACTAGTCACTTAAACATTTTTAAAGACAAAATAAAGTCTGAAAAGTATGTTTCTTTTATTAAACAGTTACTGGTTTTGTAGGAGTAATCACTCTCTGTTTTGAACAAAAATGTAAATTAGTTCATATTACATAAAAATATACAAATCAGTTAACATTCCTGAATGGATTTCGAAAATAGTTTTCTAAAGCCAAGTATAGTGACTCATACCTGTAATCAAACATTGGAAGGCAGCAATGGGGAGGATTGCGATAAATTTGGGCTAACCACCCTGGGCTAACCGTATAGTCATCACCACTGCTGTTGTTGCAAGAAATTCCTCACCAGGAGACCTAAGCCTTCTAGACAGTTCTGGCTCCTTCCACATCTTCAATTTCCGGCGCAGCCAATCACTACACTCCACGCGGAGGATCTCCACCTTCTGCTCCGCCTCCTTGCCCAGGTTCACGCCCTGCTCCCCTCAGCTCATCACACACATGGTCCCCATATTTGTTTCCACACATCTTTTAGGCTTCCTTCTGGAACATTCGCCGCACGTCAGTCTCTGTGTGCCATACAGAGTACTTGCACCGTTGGCGCCACTCTTGCCCTGATCAATTGATCAATCCTTTGCATCTCCACTCCATGGCGCCTCGCTCTAGACCCACTGCCCCGGATGAACCGCGCCTCTTCGTCCTTCTCTGTCCACCTCAGAGACCGCGCATGCACCAACCCGTAACTATTGCTTTTCCTTAGCATTTTGGGACTCGATAGATTCCATCCACCCCATTCTTTCCGTCTTAAGTATCGACTTGAGGTCAATTAAATCCCTTTGTGCTATTGAGGCCATACCATGAAGATAAATTTAATCTTCACAACTGTGGGCAAAGTTGATATAATAATCTCCAGTGTACAACTGGGAACACTACAGTTCAAAGCTAATAAAGGAGCAGAGGAAGATGGCGGCTGCCTTAGCTGTTCGTGGAGCGGGATCTGTACCAGTCTTTGGGCCAGAGGCTCTCATCCCAGACTGGAAAAAACAGAGAAGTCTCTACAGGGACCACGATCATGGCTGTGCAAATTAATGGAGGCGTGGTTCTAGGAGCAGACTCCAGAACAACCACTGGGTCCTACATCGCCAATCGAGTGACTGGCAATCTGATCCCTATCCACGATCACAGATCACATCTTCCGCTGCCGCTCAGCCTCAGCAGCTGATACCCAAGCAGTAGCTGACGCTGTCACTTACCAGCTTAATTTCCGCTATTGAACTGAACGAGCCTCCACTAGTACACACAGCCACCAAGGAGATCTGTTACCGGTAAGGAGCAGATCTGATAGCAGGAATCATCATTGCAGGCTGGGACCCTCAAGAAGGAGGGCAGGTGTACTCTGTTCCCATGGGAGGCATGATGGTAAGACAGTCCTTTGCCATCGCAGGCTCCGGGAGCTCATATATCTATGGCTATGTTGATGCTACCTATCGGGAAGGCATGGCCAAGGACGAATGTCTGCAGGCCACTGCCAATGCTCTCGCTTTGGCTATGGAGCGCGATGGCTCCAGTGGAGGAGTGAGCCTCTTGGCGGCCATTCAAGAGTCAGGGGTAGGGCGGCAGGTGCTTTTGGGAGACCAGATCCCCAAGGTCACCACTGCCACTTTGTCACCTCCCTGGAGCCTAGTATTCTAGGCTGTACCAAAGGATATCCACACTGACACAAAAGCTAATAAGCAGTTTGTTAAAGAGAAAAAAAAGCTACTAAAGGTTAAAGCCAATGCCCCAGTCTAGGCAATGAGGTTCCCTCTGGCCTGGGCTCCACTGACGTTCCCCCTTTGATCAGGAGGCTCCGTGTTCTCCAAATCTTTCGTGTCTTCACAAGAACTGGGAACTTGGTCCTGGCAAAAAAGCAAAGAGATGTATGCACACGTTTGAAAGATGATTTGTGCTATAATCCATCAAGTACTGATAAATTTAAATGGGTGAATAAACTTGTATTTTGTTAATGCTGCTTAATGAAAAATTTAAGTTTCTGGTCCCAGAGCGTGTCTGTATTAAAGACAAACACTGGTCAGTCAGGTCTCATGCTAGGCCATAAAATAGCTATATTAAAGGAAGTATTGGGGTGTCTTAAAACTTGGGCTTTTATAGGAATAGACTCCAGAGTGTAACACTGTAATCTATAAAAAGTACTAGAAGTAACCATCACCATGGCAACATCCTGCATTCATTAGTGGGCCTCAGAGGCAAAGCACTTTAGGGAGGAAGCTCTGCTGAACATCACTGTGGCTAACCAGCTACATAGGGTGGATTTGAACTCACTCCCGGCGCCTGGAATCTCATTCCATTCCCAGATTCAAATACTCTGTACATTTATGCTGCCTTGTCTCTTCCCCCTTGCTATGCACTCAAGGCCGGCCTTAAACATATGCTACCCTCATGCCCCAGCCTCTCAAGGGTTGGAATTCTAGGTATGCACCACCAGGCCTGTTCCATATACTGTGTCTTAATGACAGGAGTGTGTGGTGTGTGTGTGTGTGTGTGTGTGTGTGTGTGTGTGTATGTGTGTGTGTGTGTGTGAAACATAAAGACTAAATTTTAAAATCATGTATTTAAGTTACATCTACAAAGAGCTATGATCACTTAGCATCACTGGGTGGCGGGCATAAAGTTGGACCTTACCTCGAATTATATTAAAAACCCCCAAACTCTATCAGACCCAGTACCTACATCATAAAAGTAAAGAAAACCACAAATCTGACCAAAAAGATAAGAAAAGGTGCCCAAAGGCCTTAGGATAGAGATTTTTCTTTTACTTCTCTATTCCATTGTATTTTTATTTTCTTACTTTTTAATAATTCCATATAGGTATATACTGAATTTTCGGTCTTCTTTGCCTCCCTACCTCCTGACTCCTGTTCAACGCTTCTTCCCACAGCCCTCTGCTACTTTGACAGGGAGGAAACTTCTTAGATGAGGCCCCCCAATACACATATTACAGAGAAAACTTTGGATGGCCATATAAAAATAAGAATGTCTGTTCAACAAAGTCATCTTGGTTAAGGTTCGTATAGAGAATATTCTGGAAGATGATGCTTGAATGGAGAAAGGGGTCTCAAAGGGCTTCCACACAGACACTGCTGTGCCCGAGAACAGCCTGTGGTGGTGGACGTGTGCCAGGCCCATGCAGGCCACTAGCTTCAGGTGGCTCCTGAGACCAAAGAGGATCAATCAAAGTTGACATGCTTAACTTAAATTTTAATAACCACACAGAACTAGTGAACATATTGTAAACATAAACCATGGAAACTACTGAGGAGCTTCTGAAATTCAGTGAAAAAAAATAAACATTCAAAATATGAAAAGGGAAAACTTATGTCACCTCGTTTTTAAATTTTGTATTGCATTTATTTGCTTCTCTTTCTGTGTGTGCATGTACGTGTACATGTGTGTGTGTATTCATGTATGTGTGCATGTGTGTGTATTCATGTACAGGTGCATGTGTGTACATGTGTGTGTACATCTGTGCATCTGTGTGTATTTGTCTATGAGCATGTCACATAATGTGTATTGAAGTCAGAGGATAATTGGTGGGACTCGGTTCTCTCCTTCCATCCCAGAGAAGCAACTAGGCTGTCCAGCTTGGCACTTTTGCCCACGGAGCTACCTCGATAGCCTTCATTTTATCTTCGTAATTCTCCTCTTCTATTCCCCTTCGTCCTTACCATCTGGTCTGTGTGCATTTCTATAACCTGCCTGCTCTCCAGGCAGAGGGAATCAACAGGATACAGAGGGCGATTTGTGAGAATTGTCTCCTATGATTATGGAGGCCGAGAGGATCCATGAACGGCTTTGTGCAGCTACAAACCATAGGATGCATGGGGCATAACGGAATCCAGGTCCAGTGGCTCCAGAACCAAAGAAACTGATGGGGAAACTCAGTGTGAGGGCCAAAGTTCAGTCCAGACACCAGAGAGCCCGAAGTTCTGATGTTCATGGAGAAAAGAGATGTGCATCCCAGCTCCTGGAGAGAGACACACGGGTGTTTCCTCTGTTCTATTCTAGTATGCCCAAGGCCATTGGGTGGTGCCCACACACAAAAGAAATGGCTGTCCCTGACTTACCCCGGGTTCTATGCCAATCTCTTCTGGCAGCATACCTTTATGTATGCCTAATTCCCAAGGCATTCCTTCATCTAGTCAAGCTGACATGTCACAGTAACTAGCACTCAGCCCCAGATTCCTCTCAGGACACGCAGACAATCCCTGATCCCTCATGAGCTGCTCTAGCTGAGACTGGCTTTCCGGGCTCTGAACTTTCACAAGCATGCCGTTGGCTGATAGGGATGCTGTGCATTCTCATAGTGAGTACAAAATGGGTGTTTCTTTGTGGTGCATCCAAGTTCATTCTAGAGAAGGAAACATCAAGAGAAATCCAAAAGACTTCTAAGACCGTGAACAAAGGACTCCAAAATCTTCTTGGCCCCACCCAGGCTGGCTTTCTAAAATTAAAATTGTATTTTTTTACATCTATGAGTGTTTTGTATGCATATATGTCTGGGACCACATATAGGTACAATGCCAGAAAATGGCATTAGGTCCCACAGGCCTGGAGCTATAGATAGTTGGACGCTGTCATGTGGTGCTGGCGATCAAACCCAGGTCCTCTTGAGGAGCAGCTAGTGCTCTCAACCACTGAGTCATCTCTGCAGCTCCCCCCTGGGCTAACATTTCTAGGACATATCATATTCTTTTTTGATGTTAGATTCCTAAGAAGAAAATGCAATGGCCTCTAAAGCTAATGGATCCTTTAGTTAAAGAGAAAACAGAAGACACGGTAATGTGTTACTTAACGGAACAGAGAAGATACTACATGTTCTTGCCGCTGCCCTCAGAGACATATAATTTAGATTCAAAGCAAGGAAATCAGTAACAGCTGACAAAAGATTCTCCATGGGGTGTGGGGTGGGAAGGTTTGGTCCTCCATGCTAGCTGGAAGGACTGAGACCGATCAAGACGCTGTTTGTTCCGTGTCACTGAACAGGAGTGCAAATAAAAAATACTGCTTTGCTCAGAAAAATGCTCAGAGACACTAAAAAGAAAAAAAAAAGGACCTATGTACGACTTATCCCATTATTCCATGTAATGCGGCTGTCAAGTAGAACAGGGATCACCTCTTTCTGAAAAATGAGAGCACAGGTTATAGCGTTTCATGGTAGAAAGTCTTGGGACCCTGACCTGGGCAGAGAATTGATTGGCTCCTACATCCAGAGTTCACATCTCAAGAAATAAATAGACGGGCAAACTCAGACCGAAGGTGTAAATGGAAAGGCAAAAGCAGACTTAGAGCCAAGCATCTGCAGTAGAACGTGGGACCGTGGCTGCAAGCATCGAAATAACCATAGCATCGAAAACATGAGCCAGGGAGCGTCCAAAGCATCCGGATCATGGATACCATTGATTCCAGACTCAGAACACAAGCTTAAGTACACTCAAGAGACAATATTACAACCAGAGAGTCTGAAGTTCTTAGTTGGCATTTCTCTCATTCTTGATTGAACGACATTTCATTTGATGCAAATAAAACCATGTAGAACTGGGGTGTAGCTTGGTGGTGGAGCATCTGCCTAATATGAGCAAGGTCTTGGGTTTGACTTTCAACACCACAATTAATTAGATAGTTAATTGGGCGATTAATTAACTTAAAGAAAATAAATAGGATAAATATCTCAATTGACTGAGCATGAGCCGTTAGTTAGCTGGGTGGAAAGAACAAAGCTAGTGGAAGCAGAAACAAAATAAAAGGCAGATGGGTCAACAGTTACTTTTGAAGAGAGTAATAGAAAAGTTGCTGGTAAGTAACAGGATGTTTACAGTTACATTTTCAGTGTAAGGGAAAAGGCAGAAAGAACCTCACTGTCCTGGCAATTGAAACTGGCCTATCTGTGAAATCTTCCTTTCTCTCTGTGTAATCCTGATTTCTTGGAAGGCCAGATAAAGAGCTTACCCTAAGCATGGGAGCAGGGAATTTTTGTGTGACTCCATTTTTATTTTTAGCCTGGTGTGTTAGCTCAAAACAGTGGTGCCACGTAATTTTTAGCTAACAACATTTCTGCTGGGTTGGCAATCGATGAGTGAGTGCAGGAGGTTGTGGGAGCATGCCCCGGTTTTTAATTTAATTTAATGTTGTTTTTGATAATTGCAGGAAAGATTGTACATCTTTCCTGAGGCATTCCTAACCTAAATGGATAGGCAGCTCCAGGCAGCTAATGGCCTTGTTCAGGTCTGAGCTGGAACCCTACAAAGGGAAATGGCTTAGATTGCTGGTTCTCAACCTTCCGAGTGCTGTGACCATTTAATGCAGGTCATGCTGTGGTGAACACCAACCATAAAGTTACTATATAGCTACTTCATAACTGTAATTTTGCGACTGCCATCCATCGTAATGTAAATATCTGATATGCAGGATAGCTGATATAAGACTCCCCCCAAAAGGGTCATGACCCACAGGTTGAAACCTGACTTAGATGGACACATTTGAGAAAATTGTGTGAGGATTTAATTCTAAATTTCTGTTTCATTGGCTGTGAAATTCCTTCTGTTTTATGGTTTGTCCTTGAAAATATCAACTCTGAGGAGATAGATGGCTTGTGTCTTACTTTATTCTCTATATCTGTGACAGACACCATGACCAAAAGCACTTTGAAAAGAAAGGTTTCTTTCAGCTTGTAGCTTATGTCCTCCATGAATGGACGTCAGGGCAGGAACTTAACACTTCCTGGAGGCAGGAGCTGAAGAGACCATGGAGGAGTGCTGCTTGCTGGCGTATTCCTCATGGCGTTCTCATGGCTTTTTAAATTATAACCTAGGACCACTTGCCAGCAGTGGTGCTGCCAGTGGGCTGGCCCTCCTCATCAATCATTCATCAAGAGACTGCCCCATAGACTTGCCTACAGGCAATTCAATGAAGGCGTTTTCTCAATTGAGGTTCACTCTTCCCAAATGACTCTAATTTATGTCAACTTGACAAAAAACAAACAAACAAACCCCTAACCAATACAACTTAGTAGTGAAGCAATCGCCAAACAGGCACGAGGACCGGAGCTTGACTCTCCCCCCAAAACCCGTGAAATATGAGGTGGGGATGGCAGCCACCTGTAATTCCAATCTCAGAGGTAGAGACAGGGGATCCCCAGAACAGGCTAGCTGGTGAGACTAGCTATATCGGTGAGTTCTGGGTTTGATTGAGAGTTCCTGCCTGAATGAGTAAGGTGCAAGAGCCATTGTAGATGATTCTCAATGGCAACCTTGGGTTTTTCCAAGCAGGCATACATTTATGTGAACATACACCCATGAATACACATACATGAAAATATGTATAAATTAGGAAAAGGAGATGGTATCACCAAACATCCAAATGAGTAAAATTATTACTCACAAACATGATCTTGTATATGCATGGAAATTTTCAAAAATGCCATAAGTAAGCTGTCAGAGCAAGGGTATGAATCAGCAGGCTTTTAGGACACAAAACCAGCATGTAAAACCGAGCTTCACATCCCTGTTTAACAATGAACAATAAGAAAAAGAAATTAAAAAATAATTTCAGGGCTGGAGAGATGGCTTAGAGATTAAGAGCACTGACTGCTCTTCCAGAGGTCCTGAGTTCAATTCCCAGCAACCACATGGTGGCTCACAACCATCTGTAATGGGAGCCAATGCCCTCTTCTGACTGTCTGAAGATAGTGACAGTGCATTCACAAAGAAAAGAAAAGAAAAGAAAAGAAAAGAATTTCATATTTGATACTTTAAAAAAACTTAGAAATTAACAATTGATAAGAGATTTTACACTAAAAACTGTAAAATGTTCCAGAAATAAACTAAAGATTAAAATAGTTAGAAATGCAGTCCACATTCATGGATTGGAAGACTAACTATTGCTAATATGTCAATACTACCCAAAGAATATACAGACTGAATGTGATCCCTATCAAATTCTCACAGGCATTTTTTACAAGGAAAAAAATATAGTTAACAAGTATATCTAAGGCACTGGGCAGTAGTGAAAATGCAAATCAGTCACAGTGGGGGTCTGGGGTGCGGCTCAGGGGCGCAGCACTTGCCTAGGATGCCTGAGGACCTGGGCTTATCCCCACTACATCAAAATATTTACAAAACTGAAGAAAAAGAATAGAAAGAGGGAGGGAGGGAGAGGGAAGGAGGGAGGATAAACAAGGAACTATCCTGAGGTACCATCTCTCTTCCATTGGAGATGCAGGCAACCGTCCATCAGTGGATGAGTGGGTGACATGGATGCTCACCAACACAGTGAAACTGCCTTCAACATTAGGACGTTCTAGCACACGTTACACCGTGAGTGAGCTTGAGACCCGCAGACAAGTGACATATAGGTCTGCTCACCCGCCATAGTTAAACTCATAGAAGCAAAAAAGCACAGTGCTGGGACTGGACAGAAGGAAAATGAGAGGTGTTTTTTATGGATATAGAATCTCAGTTTTCCAAGATGAGTAAGATTCAACGATGTTGACTGTGGAACTAAATATGCTAACAGTCCTGGACACTGAAGAGTGGTTAAGGTGCTATAGTTCTCTTAGGTATATTGTACAATTTAAAATTTATAAGAAGACATTTAACATAGTCCATTCTGTTTTGAAATAATTAATTTAATAATTATGCATGGTATAGTATTATTTGAGTACTCAAAATGAAGACTAGATCTGCATAAAACTCCTTGTACAGTCACTAACAAAGCTTGTGAATCAAGGCGCTCGGGGCACAGTCACGAATCACTGAACAACAGGCTACTCTGGGAAATGGGCTCTCGGGTGATTTTATCATTGTGTAGGAAGACAGAGTGTACACACCTGAAGCAAATGACCACATCATCACCAGGGGAGAAACTCGGTCTTAATTTTCTGTGTATGTATCTTAGCATATATGTGTTCATGTATGTGCATGTAGACACATGTGCATCTGGACATGGAGGCCAGAATTCAACCTTGACTGTTGTTCTTTGGGTGTTACTCATTTTTATTTCTGAGCCAAGGTTTCCCACTTGTCTGGAACTCACAGTGTAGGCTAACCTGGCCAGCCTCGACCTCTCTCTGTTTCATTTGTGCTGGGAAGGTAAGTTCCACCTTATTTTTGTAAGTAAGTAGCTCATCCTGCAGCTATCTACTGTGGGGTGCTCCTCTCAATGGCCTTGACTTTTTCCAGATTTGAGTGTGGCAACAAGTAGGGTGATCTTTATCTTCATGGTGTAAAGGTCAAGGCCCTGGAAAACATTGATCAAAAAAAGAATATTCCCCCTTTCCAGGCACTTTGGAAATTCAGCAAAGCAATAGCTTAAGTTTATTTCAGGGCTGTGTTTTTTTTCTCATTGAGATGGTAGTAATGGAGCCAGTAGATCCCAGGCTGGACTCATCTCATGAGCATCCGTGACGCAGCCTTCTGAGTGCTGGGATTACCAGCATGAAGAACCACTATGGTTGGCTTGGGAAGACAATTTCTTCTTCTTCTTCTTCTTCTTCTTCTTCTTCTTCTTCTTCTTCTTCTTCTTCTTCTTCTTCTTCTTCTTCTTCTTCTTCTTCTTCTTCTTCTTCTTTTTCTTCTTCTTCTTCTTCCTCGTCGTCCTCCTCCTCCTCTCCCCTCCTCCTCTTCTTCTTCCTCTTCCTCTTCTTCTTCTCTTCATCCTCTTCCTCCTCCTCCTCTTCCTCCTCCTCTCTTCTTCTTCCTCTTCCTCCTCCTCCTCTCTTCCTCTTCCTCTTCCTCCTCCTCTCTTCTTCTTCCTCTTCCTCTTCCTCCTCCTCCTCTCTTCTTCTTCCTCTTCCTCTTCCTCCTCCTCCTCTCTTCTTCTTCCTCTTCCTCCTTCTCTTCCACCTCCTCTTCCTCCTCCTTTTCCTCCTCCTCCTCCTTTTCCTCCTCCTCCTCCTTTTCCTCCTCCTCCTCCTCTTCTTCTTGTTCTTGATCTTTAAAACCTTTTTGCTCCGTTTTCCTGTTTGTCCAGATGATTTTCTTAGCAGTCAGTGCAGTGACATGGAAGTTGTTGACGATCAGCCACCCAATAATCCACTCAGAACATTGGAGATAAAAATAGAGACCTCGATCTCAGAGCAAAGAGCCGCTCCACGTATTTATTTAGTGTGTTATAATTAAAACTGTTGTGAACTCTGCAGCTTCGTTTTGAAGAGGCTGAGAAAACCCTTTTTTCAGGTTAGTTCGAGAAAAACTCACACTTCCTGGATTCCAGTTTGTGCCTTAGGATCTAAAAATGAACCTGAGGTTAGAAACGAAAGGCAGTCGTGCCATTGTGCTATGCGTAGACAGAAAGGGATGTGTGCGGTGCACACCCAGCTCACATCCAAAGCACACACTTACACTTGGCAAGTCCATTTTTAAACCACGGATGCTATTGTGCACACACGCTTTTTTCCTAAGCTGCAGAGCGAGCTCAGCTCCCTGACCCTATCATCAACTGGATTCTCACCTTTTGGATTGAATTCTTTTTAGATTAATTGAAGCATTAAAAGAAACAGCAGGAAGAAAAACATTTCCAGCAAAAGGAGGTGGCTGAAGAATAGCCAGTTTTGTTGTTGTTGTTGTTGTTGTTTTGTTTTGTTTTTACCAGACTGCATTTTTGGAGAGGACAGGCCCCCAGAGGCTGTGGGAACATGGGGGGAGGGGCTTCCTGGCCCAGCACTCTTCAGTGATGGTTTGAATTCACTCTCCTGAAATTTATGGTTTAAAAACACAAGGTCCCAAAATCATATGTTGATGCATTTAGAGGTGAGACCTTTGGGACTAGAATTAAGCTGAGAGCATGAAGCAAGATCCCCTTGGAGTCATTTGTGCTTTGAAAGCCAAGAAGTATATGTACTGAGCTAGGCTCCTGCGCTCTTTCACCTTGTTACAATGTAGCAGAAAGGCCCCCAAACGAGCACCAACCAGATGCTCCCACCAGCTCTTCTTTGTTCTATCTCCTGAGCTATCAACTAAGTAAACCTCTGTCTTAGAGTAATACCAACCTACGGTATTCAGCTACAGCACCAGAAAACACTAAGACACTTGACAACTCTACTGCCGAATAGTGGGAACCGTTAATGGGGCCTGTGTCGTCTTTTCTTGGCACAATGTACATCAGAGGATGGCCCATTGACACCTGGGCCATTTAAACTTGTAGATGTGATGATCCATGGTTGGAGGCCACATCATGGGAGCAGTGAAAGCCTGGGAAACCTTGGTGGATCCTTCTGGGGAGCTCCCCTACCTCGACTCTATGTCCCAAAGTTTCAGAACCTTCCAGTGCTGATGTTCCCTTCCCAAAGGTCGTTTTTTGTTCCAAATGGTATTTATGGGTGCAAAAGTCTCAGTCCAGGGTGTTGCATGGTTTAGGGGAAAGCTGGAATGTGAAATGCCCCGCAGCCAAATCCCATGTGTTTGAACACTTGGTCCTTGGCTAGGCTTGCTGTGTTGGGCAGCTCTTAGAACCTTTGGAAGAAGAGGTGTGGCTGGCCGAGGCGTGTCACTGGGGGGAGGGGCTTGAAGGTTGTATCTGCTCCTGGTCCAGGCTCTCTGTTCTTTGATCTGCCAAGATGTGAGGAATTTCTGCTGTGTGCCTCTCTGACTGCCCTGCCTTCACAGACATAATAGGATGAAGCAGGGAGCCAAGATAAATCTCTTCTCCCTTAAGGAGCTTCTGCCAGGTGTTCCGGCAAAACAATGAGAAATGTAACTAGTGCTCCAGGGAGGTAACCTCTTTTGTTTGTGTCTGAGACAGGATCTTGCTGTATTGACATTAGGGGTGACCAGCTAAGGAAGGGAATCTCAGTGTAGAAAAAAGCCTGTTCCTTTCCTACCATAAAAGCCATGGCTCTTTGTTTTCGTAACACCAAGAGCCTCCCTTTGTTCCCATACCACACTGACTTTCCTGTCCACAACTTCATTTCCAATCGCACCTCCCGTTCCTCATCTGTGCAATGTGGACGTGATCCCCGTCTTACAAGTTACCGTCAAATAAATGTGGCAAAGTGAGCTTCCTGGGAAGCAAAAGCCAGTCCAGACAGCACTGCTGGGTTTAGAATTCCCTTGTATTAGATGCCACAGTTCCCACTTAGTGCCTCTTATTGCATGCTAGAAATGGCCTTACCCTCTCCTCTTATGCTTTCAAGAATGATAGTGAATCAGGTTCTGAGGCTGGTTAATCTGAGCCCTTCAGGTTTTCCAGTTTCAGCCCCCAAAGCATCTGCTTCACCTCTGCTGTGTCACAGAGACAGTGTATCAGATTCAGAGACAGTCTGAGCCCCATCCCTGCCCACCCCCGCCCTCCACCCCCTACCTCCCCACCCCCTGACACACACACACACACACACACACAGCTTTATCAGAAGGAAAAGACCTTCTTGCAGGCCTAAAAGGTATCTTAGCTTGTTCTTTGTCTTGAATTGAATCTTTTGCCCAGTTTTCATATATCTCTGGCTAACGAATGGGCCATCCTCTGACCACCCACTCCTATCTCTGGAGGTGGAGTCTGCATCCCTGGTGTACTCATGGAGTGCAGCAGTGTTCTACCGGAAGCCTATACATGCATTGATGAGTCCAGATGAAAATAGGAGGTTTCATATGCTGTCGCCTTTTTGGTAAAAAAGAAAAAGAATATGGAATAATACAAACATGCATTATTCATGTGCAGGAAATAAATTGGGGAAGAAAAATAAGAAACCATTCCTGTTGCTTCATGGGAGACAAGGATGGACAGGAGGAAAAATTTCATTGTACATTATGAATACTTTTTATATTTTTGAATCCCTACTCTGCCACACAGAGACACTGTACCATATTATATTTGCTATATTTTTATTGGTTCAAAAAAATCAATGAAGAGAGACAGGTGTGTTGGCCCTTTCACTTTAGTGCTGAAAAGGCAGAGAGGCAGGTGGATCTCTATGAATTTGAAACCAGGCAAGGCTACATAGAGCATTCCTGATAGGTCACAGGCTACAGAGAGACCCTTTAAAAACAAACTTAAATTAAATTAAAAAAATAATAAAGTTCTAGGATGAAGATCAGTGTGTAGACTGCTTGTGCAGAGTCCTGGATTCGTCTCTGGTACTGCACACATTGGAAGAGCTGTGGGTTCCATCCCTGGGACTGCACACACTGGGAGAACAGTGCTCATTTGTAACCAGAATACAGGGAACAAAACCCTCAGGAGAATCGCAACTTCAGAGTCACCTTCAGCTACACAGAGAGTTTGAGGCCAACCTGGGACAGATGAGGCTTTGTCTCAAAAAATATTTTACTTTTCTCATCTTTAATTCATGTGGCCAGAGGTTTGTTTAAAATAAGCAAATCTAGGAGGTAAAGTCTAATGGATAAGTAAGGCAAGTAATGCTGTAAGCGACAGGAGGAAGGAACTGGAAAGAGACTCTTTAAAATGGAATTGTGCTGCCAAGTGTAGACGCACACACCCTTAATCCTGGCACTCAGGAGGTAAGGACAGTGAATCCCAGACCAAACTGGGCTATGAGACACTGACAAAGGAAAAAAGTAAATAAAAATGAAAAGAGAAAGAAAGAAAGAAAGAAAGAAAGGAAAGGAAAGGAAAGGAAAGGAAAGGAAAGGAAAGGAAAGGAAAGGAAAGGAAAGGAAAGGAAAGGAAAGGAAAAATATGTGTGTTATCTGATGGTCAGTGTGATAATGAGATGCTATTTGTGAGTTAGTTCATACACACACACACACACCTTAACAAGCACCATACATATAATAAACCCATATGAGATAATTAAAACTGGAAAAGGCAGAAATTAGCAAGAAATACAAAGGAACAAGCTTAAAGGTAATTAGCAGGTTGTGGTGGTGAGGCAGGATTGTGAATCCAGAGCCAATCTGAGTGAGCTGTATAGAAATTTCTAGGCCAGTTTGGATGTAGCGTGTGATGGTTTGAATAAAAATGGCCCCATAGGTCTACAGGGAACACTATTAGGAGGCGTGGCTTTGTTGAAGTAGGTGTGGCTTTGTTGGAAGAAGTATGTCACTAGAGAGTGTCTTTGAGGTCTCAGAAACTCAAACCAGGCCTAGTGGCAGACTGTCTCTTTCTGCATCCTGCTTATTCAGATATAGAATTCTCAGCTCCTCCTCCAGCACCATGTCTACCTGGACACTGCCATGCTCCCCACCATGATGATAATGGACTAAACCTCCGAGACTGTATGCCAGCCCCAATGAAATGCTTTTCTTTATGAGAGTTGCCTTGGTCATGGTGTCTCTTCATAGCAGTGAAACCCTAACTAACATGGAAGATGAGGTTGCATGCAAAGAAAGAAAGAAATCATTTAAAAGTTTTCTTATAAAAGAGGCATTAACCTAGACTTATCAATAATCATTTTAAATGATTTTTAAATAAGGCTTAAATAAGGTAATTAAAAAATACTGACCATGCCAAGTGTTGTGTACACCTTAAATTCCATACTGGGAGACAGACGAGTGGATCTCTATGAGAAGGAGGAGGAGGGAAAGAAGGAGGAGGACGAGAAAAAGAAACACACCATTTGAGTATGAGATCCAACTACTTGATATCCACATTAAATAGGAGACGCGTAGCTTCCAAGAAAATGGATATATGTAAATACAATGATAGCATCAATGAAAAGAAATCTGAAATTTCTGAAAGAACAGATTTATGAGGAAGAGATGAACAGGAGAAAGATGGGCATCACCCAGTGATAAAGGTTGGTTCTCAAAAAGACATAAAAACCCTTCACATGCATGTATCTAATACAAGAGCATCAAAATCCATGAGGTAGGGCTGGGGAGATGGCCCTGTGAGTGTTTGGCACACAGACATGAGGACCTGAGTTGGATCCCAGAACCCATGTAGAAGCTGGGTGGGCATGCAGCTGCCTGGAGGCCCCATATGGAGCAGCACAGGATCTACTCAGGGCAAGCTGGTTAGCTAGACAAGCCATAATTGGTGGACTCTGGGTTCAGTGAGACTCTCCATCCATAAAATGGAGAGCAATCCAGGAAGATACTGGATAGCAACCTCGGGCCTCCATTTCCTCCCACATATATGCATGGATACCCTAATACATGTGCATCTGCATACATGAACATATACATACATATGTAAAAACCAAGTACATGAGAGAAAAGCTAGAAAAAATAGAACAAATCACAATTACAACTAGAGTCTTCAGCACCAATGGCAGCAGTTCTAACAGGATGAAATTCCAATAAGGATACTATTGAACTAAATGGCACTATGCAACCTGATCTAATAGACCATCATGCATCACTTCAATAAACAGCAGAACATACAAAAGGAGCATTCCCTAAAGCAGACCACATCCTTGCCTATAAAACAGCAAATTTTAAAGACTAGAAATCATACCAAGTGTGCTGGATAAATCATCTCACCTGGGAATTGATTCCACTTCTTGGCCTACAAGATATTCAAATAGGCTCTAGGAGGAAGATGACAGAAAAATTAACCAGAAAAGCCACTTTCAATTCTGCTCATTCATACATGACACTGGAATATATAAAATCTACGAGTATATTAGTTTCACCAGTTTCCAAGACACATTTAAAAAACATGAGGCCTTTATAATAAAATTTAGTAAAATATACTAAGTATGAAATTAGTTGCATTGACATGCAAAACTTGGGAAAATACTTACCATACTTTCATTTTTGCCAGATGTTCAGAAGAAGTACTGGATTTATACAAGTAGTCTTTTGCATCCACCAAACATAAATCATCAACATGAGTCCATAAGTAAATATCCTGTTAGTGCAAATAAGGAAAAAAAAATTCCTTCAAAAGTCCAGAAATTATCATGAAGTTCTGGAGACTAGAAAATCAAATTTGCAGGTTCTCATTGATTCAGTTCCCGGCAAAAACTCTTTGCTTGACTTATAAATGGAACAAAGGAAATAAGCATAGTCTGTCTCACACATGATGTGGTTCTTTACATGGGATACCATACAATTAGAAATTCAGTATATACAACACTCAGTTTCTTTCCCTCTAATAGCAATGAACAAATAAAATTAAAAATAAGAAACACAATGATACTTATAACATTGCTACCCCAAATAAAATACTTTGTTATTAGTATAATGAAATAGTTACAATTTCTATATTATAAAACTACAAAATACTGATGAGGTAACAACCAGGATATTGAAAAGACATTCCATGTTAATGGATAGACAGACTCCATATTGTTCTACATCAGTTCTTTCTCACTTAATCTCTAGACTTTGTGCAACCCTAATCAGAATTCCAGGAATGTAATTTGAAAGCTCTGGGTATCCTAAAGACCCCAGAATTAGCCAACATAATACTGGAAAAGAGTTGGGGGATTGACAGTACTAACCTTCAAAGCTTACTATCATCTACAGCAATCAAGACAAGGTAATTTGGGCTGGAGAGATGACTCAGCGGTTAAGAGCTTTGACTGCTCTACAGGAGGTCCTGAGTTCAATTCCCAGCAACCACATTGTGGCTCACAACCATCTGTAATGGGATCTCTTCTGGTGTACTCCTATACATAAAATAGATAAAAATCTTAAAAAGAAGAAGAAGAAGAAGAAGAAGAAGAAGAAGAAGAAGAAGAAGAAGAAGAAGAAGAAGAAGAAGAAGAAGACAATGTAATTAAAAAATGCTCAACATCATTAGTCATTATGGAAATGCAAATCAAAACAACCCTGAGATTTCACCTTACACCAGTCAGAATGTCAAAGATTAAAAACTCAGGAGACTGGAGGTGTTGGCGAGGATGTGAAGAAAGAGGAACACTCCTCCACTGCTGGTGGGAATGCAAATTGGTACAACCACTCTGGAAATCAGTCCGGTGGTTCCTCAGAAAACTGGGCACATCACTTCTGGAGGACCCTGCTATACCACTTCTGGGCATATACACAGAAGATTCCCCAGCATGTAATAAGGATACATGCTCCACTATGTTCATAGCAGCCCTATTTATAATAGCCAGAAGCTGGAAAGAACACAGGTATCCCTCAACAGAAGAATGGATGCAAAAAATGTGGTATATATACACAATGGAGCCATTACACAATTCAGCCATTAGAAACAATGAATTCATGAAATTCTTAGACAAATGGATGGAGCTGGAGAACATCATACTAAGTGAGGTAACCCAGTCTCAAAAGACCAATCATGGTATGCACTCACTAATAAGTGGATATTAGCCTAGAAACTTGGAATACCCAAGATATAATCCACATATCAAATGATGTCCAAGAAGAACTGAGGAGTAGCCCCTGGTTCTGGAAAGGCTCAGTGCAGCAGTATAGGGCAATACCAGAACAGGGAAGTGGGAAGGGGTGGATGGGGGAACAGGGGGAGGGAAGAGGGCTTATGGGACTCTCGGGGAGCAGGGAGACAGAAAAGGGGAAATCATTTGAAATGTAAATAAAAATATATTGAATAAAAAAATAAATAAAAATCTTTTAAAAAAGAAGACAATGTAATGCTAGTAAAAGAATATATGATAAAAATGTAGCACAGAATTAGACTCACATAAGTACAGCTAAGTGGTCTTTGACAAAGGAGTCAAATGGATACAATGTCAAATGGATACAATATAAGAGAACCTTCAGAAAAGGAAGCTGGGGGATCTGGATGAACAGAGAAAAGTAAAGCTAGACACAGAACATAACCCTTCCATAAATTAATTCAAAATGGAGAATAAAGCCAAATGTAAGATGCAAAGTTACAGAACGCCTAGAGGATAACACAGGAAAAATTTAGGTCACCTGGGGGTGATGCTGTCTCTTTTAATATAACAACAAAGACACATCTAATGAAACACTCGTGATGAAACAAAGAACTGATAAACTGAACTTCACTGAAATTAAAATCTTAGGCTCAGCAAAAGCAAGATGGTGAGAACTTTCCAGGCATGGTATAACACACCTTTAATCCCAGCCCTTGGGAGGCAGATGAAGGCAGATCTCTGAGAGTTCAAGGCCAACCTGGTCTAGAAGTGAGTTCCAAGCTAGTCAGGCCTACATAGTGAGACCTTGGCTCAAAAAATAATGAGGGCTGTGGGGTGAACATTAAACCCTAGATTGGTAGAAATATTTGCAAAAGACTTACCCAATGAGGCACTGTCATTCAAGATATACAAAGAACCCAGAACTCAGACATAAAAAACTACCAGTTTAATATTTTAAAATGAGAAGCAGATCTTAAGAGACATCCCATGAAAGAAAATACACAGATGGCAAATGAGTATTCAACAAACACTGATAGAGAATTGCAAGTTAAAACAACTCTGTGAAGTCATCCCACACCTATTAAGATAGTGCAAAGGAAAATGAAATTAATGGCAAATGTCAGAGAAGATGTGGGGCAATTGGAACACCAATTTATTACTCATGGAAATATAAAATGGAAGACAGGTTGGCAGTCTACTACAAAATTAAACATAGGCTTACCAAAGGATCCATCCATCAATCACACCCCTCCATTTTTACCCAAATAAAATGAAATCAAGAGCCCATACACAAAACAGCCTAGGAAGGTTAGCTAATTCTTAACTTTGAATTCCCCAAACTTGGAAATAGCCAAACACACCTCAATAGGTGAATCTGTAGGCAGCCAAGTGCTTGAATATTACTCAATGGTAAATAAAATTACACTGAAGGACCTTAGATTTGTATTGCTACATGTTAAGTTTTCCGTATGAAATATCACCCATTGTTTCGAGTGTTTGAACAGCTGTTGGCATTGTTTGTAGAGGTTGTTGAATCTTATGTCTAGCTAGCAGTAGGGCTGTGGGTGCAGGGCTAGAGGTTTTATATGGACAGACCTCTCAGCTTCTGATCTGCAGAGGTATAACAAGCCATTCTTATGCCTTTCTTATGAAACTGAGCCAAAAGAAATCCTCCCGAATATTATTTCTTTTGGGGGTGTGCCATGCCTATGAGAAAATAACGAAGCATTAGCTAAAAAAAGACAGTCTGAAAAGGCACGACCAAGTCCTAGTATAGAATAGTCTGGAAAAGTAAAATCAGATTGTGAAAAAGATCACTGGTTGTCAGGAGCTTAGCAGGTGGAGAGAAGGAGAACGAACAGATGGAACACAAGTGGTGAACTATTTTATGGAGCACTATCATGGTAAGCATATGACATCATGCCATTTATAGGCACAAATATACAGTAGTCTTCAACATAAAGAATAATTCCTTCATGTAAAGCATGTGCCTATGCTTTAAAGTGAAGGCTTCTTTGTATTCAACTACTTTTTTTCAAAGTTTATTTTGTTTCATAGTATTCCAGCCACTCACAAAGTCATTATTTGGACAATTTACCTTTATTCTCTTGCTTCCAATCTTGTTGATTCTAAGCTCTCTTTTGAAGATAGCACAAATGTTGGGTGCTCCTTTTAAAATCTAACCAACCTGACAATCTCTGCCTTTTGATATGGAAAGCTTGGTCCATTCATATTTAGTGTTATTCTCAATACGGTCAAAACTGCATATGCTACTTTTGATTTGTTTTCCTTTTCAGTCTGGGTCTTACAAAATAACCCAGGTTGGCCTTGAACTCCCTATCCTTCTGTCAGTCTTCTACGTGCTGGGGTTGTGAGAATATGCTACCGAGCCTGGCTTTTATCTGGCACTTCACTGATTTCTCTCTGTATATGTAGGTCATGACACAATTCTGCTTGTTTTGTTAATGTTGTTAATGTTCCTTCTTTATGGCCTTCTTTTCTAATTAGATACATTCTAGTGTGCCACTTTAATTATTTTGTTAATCTTTTGACTATTTTAACTATTTTTATTTTTGTCTCAGTTGGAGTTTTAAATCTGAGGCAGCTCCAAAACATCAGGAAGTCAGGGAGTTTCTGTGTGAATACTGTTTGATACTTGCTATCTGTGTGGATACTGTCTGTTCTCTCCCCTTTTTCTGAAACCAAAATCAAATTGCTTCTACAAATCAAATTGCTCCCATCTTCCTCTCTGGGGACGCTTCTGTCTGGAGATCATCTAGATTCTACCCTGGCCTGTAGCCCAGGCTCCCTCCCAGCTGAGCCTGAAGGGTTCACACCTTTTGATCTGGGCTCCTTCATGCCTCATCGAAGATGACCTCAAAGCTTCCTAATGTTAGAGCAGCCCCACTGCCAGAGGCCAGTCAGCAAGCTGTGTTTTTGATGCAGAATGAGGGACCTGAATCTGATATATTTGAAAGAGTCTTTCAAATTCTATTTCCCTCTGCTTGCTTTAAAATGCTGGAAAACATTCTCACCCCACCCCACTGCTATACCTCAAGTCTTTACATTCCTACCCATTATCTGCTGTGTGCTTTAACACCCCCTCCCCCTTTAACCCGACTTCAAATAAATTATTACTGAGATTCTAACCATTGATGATGTGATTATTTAGAGTTAGCTTTTGCCGTGCTGTAAAATGACAGACTATCTTACACATGTTTTCTGATAGATCTAGGACACTAAATCCCTTCTGGATATTTTTCTCTGAAATTACACTGAGAGAAATAAACAGCTGTCAGGAGCAGGGACTTGCTAGCCGCTGAACTGCTGACTCAGTGTTCAGCGACTCTCACTGTGTCCTGGAGTGTAAGGCACACATCCTAACATCCAAACGCTTGCTTTCCTTTATGAGGGAAACATAAATTTGATGTGAGGGTTAGGAAAGACGACAGGGACACATGTGGAAACCACAGATGTGTGTACAAGTGGCAGCCAGCATTCTAGATACTCAGGCATAGTCAAAGATATGGTCAATATTGAAAATAGGTTCGACATTTGATTTCATAGCTTAGAATCTGTTCTTGTCATAGTTTCCTGAACCATACAAGTACTTGTTGATTTGCCCTGCTTTTTAATCCTAGACTCTATAAACTAGCTACATGCAGACAGTACTTAATACATACAGAACTAATGCATTTAATACCAAGGCTTCTGGATCTACAAGTGGAGGTTTGTTGACTGAAGCTGAGAGCTATTTCTGACTTGGTTGCTTTTCTTGTTGCTCTGACAAAACACCCAAGAGAACAACTTTCAAAGAGGGAAGACTGATTTTATTTGACTTATGGCTTCAGAGAGCACAGTCTAGGATCACTTGACTCTGTGTGTTGGGCAGAGCATCATGGTATCAGACTGTAACAGGCCATCTCTCAGGAGCATCTCAGCTCATGGTGGACAGGAAGCTGAGAGCTGGAGAGAGGAGTTTGGGACACGATATAGCCTTTAATAATACATCCGTGGTCACCTACTTTAACCAGATAGGCCACATCTCCTAATATTTCCAGATCCTTCCAAAATAATGTCATTATCTGGGGGCCACACCTCAACATGAGCCTTTGGGAGACATTTCATAGACAAGTAGTAACACATGCTTTCTTTGGCAAGATGATAGTTTCACAATTCAAGCTGAGCATACCGATAGATTCTTTTAGTTGCCGTTCAAATGTCCTGCTTCATACAGATCAAAGCCCACAGTGCACAAAGGACAGAAATAATGTATGCATCTAGTTTTAAATCAGATGGGCTGTTACATTGAGTCCTCTTAGTTCATTTGCTTTGTTGTTGTTATTGCTGCTGCTAGCCATAGAAGGTACTTGGAAAAGCCAGGGATTATACATATAATAGACCAAGACATGTTTTCTCTGTACATCCAAATTGTATCATCCGAGTTAGGTTATCAGTAGACAGGAAATGTGTATGTGTGCATGTGTGTATGTGTGTGTGCGCGCTCACGTGTGCGCTCGCATGCAAGTGTGTGTGCATACACACACATGCACACATATACGAATACGGATACATACACACAAACACACACAGACACACACACACACACACACACACACACACATTCGATCAAACAAGCTGTGATACCCCTGCCCCCTGATTTGTACAGCTAAGGTATAGAACCTCATGGTTGTGAATGATGTGCAAGCAGGGCAAAAGTACAATTGCAAATGTCCAAGTACTTCCTGGTTCTTAAATGGTTCCCTTCAGCATCATGGAGAGTTCTCATCCAGAGAAAACAGTGTTGCTGTGGCCCTAAACAATTGTCCAGCTTTCTAGGAGGCCAATGTTAGAAAAACAGCCTCAGAGCTCCCATTTCCCTGAGTAAGTGTGACCATGGGGTCAAACACACATTATTTTAAATATATAACCAATTTTGAAAAACAGATTAACACATTTAACAATCCTTAGAAATGTTGTCTGTTGTCTGACTAGTGGCAGAGCACCTCCTGTGAGGCTCTGCAGCATGATGAGGATACCTGGATCTAGAGATCACCACACTGCTTGCCTAGGCATTTCTAAGATTCAGTCAAGATAAGCCAATCTTCTCCAGTCTGAACCATATTGACCCTGCCACCTTTCCAGAAGCTTCCTTGGACTTAATATGGAGGCTCAGAAAGAGCTGCTATCTCGTTGTTTCTGTACTAGTTTCTCAAATATCAGTTGTGAAAGCCTGTGAGTGTGTGCGTTTGTGTTTGTGTGTGCGCGAGTGCGCCTGAACAAATGCTCAAGTGCAAGGCCAAAGGACAATCCTTAGCAGCCATCCATTACTCATCTTGGTTGTTCTGGTTTGTTTGTTTGTTTGTTTGTTTTGTTTTGTTTTGTTTTTTGAGACAGGTTCTCTCACTGACATGAAGCTCACTAAGTAGTCCAGGCTAGGTGAGCCATGAGTCAGGGACCCACCTATTTCTGATTCCCTAGTGCTTGAATCACCACACTTTTTAAAAATATGGTTTCTGTGGACCAAACATAGGTCTTTGTACTTGTGTGGTAAGCACTTTACCAACTGAGACATCTCAGGCTCCTGAAGTTCTCCAGTCACAAGCTGACTACGTCAATTTGAGGGTTCCCTTGCTTCAAAAACTTGTCACCACATTATCTTTCCCTTATGATGATAAGTCATTCATTAATGTTCTGTTTTGTTCTCATATCTATAAATGATTTTTCATTAAGAATGTTGATGAGTCTAAACTGTCAAGCTTCCTGTATCTTTCCCACTTAGTTCATTCTCTGCTGGTATAAAGCATCCCCGAGGTACCACATGTGGTGCATGAGACAGAAAGGCCACTCTTCTTACTGAGAAGATGATCCAAACACGTGGGCAGGGCCAGTTATTCAGCTATATGCTATTCAACTATATGATCAGCCCTCTGTAGTTACAAGTTCTGTATCTATAGGTTCCGGAAACCAAAGGTCAAATGTTTGAAAGAAAATTACAATTGGACTAAAGCTGTGTAAATAGTTTGTCATCATTCTCTGAATATTACAACGTTTATGATACAGCAACCATTTGACATACATTGACACTGTAAGAAACATCACAGATCACCTAGCACTGACTTAAAATATACAGGATAATATTCATGAGTTCTCTACAAATACTATATATACCATCTCCTACAAGGGACCTCAGCATCTGCAGATTTTAGTGTTGACTAGAGCTCCCAAACTGCACAGACACTAAAAACCTGACAGAAGCTGCAGCCAATCAGGTGCAGACTCATCTCCACTGGCCAACTAGCTTTTATCAATGAAGGCTTTTGCCATATTTAAGGTGGGACAACTTTTCTTTGTTCAGACATCTCTTGAACATTATCAGGCATCTGGCGTGTCATGTCTCTCACAAAAAAAAAACTAGCATTAACATTTCCCAGCAATCATGGCTACCAATGACACCTGTGTTTCTGAATGTCCCATTGGAAGTCATGCTTTCTCCAGTTGAGAACCGCTGGCTCTAACAAGCATCTATGAAATATTGCAGAGCAATTTTAAAATTGTAGTGTTGTGTTGGCTTTTAGAGCAAGTATCACCATTTTAAAACTTCCAGCAACTTAGTAGATGGTGCTGATCAAATTGGAATGGAGCCAACTTCTTTCTTACTAGCTCCAGATCTCCAGGAGCCTTGGCCTTGTGTCCCCAGGACCAGATCCTGAGAATTTGCTGGAAGTATGAGGTCTATCAAATCAGGAACTGTTCAGTTTGCACGCTGCAGTTTAAGACACAGTGCTTCAAAGAACAGCCTAGACAATGTCCTGGCTGTTCACATAGTTAGACTCCCTACCCCAGTGGCACGGATGCTTTGGATACCAACCCCTCACTGAGGATTTGATCTAATTTGAATTTGACTACTGGAGTGAAAGTAGAAACTTCTCTACCAAAGACCTATACATTCTTAACCCACTGGGATTCCATCTTCTAATTGCGAAACACTAGGACTATTAGGTTATCTTACCCATCCCTGACAATTGTTGATATTAGTCAACAACAACCAAAGCCATTGCTTATGTTAGAGCAAAAGCTTCTAGCATTTACTCAGGAGCTATACTGTCCAGCACTGGCTGATTTTTCTTTCCCAATCAAGATTTTCCTAGTCTGGAGATATGCATACACTGGGGATTAGAGAGATGGCAAAGTGCTTTCTGTGCAAGCATGGAGACCTGAGTTCAGATTCCCAGCACCCACATAAAAAGCTGACCACAGAGGTACATGCTGGTCATTGCATCACTGGGGAGACAGAGACAGAAGCGTCCCTGGAGCTTGCTGGCCATGTGATCTAGCTTGGTTGGTGAGTCCCGGGTTCCGTAAGGGGCCCTGCCTCAAAAAGTAAGATAAACTGATCACAGAAGACATCCAACATTGACTTCTGGCTTCCACATACAAGCTCACACATAAACACCCACCTCCACCATTGATTCATGTCCACATACACACACATGCACACATGCATGCACACACTCGAGTGTGCACACCCAGTCCCACCTATCCCACCCCCCCAACAATTTGGCCCATGGCTTTCTTTACTGACAGATCAAGAACCAGGGGCAGCTGGGTGGTGGTGGTGCACGCCTGTAATACCAGCATTCTGGGAGGCAGAGGCAGAGGCAGAGGCAGAGGCAGAGGCAGAGGCAGAGGCAGAGGCAGAGGCAGAGGCAGAGGCAGAGGCAGAGGCAGAGGCAGAGGCAGAGGCAGAGAGGCAGAGGCAGAGGCAGAGGCAGAGGCAGAGGCAGAGGCAGAGGCAGAGGCAGGTGGATTTCTGAGTTTGAGGCCAGCCTGGTCTACAGAGTGAGTTCCAAGACAGCCAGGGTTATACAGAGAAACCCTGTCTCAGGGGAAAAAAAAATCCAAAAAAAAAAAAAAAACCCAAAAAAGAACCAATTGGGAACAGGATCTTCGAATCAGAACTGTTCGAACACACATATGCGCTCACATGCACGCATAAGCACACACACACACACACACACACACACACACACACGCAAATCTTAGTTTGTGACAACCAGTTACCACATGTCCTGTCCTTCCAAAGGGAAGAAATGAATCAGAAATTGTGTCTCAGAACTGCCAACAGAGATCAAGATAAAGGGCTGCTTGTGCTGGCCTAGGTCACCGCCCGTTGCCTCTGGGAGATATCATGAGCTTCAACAGTTCTCCAAACTACTTGCTTCTGTCTGCAGCTGGCTCAGCTGTGTGCTCACACTGACAGTCTGTCCAAAGACTCCCTGCACATAAGTTGCCCATGTCCCACAGAGCACTGCTGCCTGCCTGGTTCTGCAGGCTGAACTCTCCTCCATCAAGAAACTAGAAAATACCTCCCACATATTGGCAAAGAAAGTGATAGGTAATCCAGCAAACTCAGCTTGAGTTTATCTTATTTATCCATTTATTTATTTATTTGTTTGTTTGTTTGTTTATCCCAAGGTTTCATGAACATAGACATCTCAATCACATTTAGATTACATGTGCCTTTTTTTTCCTTCTATAGAACGGATTGGACCCAAGGAATGCTCAGTTTCTTAAAGTTTTGTTTTGATCGGCTTTGGCATAAACTCTCACTTGGTAATTCAGGCCTGAAACCCTCTGTGTAGCCCAGACTGGCCTTTAATTTGTGACCCTTCTATCTTAGCCTCTTGGGTGCTGGCACCATAATTTGCCACTGTACCTGGTACAAATCACCCCCCCCCCACACACACACCTTTAATGTTAGCTACTTTTCTTGTAACAAACACCTGACAAAAGCAACATATGAAGGAAGAGCTTATTTGGTTTTACAGTTTAAGATACAGTCCATCATAATAGCAATAGCATGTCGGCTGTGCTTGGTCACATGTTTCAGTGATGCTTGTGTGTGTGTGTGTGTGTGTGTGTGTGTGTGTGTGTGTGTGTGTGTGAGAGAGAGAGAGAGAGAGAGAGTGTGTGTGAGAGAGAGAGAGAGAGACGTGGACATACTGTCTCTCAGGTTGCTTCCCCCTTTACATCCATCCAGGACTCCAGCCCAACAGATGGAGTTATTCATAAGCAAAGAGAGTCTCCCTGCCTCAGTTAAACCGTTCTTGAAACACCCTCAGACATACTCAGAATTGTGTCTCCTTGGTGATTCTAAACCCTGTCTCACTGACAAGACAATCCATCATAAGCACATGATGTAAATGATCCCATTCAGCCATTGAAGTATTCAACTCAGAGTTGTTTAGTGTATTTGCCTGGAGACGTCTGTAATTCCACACACCCCCTTCTACCTTCATTACATATCCAAGGGAATTGGAAGTCTTCTTAAATTACTTCTTTGTGTTCAGCCAGGATGCATTTGATTTATCTAATTTCTAAGACCTTGTGCCATTTGTGTGATAGTATACAGAAATATCTGAAGCTGGCCAAACTAAATTCACAAAAGGACTATTTTCAACCCATTAATAAACCATGTGATGCCTTTATTATTATAAACACATATCATTTTCTCCTACATACTGTTTTTCACTAAGCCTGAAGACTTGAGGCACATATAATACAACCAGAAGAAGAATGTCTTTAATTACACATGTGGTACTCCTCATAAGTTCAGAGCAACCTATTTTAATGTTTAAAAAACATTATACAACAATGATTATTTTTAAAGTTAAGTATGCATGGCATAAATACTATATCCTTTTCATATACACGCAAGTGTGTTTCTATTTATAAAACTTGCACATGCACACTTTAAAGCTGCTTGGCTTCTATAGGATGCTAGTGTTTGGAGGCAAAAGACCAAAAATATTGGCAACCAAAAAAAGTTGCTGTCAGGAAAATTGGGGGTTGTTGACTTAATAACACAAGGCATAATTGAGGTTGCCTCTGGTCCTTGTTGTGGCTGATAAAGCTGATAAGACTATGATTAAGATCCCATTCTTTTTATTGGTCATAATCTTTTTCTTATTCTTATCTTTTTATAGCCACCTTCCCCAGACAGTAAAAGCCTCACCCTAATTTGGGATCTCAGTCACCTTTTTTTTTTAACATAAGCACCGCCCACAGGGGAAGTGAATTTTCAACAAGTTACTTATAGATACTGGCTCCCTTGTTTTCATTTGGACACAATAAGCATAAAATAAAGAGCATGTTGCATCTGGAAACCTTTTGTCAGTTATAAAAGTAAAACTGGCCACAGTTTCTCTAAGCCTCTGTATGTTATTCTTCCCCACTTCTATACTCACTCACTGCCAACTAGAGGACCACTACACTTGGACAACTCTTTTGAAAATAGTTAACTGAGTTATGAACAGTTGAGACAAGCTAAATTCCAACCCCTGGACTTCCAACAGGGTCAAACCAAATGGTTGATGCGATGCAGATAAACATTTGACATGCTCAATCAAAGCATTGGTTTTATCATCAATGGTTTAGTCAGCTTTCCATTGCTGTGACAAAACACTGTGAGAGAATCAACTTATAAGGAAGAAAGGTTTATTGTGACTTACAGTTCCATTGACTCCCACTAGCATCATGAGCTGGGGGATATTCAAGATCTAAACTTTAGCAATTAAATATTTAACACTTTCAGTAATGTATTACACATCTTGCTTTCTTACTAAACACAGAGGAAAATTCATTCTGGGAATTATGTTTTGCAAACACATGTTCCTGGAAGTCATCCCTCTACCTAGAATATAGGTGACAAGTTGGCACATCTTGAGCCCGGAATCAAGACTATCTTAAAAGACCTGGGCTGGCATTTGGCTGAGTAGATGGAGAGCTTGCGGCCAAGCCTGGTGACCTGAGTTCAATCCCTGAGATCCACATGCTGGAAGTAGAGAACCAACTCCTGCAAGATGTGCTCCGGCTTCTTCCTGCAAATAAATAAATGAATATAATTTTCTAAAAACTTAAAATAACGTCTTAAAATATCTGAATCAAAATGAGTCTTGTGCTTAGAAGAGGGTGTCTTTCACTTCAGTGGCTCCTGAAGGCAGATGCTTAACTGTGGGAAGGAGACACAGGGAGACAAGTGTTTGACCATGGGAGGAGTTACAAGGGGAAAGATGTTTGACTATGGGGAGGAGTCACAGGGCCAGCGTCCAGGTGCACATAATAAATACACCTAGAATTTAGAGCTGTTCAAGAATGGACCTGGTTTCCTTTTGAGATGATTCGTCACTTAAAATACTCAACTAAATGAGATTGAGGGTATTTCAGTAATCAAACATTTATTAACCCAAGGCCCTGGGTTCCATTCTCAGCACACACACACACACACACACACACACAGGAAAAACAGAGCCTGAGTTCATACGAAGATGAAAACAATACAGAAAGTATCTTAAATTGTGCTAATTGTTGTCATTGTCTTAACTCCCTTCTAAGCCTGTTCTGCTTGTGTAGCTGGGGAGATCAAGAATAGCTTGAATGCTGGGATTTCTGCAGGAATGTGGAATAGAGGTGATGTCAGAGAACACTTGGCTTCCTGTATTTTTCTACCCATAGGGTAGATGGTTTCTACAAGTGGTCATATCAATCCACCCTATCCCAAATGCCTGTTAACAATGCATTTTTGCCAACCAAGGGATGAAGTCTTCTCTTGAATGTGAATTTGGCTCATCATTTTATTTGGGCTGATTTAAATTCATGAAATCCCATTGCAGGTTCTGGGTCAAGGTTTAAAGAAGCATAGAAGCCTCCCCATCTGCCCCTTTGAAAGGCAGAGGTCTAAGATATCATGCTGGAGTGGCCACATAGAGACAAGGACATCAGGGGTGACAGACAGCACCAGGTGATGGACAGCTTAGACTTTCTGAGCTCACCGTGACTCACCCTCCCACCACTAAAGTTTAGCGGAACTGCTCCCATCAACCCTCACCAATCTGCAGACCAGTAGAATCACTGGTGATAAAATGACAATGATTTAAGCCACTATGTTCTGGGCTGGTTTATCATGCAACAGAGAACTGAGACAAAAACTGGCATACGTATAGGGGGATGTTGCCACCTTAGCATGCAAAACAGCCTGAGTCAGATGCTATGGAATTTCTGCCATGGGGTCATCATGGTGGTTTGAATGGCCCCCATAGGCTCATAAGTTTGAATACTTGGTTCCCAGTGTAAGTATTTGGGAAGGATTAGGAGGTGTGGTCTTGTTGTAGAAGGTGTGTCACTAGGGATACACTTTGAGGTCTCAAAAGCCCAGGCCATTCCCTATTAGCTCTCCCTCTGCCTGATGCCTCAGGATCAGAAGCTGATACTTCTCTCAGCTACTGCTCTAGCACCATGCCCATCTGCTTCCTGCCATGATGATAAGGGACTAACCCTCTAAAACTGGAAGCAAGACCCCATTTAAATGCTTTCCTTTATAAGAGTTGCCTTGGCCATGGTGTCTCTTCACAGCAATAGCATGGTGACTAAGGCAGCCACAGAAGGTAGAAAATGTAAGTAGTAAAATTGTTGATCTGAAAATGTAGATTTCCAAACAACTAAGCCAAGAGTGGAGCTGGAAGTTCAGCTCTTATTAAAGATTCTATAAAATGTAGAAAATTTCCCAGGCAAGATAGTTGGACTTTGGAGTATCTTTATGACACTTTCTTAGCCTTGCAGGTGGCCTAAAGTAAAGAAAAGCCTATTTTAGAAAAACATAAATTTTGCTATGGTGTGATCTTCAGGAAGATTTGTACTAAGCCCAAGGCATTTAAAAATATATATACAGCAAACACACTGACAAAATAATAAGAAGCAAAGTGCAAAAATTCTTCGGGCTTCTGTTTTTTAAGAGCAAGAAGCATTTGTTACTAACATTTTCCAGGCAGAGGTAGAAAGATCTCAAATTCATGGCCATCCTGGGCTATATAGTGAGATACAGCCCCACTTCACAAAAAAGAAGGCTAGCTGGGGTGTAGCTCAATAGGAGAGTTATTGCCAGAATATTCAAGGTCCTGGATTTGATTTGCAGCAACACACACACACACACACACACACACACACACACACACAGAGAGAGAGAGAGAGAGAGAGAGAGAGAGAGAGAGAGAGAGAGAGAGAGAGAGGGCAAAATAAATATAATAAGGAAAACTCATAGATTAGCACCAAGAGCACCAAAGCTGAACTGAGGAACCTTTTAAAAAACAGCAGATCAAGAGACCATAAGATGTCAGCCCAGACTACTATACCCAGCAAAACTTTCAGTTACCATAGATAGGGAAAACAAGATATTTCATGATATTGTTAAGTTTTGCATCCTGATGGCAGTTCCCCCTCCCTCCCTCCTCTCCTCCCGGTCTCACCCTTATGAGTCCCTTCCCCCATTGCCTCCTACCCTTGGAACCACCCCACCCTGGGACATCTACTCCCAGAAGAACTAGGCACATTCTCTCCCACTGAAGCCCAACTAGGCAGTCCAAGTAGAGGGAAAGGGATCCAAGGGCAGGGAACAGAGACTAAGATAGCCCCGGTCTACTTTTTAGGGGACCTACATGAAGACCAAGCTGCACATTTGCTACAAATGTGTAGGAGTCCTAGGTCCAGCCTCTGCATGCTCCTTGGTTGGTGGTCCCATTTCTGTGAGCCCCAAAATGCCCATGTTAGTCCACTCTGTAGTCCACTCTTGTAGTGTCCTTGACCCCTCCAGCTTGCTCAATTCTATTCCCCAACTCTCCCATAAGATTCTCAGAGCTCTGCCTGATGTTTGGCTGTGGGACTCTGCATCTGCTTCCATCGACTACTGGATGGAGCCTCTCAGGAGACAGTTATGCTAGGTTCCTGTCTGTAAACATAGCTGAGTATCATTAATAGTGTCAAGGGCTAGCTCTCTCACATGGGATGGGTCTCAAGTTGGAGCAGCCATTGGTTGGTTGTTCCTTCAGTCTCTGCTCCATCTTTATCCCTGAACATCTTTAGGCATGATAGATTTTTGGTTGAAGGTTCTATAGGTGGGTTAATGTCTCCCCCAATCCTCTGGAAGTCTTGCCAGAGTGTACAGGACCAAAGCAAAGAAGTTAATTACACTCACAAAAACAATAAAAAAAGGCAATAATTTCACAGCACCAAAACTCAAAGGAAGGAAGCACACACACATACACACACACTACCACCACCACCACCACCAACAACAACAACAATAACAACTACTGCTGCTGCTGCTGCTACTACTACAAAATAACAGGTATTAACAATTATTGGTCATTGATATAGCTCAATGTCAATGAACTCAATTCTCAGATAAAAAGACACAGACTAACAGAATAGACGTGAAAATAGGATCCATCCTTCTGCTGCATACAAGAAACACACCTCAACATCAAAGATAGACATTACCCCAGAGTAAACAGTTCGAAAAAGACTTTCCAAGCAAATGATTCTAAGAGGCAAGCAGGTGTGGCTAACCTAACATCTAACAAAATTGGACTCAAACAAAAATTAATCCAAAGAGATGGTGAAGGACACTTCATACTCATCAAGGAATAATCTACTAAGGTGACATTTCAATTCTCAATACCTATGGCCCAAATGCAAGGGCACCCACATTTGTAAAAGAAGTTTAAATTACATCTCAACCATCATACATTGACAGTGGAAGACTTCAATACCCATTTTCGGTAATGGACAGGTCATCCAGACAAAAACTAGACAGATTAAGGAATAAGCTGTGAAGCAAGTGAACCTAACAAATATCTACAGAAAATTTCACCCCCCACACACAAAAAGAATATGCTTTATTCACACCTCACAGAACATTGTCTAAAACTGACTCACAAAGCAAGTCTCAACAGATACAAGAAAATTGAAATTATTTGCTGCATCCTATCAGACCACCACAGATTAAAGTTGGATTTCAACAACAATAGAAATAACTGAAACTCTACAAACTCATAGAAACTGAACGATTCTCTACTGAATGACTACTAATGACTACTGGGTAAAGGCATAAATAAAGAATGGAAGACTTCCCAGAATTCAATGAAAATTAATGTACAACATACCAAACTTACAGGAAACAAAGAAAGCTGAGCTAAGAGGAAAATGCATAACACTAAGTGCCTTCATTTAAAAAAAAATAAATGAAGAGATAGCATGCAAACGACTTAACCTTAATTGCACACCTGAAAGCCCTAGAACAAAAAGAAGTAAATACACCTAAGAGGGGTAGAAGGAAGGAAACAATTAAACTCAGGGCTAAAACCAATAAAAATAAACTGAGAGAACAATACAAAGAATCAATGAAAAAAAGTGTTGGTTCTTTAAGGAAATATAAAAGACTGACAAATCCTTAGCCAAACTAACTAAATGATAGAGGAAAATATCCAAATTAACAAAGTCAGAAATGAAAAGTAAGACACAGACATTAAGGAAATCCAAGGAAATATTATGTCATACTTGGAAAATTGTGCTCAACAAAATTGGAAAATCTAAAATAAATGGACAGTTTTCTCCCTAGATACTACTTAACAAAGTTACACACTTGATCTTAGTCAAAAGGCTGAGAAGCAATTACTTACCAAAGTTAAATCAAGATCAGACAAAAATTTAAATGGACCTATAACCTCCAAGGAAATAGCAGCTGTCATTAAAAGTCTCCCAACCTAAAAAAGCCAAGGGTCAGATGGTTTTAATGCAGACTTCTACCAGACTTTCAAAGAAGAGATACTGGATCCTATGTGCCAATACTCCTCAAATTATTCCACAAAATACAACAGAAGGAATATTGCCGAATTTATTTTATGAGACCACAATCACCCTGATACCCAAACCACACAAAGATTCAACAAAGAAAGAGAATTAAAGACCAATTTCCCTCATGAGCATAGATGCAAAAATACTCAATAAAATACTAGCAAAATGAATCCAAGAACACATCAAAAGGATCATCCACCATGATCAAGTAGGTTTCATTCCAGAGATGCAGGGATAGTTAAACATCTGAAAATCCATCAATGTAACTCACCATATAAACAAACTGAAAGAAAAAAATCCAAATGATCATCTCATTAGATGCTGAAAAAGCCTTTGACAAAACCCAACACCCCTTCATGATGAAAATCTTGTAGATATCAGGGATATAAGGCACATACCTAAACCTAATAAAGGCGATTTACAGCAAGACAATAGCCAACATCAAATTAAAGGGAGAAAAATGCAAAACAGTTCCAACTAAATCAGGAATAAGATAAGGTTCGTTTCATGTCTATTCATTATAGTACTAAGTTTTACTAGGACAGTAAGACAACTAAAGGAGCTCAAGGAGATTCAAATTGAAAAGGAAAAAGTCAAAATACAACTATTTACAGATGATATGATAATATACATAAGCAACCCCAAAAATTCTACCCAGGAACTCCTACAACTGATAATACCTTCAGCAAAGCAGCTAGATACAAGATTAACTTTACAAAATCCAGTAGCTCTCTTATATATACAGATGAGAAAGGGGATGAGAGAGAAATCAGGGAAACAACACCATTCACAATAGCCACACATAATATAAAATACCTTGGTGTAACTCTAACCAAACAAAACAAGTGAAAGACCTGTATTATAAAAACATCAAGTCTTTGAAGAAATTGAAGATAGTATCTGAAGATTAAAAGATTTCTCATACTCATGGACTGGTGGGATCAATTAATAAAAATGGCCATCTTACCAAAAGCAATCTATAGATTCAACACAATCTCCATCAAAATTCAAAAACAATAGTTTATTGACTTAGAAAGACTAATGCTTGAGTTCTTATGGAAAAACAAAAAAACCCAGGATAGCTAAAACAACTCTGTGCAATAAAAGAACGTCCAGAGCTATCACCATTCCAGATTTCAAACTGTAGTACAGAGCAGTAGTGATAAAAGCCTCATGGTATTGGCACAAAAACAGACATGCTGATAAACGGAATCAAATTGAAGACCCAGGTGTAAGTCCACACACTGATGGACATCTGATTTTATATATATATATATATATATATAAAGCAAAAAATATATAACAGAAAAAAGAAAGCATCTTCAACAAATGGTGCTGGTCTAACTGGGTTTTGGTATGGAGAAGACTGCAAATAGAGCCATGTCTGTCACCCTTCACAAAATTCAAATCCAATTGGATCAAGAACCTCGGACCCAGAGAGCCTAGAAACAGGGAGAGCTTAATGGGGGGGGGGGAGGGTGCAAAGATCTCCCTGGGAAGAGGAAATAGAATAGATGTCCTTGGTGGATCAGGGGCAGGTGGGGATGGGAACAGGAGGGATCAGGTGGGGGAGGTATGGAGGGAGAGAATCCTGGGAGAGACAGCTGGAATGGGGAGGGCAGCATTTTGAGGGTATGCTAGAAACCTAATGCAATGGAAACTCCGTAGAATCTATGTGGGCAACACTAGTGAAGACTCCTAGTAATTGGGGGACAAGAAGGCTGAACCAGCCATTTTCTGTAGCCAGGCAAGGTCTGGAGTAGAGGATTAGGAAATGAATCCAGCCACAAAACTTCCAACCTACAGTTTATCATGCCTGCAGGATGTACAGGACCGGAGCCTAGCTGAATAGTCACTGGAAGGAGTTCATCCAGCAGCCGATGGTCGCAGATGCAGAGTCCTACGGCCAGATACCGGACAGTGCCCTGGGAGTCCTGAAGAGGAAGGGGAGGAAGGAGATTAGAGGAGCCAGAGGGGTCAAGGACACCATGAGAACACGACCCACCGAATAATGCCTTGTTTTTGCCCTTTCCCGTTGCTTTTAGATAGTGCTAAAGAAAAGTAACAGCTTATGCGAGAACTGACAAGATAACAGAAGGAGGTTACAGAAGAGCCTTTCGGAAAGACCACATACAGACGGGTAGAGGTTTCCATGCTCCCAAAAGGAGTACTATGTAACCTTTTTAGATTATGACCATAAAAGAAAATACTGAAAACTAAAATTGAGATAAATGCTGCTATTAAGGACAAAAATAGGGCGGGAGGGAATGGAGGCTGAGCCCCTCCGAGGTCACTCCCCACAGACGTGCAATAATTGCTTTACTCTGGCCATTAATTTCTGTAGCTCAAGGGCTGACTAAGACCAAGTGGGAGTGGAGTGTTCTTTAACGTCCTTGACTCACATGCTTTTATTTTAACCACACAATTTAAATTATAATATTTAAAGCAAGTTACTGTTGTATAATTTGGGCATATTTATAATTTTGATATATTTGTATCCATACATATAAAATGCTTTGTTCCATACAGACAAAACTGTTGAAATGTTGCCAGAATGATCCCTGGCATTGCAAAACACAAGCATAAATTATAAACCAGACGATGAGTAAATTGCACCAGACGCAAATACACAATGTCTACTGAGCAGACAGGGGCTTGCAGAAGTGATAAGTCCTCATAAACGGAGAGAGTGGCCTTGCCCCATGTGCAGGCGGCAAGGGACTAGTCCGGAATGCGTGCCTGTCAGAAGGCAATAAGCAACAACAGATTCACAGGAGAGGAGACAGCAGCAGCTCAGTTCTCCCCTCAGGCAGGAAAAAGCAAGCTGCAGGGACACCGTGTCATAATCCTCACACTGGCGTCAGCCCTGTCCTGTCCAGTGCCAGCAGCCTGCAGAGCACAGTGTGCAGGCTTCCTTCCGCAGACAGCGGCTTTGTAGAGAGCAATCAGAGACTTTCAAGTCAGAGATGTGTCATTTCCAGGCGTTATACCCCAAGATCTACAGGGGAGGGCCTTTGTACCCTGGTAAACATTTAACAATAATTAGAGAGGAAGAAGAAAAAAGGCACAATCGTGAGTCTGTTTCTGAAATTAAAAAACAAACTAAGTAATCAAATAGCCCATAATCTGAGCCGGGACGAGTCTATTCCTAACAGGCTTCAATCTTATGTGTTTGTTTATCCAGGGACAAGGTCTCATGTAGCTTAGGCTAGTCTCAAACATGCTATGTAACTGAAGATGACATCACACTTCTGATCCTCCTGCCTCCTCCTCCCAAGTGCTGGGCTTATAGACAAGTGCCACCATGCCAGGGTTATTTGCTGGGCTTCTAGACAGACATGTGCCGCCATTCCTGGCTCTGTGTAGAGCTGGAGATCAAACCCAGGGCCTAAGAGATGCTAGGTAAGCATCTACTTAAGCTGCCTCCTAGCTCTGATCTTTAGACTTGCTGCAAGGAGCAAGTACCTTCTTAGGAACCCTTCCCATTATGTCTGTCGACCACAGTTCTACTTTCTTCTCCCAAGAAACATTTCTTCTCCATTTGTTTCCACAAGAGAAAGTATGATCCCCTGGGTGCGCCTTAATCCCGCCATCTTGGAGACAGCCCAGGATTACGGACTGTTAACACTACTAAGGCATCCTTTAGCCTCTGGCTTCATGCTCGCCAATTGGGAACTAATCCTCAATTTCTTGAGAATTCTTTCCACCAAGAACCAAGAACCTGGGTCTCTAATGACCCTACACTAGATACAGAAGAGTCAACAGTTGCAAACTGAGAGATTTAAAAATAAACTTGGTGGGGTATTTGAGTGTCTAAAACAATCTCACGTCTATCAGTGAGAAACAAATGATATACTAGAAGAATTATCACAAGACAAATAGGGATAAATTAAGAACTAAAGTTCTTAAACCAAAAAATTAAGAACTAAGTTTTAATTCTTCCAATAATCACCAAAAAAATTGCACAATGTTTCCACATGGGTCGCGGTATCCACTATGGCCAAGCGGAAGAGGCTGCTGCCATCCTAGACTAGTCTCTAGAACTCGGCCATGTGCTGCAGGTCTGTAACCCTAGCTGCTCCAGAAGCTGAGGCGGGAGGATCACAAGGTCAAGGCCAGCCTGGGTAGTTCAGTGAAACCCTGCAATTTAAGAAAAAAAACGGATTTTTAAGGCTGGGTGTGGTAGGGGCAGAGGCAGATGAATCTCTGAGTTCAAGACCAGCTTTGAGTTCCAGGACAGCCAGATCTACATAGAGTTCCACACAGTTTTTGAGACCCCTGTATTCAAAAGCAAACAAAACACTAACAATAGCAACGACAACAATAATAATAATTTTAAAAGATAAAAAATTCATTGCGGGGAGCTCAGTGGCAAAGCATTTGCCTGACACATGTGAAACTTTGGGTTTGGTTCTTAGCTCTCCTCCACTTCCTAAGATCTCCAGACACTGGAGGTTACTTTTATAATAGTTTAGCATCTGAATAGGATGACCACCGTATGTCTGAAAGCTTTGCCCATAGGGAGTGGCACTATTAGGTGGTATAACCTTGTTGGAGAATGTTGTGTATCACTTGGGGATTGGGGGTGGGGGTGGGCTTTGAGGTCTCCTATGCTCAAGCTACACCCATGTGGCACAGTCTCCTCTGCTGACAGAGAACCCTCAGCTCCTTCTGCAGCACCATGTCTGTCTGCACACTGTTGTGCTTCCCACCATGACGATAATGGACTAAACCTCTGAAACTGTAAGCCAGCCCCAACTACATGTTTTCCTTTTATAAAAGTTGTCATGATCATGGTGTCTCTTCACAGCCATGGAAACCCTAACTAAGGCAGTGTCTAAATCCCAAGCATTTATAGATTGTTTATTTCAATTCTTTTATTAATTCATTAGATACTTTATGTCATTAACATTCAGTTCAACAATGGAGTGTGATTTTTTTTTATATTGGCCATTTGATTTGTTTTAAAACTACTGCTGCAATGTATATAATCTCAACCTTTTGAGTGAGCAAAAGGCTCTGGGCTGTTTGTTTAAGTTTAAAAGTGGTGTTAAGGGCTGGTGAGTTGGCTCAGTGGGTGAGGGGCTTGTTGACAGCCTGATGATCCTTGTTTGACCCTTGGTATCCAGGTAGCAGAAGAGAGAACTGGCTCCCTGGACTTTGTTCTCTGACCTTCACACAGAATGTGTGGTGCGTGTGCGATGCCCTTTACAAAATAGGTAAACACAATGTAAAGGCAGTGTTAAAACTGAAACATGTGACTTTTAAAATGTAAAGTTAAGTACTGAACAGGGTTCCAATATGTTTGCAATGTGCATTTATATGCGCTCAGATGGGATAACCCCCCGTGTGACAAAAAAAATTACTGGATTTGGTAAGTTATAAACAAAAAAGACCTGAAGTTGATTGTGGGGCTTTTTGTGATGTGGAGGGAGTGGAAGGAGAGAAACGGCAGGTACATGTGATCATATCCCACTAGAGGTACATGCATGAAACTCTCATGAACAGATAAATATGACTGACTAGGAATTACAGAGATGAGCGTTAGCAGTTAAGTTTTGTTTGGTTGTCTGGGTTTTGTTTTTTGGGGAGGGCTTGGAATGGCCATCTGTTTCTTTAAAAGAACCTCAGCTACGAGAATTTGACAGTGAATGGCACAATCCACTCTATTAATCTAATTTCAAGAATGGCCCCTATAGGCTCGTGTATTTGAATGTTTCTCAGCCCCTCTCTGCCTCACACTTCTGGGTCAGATGTGAGCTCTCAGCCACCCCTCTAGCACCTGCCTCCTGCCTACTGCCTGCTGCTATAACCCCAGCCATGTGATGATGGACTCACCGCTGAAACTTTAATCAAGCTCCCAATTCAATGCTTTGCCTTTGTTATAGAAAAGTAAATGAGACAGATGTTGGGGCCAGGACTTGGGTATGGCTGTGACAGGACTGGACATGTTGTAGAAGACGTAGGGACTTCAGGTCAGAAGAGTGGTTGAATTGATCGGGGCTTAATAGATCATCCTAGTAAGAGCCTGGAAGGCAGTAACACTTGTTACTGGGAGCAATTGAGCTGGAGACTCCTCCTCCTCCTCTTCTACCTCCTCCTCCCTCTTCTTCTTCTTCTTCTTCTTCTTCTTCTTCTTCTTCTTCTTCTTCTTCTTCTTCTTCTTCTTCTTCTTCTTCTTCTTCTTCTTTTTCTCTTTGTCCTCCTCCTCCTCCTTCTCCAACATTTATTTATTTTATATGATATCCCATTACAGATGGTTGTGAGCCACCATGTGGTTGCTGGGAATTGAACACAGGATCTCAGGAAGAGCAGTCAGTGTTCTTAACCACCAAGCTATCTCTCCAGACCCCTAGAGACCATTCTTTACTGACAAAGAACATGGCTGCCTTTTGCCCTAGTAGTAAGAATCTGCCTGAGGCTAAAATGAGTTTTGAACTATTGGCAAAGGAGATTTGCAGACAGTGTGATGTTGACTCCGTCCTGTGGTTATTTGTCATTTCATGCAGGTCTACCATAAAAATAAGCAGCAATCAAGGAGAAGGAAAGCAAGCAAGGAAGGAAGGAAGAAAGGAAGGAAGGGAGGGAGGGAGGGAGGAAGGAAGGGAGGAAGGAAGGAAGGAAGGAAGGAAGGAAGGAAGGAAGGAAGGAAGGAAGAAAAAAGTAAAAAAGAAATGCCAAGTGTACAGTCTGAGGAGAAAAAGAGCAGCAGGGACTGTTCTGCTGGAGCCAAGCTCCACACTCAAAGAGATACCTTTAAATAAAGGTCTGGTGTGAAATGGAATAAAGGAGTGAATGGTGGCCTCAAGGCAAGAGCCCACTCAGCTAATCCAGAAAACTGCTAAAAGAAAAAGGAAGAGAGAGAGAGAGAGAGAGAGAGAGAGAGAGAGAGAGAGAGAGAGAGAGAGAGAAGAAAGAGAGAGGGAAGAGAGAGGGGAGAGAGAGGGCAGAGAGGGGGAGAAAGAGAGAGAGAGAAAGAGAGAGAGAGAAAGAGAGAGAGAGGCCTAAAACATTATCCGTTCCTAAAGAGCAACAGCACACCAGAGTCTATGCAAATGTAATCCAATAAGAGCAATGAAGGGGCCAGACTCTATCTCACGCTGGCAGCAGGACTTGGCAGCTTCCCCTAGGTGCTTCTGGCTTTAGAGCCATGAAGGATAAGGAGAGTCAGAGGGAGTGTGGAACTCCCTCTGCAGTTAAGAGAAGCTATCAAGGCCAGGAGTGTGGCAGAGGAGTCCCTGCCTGGTGGCTTGGAGAAGCCATTGTGAAAAACTGCAAAAGCTGTATGTGTTGGGGATCCCAGGATGTTGGATGCACCAGAGCCATGGGTGTTTGCCAGGGAGATGTTCCCAGAGAGAGAGAGAGGACTAAGCCCAGAGAGAGAGAAGTGTGGTAATTCAGCGAAGCTGGAAGGGCTGAGCTGTCTAAGCCCTTTGACATCAAACCTACCCTTACAAAATTTGGCGGTTTCCCTGCTGGGTTTCAGTTTTGCTTTGGTCCAGTATTTCCTCACTGTGCTTCATTTCCCTCCTTTTTAGATATAAATGTATATTCTGGGCCATCGTGTGTTTGAATTTTGTAATTTGCTTTTGACTTTACAGTGTTTCAATTAAGAGATTGTCTTGAGTCTCAGAAGAGACCTTGGACTTTGGACAATGCTGAGATTGAAAGAGAATGGGGACTTTTGAGGCTGGCCTACGTATATTTTGCACTGTGATATGGCCACAAATCTGTGATGACTAGAGAGGGAAGTGTGATGGTTTGAATGAGAATGGTCCCCATAGGTTCATATGTTTGAATGTTTGGTTCATAGTTAGTAGAGCTGTTTGGGAAGGATTCGGTTGGTGCAGCTTTGTTGGAGGAAGTGTGTCACTTGGGGTAGACTTTGAGGTTACAAAAGCCCACACCATTCTTAGTTAGCTGTCTGTGTGTACCTTGTTCTTGTGGACCACATAGAAGCTCTCAGATATTTCTCTAATGCCATGCCTGCCTATCTGCTGCTGTGCTTTTAGTCATGTCATAGACTCACCCCCTAAACTGTAAGCAAGTCCCCAGTTCAATGCTTTCTTTCTATAACTTGTCTTGGTCATAGTGCTTCGCCAGAGCCAATGAGTTGTAACTAAGAGAAAAGGCATAATCGATCTATATTTTTATGTGTTTCCAGGCAGAGCACAGTAAGATACTTTCCAGTAAAGCAATGGAGGTTAGGAAACCAATGAAGTCTCCTAGAAAAGTAGATAAACTCTGTCTCTAAAGGAGAAGACATCAAACTAAAGAACACTGTCACAATGTTCACAATCAGAGGGGCAGTGAGATGACTCAGCCACTAAGGGTGCTTGCTGCCAAGCTGGTTGTCCTGAGCTCGATCCCCAAACCTAGAACAGGCTCCTGAAAGTTGTCCTCTGACAGACTTGTCTGGCCTCGGTGGGAGAGGATGTGCCTAGTCCTGCAGAGGCTTCATGTGTCAGGGGCAGGGAGTTGGGGTGGGGTGACAGCCAGAGAGGAGCTTTTCCAAAGGGAAAGCAAAAATGGGGGGAGGACCTGTGTGAGGGAGTACTGGGAGGACAGGAAGGGTTGATACTGGGTTGTAAAGGAAATAATACATTTAATTAAAAAAAAGAAAGAAAGAGAAAGTTGTCCTCTGACCTCCACACACAGAAACATACAAACATACACACAACACAAAATCTAATAGATGCAAAAAAAAAAAAAACATAGGGCAGAGTATTTCCAAGAGACATGAAACATTAGCCTTTATGTTGGGTTGAGGGTACAATTCAATGGTAGAGGCTCAAGCTTAAAACTTTCCCATAGATTTGTTTGATATTTTGAATTATGACATTAACTGAAAAAGAGATGGGGGATAGGCTAGAAATGAATAATTAAGAACCTTCTAGTGCAACTGCTGTTGGGTTTCTGGGCAGGAACCCAGGACACACACCCACATTCCTGCTGTTGGCAACATGCTGAGACTGTGTGGTCATATGTTGTATCCTACTGAAAGAAATAAAGAAGTACTACTTTTTGCTCTTCGTGGACCATCTAGTAGGCGTGCTTCTGACGAATGAACTGGAATCATATTATGTTATCTTCATTGATGTTGGATAACTTTAGGATATAGGAATGGACATCTGTCAGCAAGAGTCTTGATAGTTTTTGAGACCTATCAAAAAGCAAGCCATACTGCCTTTCAGAGCTACCATAAGACTGTTCACCATCGATTTTTCTTGATTCTGCCTATTACCAGAGTTTACTCCAACCAGCCTACCTAATCCCCAATGAAGACTGTCACAGCCATCAAGGGATTGATGTGGGGAACAAATTATTGCTACTTGGATCTGCTAAGTGAGGGTAGCCTGTATGTATGGCGAAGGTAGGAGGGGTTACTTAGAGGCATCTCTTCCTGCTGTTGTAATACCAACTCTTGGCCAAAGCAGTTCCAGGAAGGATGGTTTTATTTGTGTTCACTGTCCACTCCTAGTGGAAGTCATGACAGCAGGAGCCTGGGACAGCTGGTCACATTGTGCTCCCAGCCGAGAAGCAGAGGTACTCAGCTTTCCACTCTATGCAGTAAGAGGCCCCAGTGCATTAACTGGGTCCACCACTTTGAGGATAGATCCTCTGGCTTCCAGTTAATCCCTCACAGTCATTCCCGAGGCTAGTGTAAGGTAGATAACCCCTCTCAGGTGTTCCTCCCAGGTGATTCTAGTCTGCAAGTTGACAATCAACAGTAACCACCACATAGGGCATTTCTACATTATTTGTTTTAGAACACAGCTCATTGGCTGAGCAGAAATCTTAAACTGCAAGCCCTTTCCCATTGGTTTCTCTCTCAGGCAGGAGATGTTGAAGGTAGGGTTATTAACCTCAATGATGTCTCCAAGTCTACAGGAATATCCATGGGTTTAAGCCTTATTATGTATACATACAACTCTCTCTCAATCTCTGAATTTAGAAGGTCTGAGTCTTAATAACCCATTTCCTTTCACAGAAGCCAACATCGACATCCAGACACCGCTCAAGGGAAGGGAGATGAGAGGCTTTCCCTTTCAGAGGAGGATGCACATGCCATCCCAGGATGCACATCTCCAACTTAAATAAAAGTTTTTAAATGTGTAACGAATTCCAGAATTTCCAATTCAACTTTGTTTCTGGAGAAATGCCATTAATTGAATAACCTAATAATCGGCTGTGTCCCAAAATGTAGAAATCCCTGCTTCAAATTGAAGATTTGTCTTTACCTCATCAGCAGGAGTGTGTGTCTATGAAGGACACAGATACAGGCACACTTAACTCTATTTCTTACCTTCTTTCCCAAATGCGACTACTTAATTTTTATCATTTTTTAATGTTCTTATGTTATTTTCTATCATAGATGCATTCTATTCTGTAGACCCAACCAATGCTATAAGTTAGTTATTAAACATTAACTTTAATAAAAATACGTACAATAAAATTACTACTAGACTCTTGTCATCCCTGTAACAAATACCCAATTTAAACAATTTATAAGAAGGAAAGGTTACTCAGGCAATACTTTAGATAATGCCAAGCTCACTGCTCTCTTACAGTGCACCCAATAAATTATTCTTACAGTCAAAGATGAAAATGAAGCCAAGTTCTATTTTAGTTGTCAGTTTTAGGGATTTGAGTTCATGGTCTCCATTGCTGCCTGATTTGTTTTTCCTGATACAGGGTTTCTCTGTGTAGTACTGGCTGTCCTAGAACTCACTCTGTAAACCAGGCTATCCTTGAACTCAGAGATCTGCCTGCCTCTGACTCTCCAGTGCTGGTATGCCACCCACCCAGCTAGAGGGGAAGCATTTAATACACAGCCTTTTGGAATACCTGTGCAAGGATCAGCTGTTAGTTACTGCAGATAGAAATGTCCAATTACACCCAATGACATACTACAGAGGATCCTCAGTCTCTAAACTGAAGCTGGCCAGCTGAAGGAGAGGACACCACATGTCAAAGCTTAGCAGATTGTCTTCAGAGTTCTGGGCTCTCTGTGCTTCCGCCATGTTCAGCTACAGGAGTCCTTGCTTGTTGGGTCTCGTCCTTTTTCTCCAGGATAGTTTCCTCCCTGCTGCAAGTCTCAGGCAGGGTTGTTCAGTGGTCAGCTCCCAAGCCTCTGTGTAACTCACTTTGGGCATATCCAGTTTAGAATTATTCCCTGAGAATTTCCAGGTAACGCTTCTTTGTCTTTGAGCACATTAATGTCAAGAAGGAGCCTGAGTTCTTTGGATTCTTATTCTTTTGAAAGTCATCTGCTCTGCAGTTTCTTTGGTTAGTTGAGAGTCTGTCTACATCTGTCTTGTTCTCAGACTGTGCATTCTCGTTATTTGAACACCATTTTCCTCCAGACATAAAGACTTGGTATCCTGTTTTCATTTCTTCATGTATTCATTTCCCAATGGGTTGGTTTCAGAAATGCTGTTGAATAGTCACAGAGTATGAGGATCTATGCCGTCTTTTAACTTCTCTCTCATATTTGGATTTTCCTGTTGAAAACATTTTAACAGAGAAGGAGTAATGAGTGTATGTGTGTGTGTGTTTGTGTGTGTGTTTGCATGGGGGTTGTCCATGTGGAGGTTGAGAACATCTGGCCCGGGTTAGTTCCTTCCTCTCACATGGATGTGTGACTGAATTCAGGCTGTCAGGTCTGGCAGCGCACGCCTTTACCCACTGAGCTCTCTCCATCTCCAGCGCCATCTTTCCTGTTCAGTAGGTTCATTCTACAGCTTGGTTTTAGTCACTGCCATTCAATCCATCCACTGAATTTCTTATTCGGCAATTGTGTTTTAAATTGGTAGAAAGTATCTCTCGCTTTCTAGTTGAGCCTTCTTCTTAGTAACCAACCTTATTTTTGTGGCTGCAGTAATCTAACTCTGTGAGAATGCTCAATAGAATCACCTTCTTTGCCAAGGCATATTTCTCCTGAGAGATCAGCTGAGATCTCTCTCTCTCTCTTTCTCTCTCTGTCACACACACACACACACACACACAAACACATGCAGACACACACACATGCATACGCACATGCATACACATACTCACACAAACATATGTGCTCACACATACACACACACACACTATAACAGCTATCTACCATTTTGGGCACAATTCAGTGGCATTGCACATATCTAGTATGTCTGTCAATCATCACCATTATGTGAATTGTCAGACCCTTGGTCCCTGTGACAAATACTTAACAAAAACAACTTTAGAGATAAAGACTTACTTTGGCTTCTGGTTTCGGAATGTCTGGTCCACAGCCCTTGGGTCTTCAGGCTCCGGGCAGACTATCATGGCAGCTGAAGCCCGTGGCACATGCTGATCACTCCATGGTATAGAGGAGAGTGTCAGGACAGGGCAGGGGACAGTTCTCCAGAACAGGGTCCCCAGTGACCTACTCATTCAGCTGGACCCTCCACCTCCTAAATTTCCAGGACACCAAATAGTACAGCCATCAGGGAGCCAAATCTTTATCAGTGACCCCGTGGGAGACAATTCATATCATAATGATAACATCCATCTCCAGAAGGCTCTGTTTTCCCAGAGACACTCTACTCATTAACATGGCCCCTTTTTGATAGACCCTCCCCTGATAGCCACTGTTGTGCTGCCTGCCTCAGGCACGTGGCATGGTGGTCAGCTCCTCTGTGTGGTATAGTTTACACAGCACACTGTCTTTACCACTGTGGTCTTTTTAATGCCATTGACTTTCATGCCTTTGACCTGTGTATCAGTCTGTCTTATACATGAAGGGTTACAATAATGGGATTGGAAACAGCTTCCATTTCCCCACAAACCTCTCTGTCATGGGGGCAGTGGGTTAGGACCCATAAGGTTTCAGGGTGATGAATATGGTGATGACAGGCAAGCGTGGGGCCCCTCACTTGGTAAACTTAGGAAGTATTTATTCTGGAATGGGTGCATTGCTGGCCTCATTCATTTTGTTCCCATGGCACCTGGTGTGGGCATTTATGAAGTTATCATTAGTCTTGATTGGCATTGAATTCAACACTACAACCCAGGATCCTTCTCTGCACATGGTTTTCTGTAGGGAACACAGATGCCATTCTTCCAGAGCTTTGAATACCAAGAAATTGGCATGTGAAGGGTGCCCTTAATAGAGTTCTCTAGAGAAACAGGACAGAGTGAATGTGTGTGTGTGTGTGTGTGTGTGTGTGCAGAAAGGGGATTTATTAGCATGGTTTATAGGTCGTGGTTCAGTAAGTCCAACAATGGCTGTCTACCATCAGAAGGGCTAAGAATCCAGTAGTTGTTCAGTCCATGAGGCTGGATGTCTCAGCTGGTCTTTAGTATACACGGGAATCTTGAAGAATTAGTCTCTAATGCCAGTGGCTTGCCAGGCAGAGAGCAAGCAGGCAAAGGCAGCAAGCTTCCTTCTTCCATGTCCTTTCTTAGGCTGCCAGCAGAACGTGAGGCCCAGAGTGAAGGTGACCCTTCCCACCTCAAAAGATCTGGATGAAAGATATATCTTCCCAGCTCAAAAGATTTAGATTAAAAGTGAGTCTTCTCACTGTAAATGATTTAATTAAGGAAAAAAAAAAACCACCCTCATAGTTGTACCCAGCCACTTTGGTTTTAGTTAATTTCAGATGTAGTCAAGGTGACGACCGAGAATAGCCACCATAAGTCTATCTCTTGTCAACTTGACACACAATCATGTCTCCTTATGCCATGCTTAAGATCCAAATGAAAACAATAACCAGCCCATAATTACACCTAACATGATATAACTGAGGGGTGGGGTAGGAGAGGGTGGGAGGGTGGAGGAATCACCCTCATAGAAGCAAAGGGGAGGGAGGAGAAGGAGGTTGTGGAATAGGGGGCTTGTGGAAAGGTAACTGGGAGGGAAGTGGAATATCATTTGAGATTTAAAGAAATGGAGTGATTAATTTAAAAAAATTTAGAGAGGATGGCAATGAACTTTGACAGACATTCTTTTTGTATCTTAAATATGATAACCACTGATGTTGTCTTAATTGATGTTATATTACATGATAAAGAAATTGAGGAAAAAAACATAAATATCTGTACAAGCACATTTTAACAAACTATGATAGAAACACTTGTGTCAACTATAATCCTCATTTCTGTGACTGATCACGTGGCCTTAGGTGGTGCTTATAACTATCTTCCTCTGCTACCCATTCTGTATTTTCTCCACCTTCAACATATACCTCAGCAGATCTTGGCTCTTATCCTAGAGGAGTGACCTATACCTTTATTCCTGAAGGGTCTGTGCCCTTTGTCATCCTGCCTAGATTAAGTTTTTGTAGTTTTCATTGATTTTAATCATAAGACATGGCAGCACCAAGAGATGCCCTAAAGGATCTCTGGTACTCTGTACAAAATCTTTCTTATCAGCATGGTGGAGAAGAAGCAATCCGCCTTCCCCATGGTATTCTGGATCAACCACCCATTCTAACACTGTTATTCCTTTCTTAGCCTGTTGGTTTAAGGGCAGGGGGAAGTGGCCAGGGGGATGTCTGAGCTTCCAGTTCAGTGGGGTGTTTGTTGTGGCTCCTGTCAGGAACACTCCCCCATCTGGAATTAAAACTTCTAGGCCAGCAAAACTTAAGTTCAAAGGAACAGGAAACAAAGCTTTCTTAGTGGGTCTCTAGAGGTGACAATGGTGACAATGAGTGGAACTATTCCCTTTCCACCCCGTAACTCCTGGACCTGTGGATCCTGGCTAAGGAAGAACTATATATTGGACATTGATTCAAAGCATACACTGTCTTCTGGAGAACCGTACCCCAGCATTCCATCCTGCCACCACCTAATTGGCACCGTAACTGTGTCTACAAAAGACCATTCCATTTTCCTATCAGGCCAGCTGCTTCAGGATGGTGGGGAACATAAGACCAGTGGAATCCATGATTGTGGGCCAACTATCATACTTCTTCAGCTGTGCAGTGAGTTTCTTGGTCAGAAGGAATACTGTGTGGGATACTGTGAGAGTGGATAAGGCATTCTATAAGTCCGTAGTTGCAAGTTTTGGCAGAAGCATTATGTGCAAGAAAGGTGAATCCATAACCAAAATAAGGATCTCCTCTAGTGAGGACAAAATTAAGGAAACAGTCTAATGTAGCCTACCTATCACCAGGTTACTAGCTGGTCACCCAGAGAAATGGTGCTAAATCTGGGGCTCAATGATGGTTTCTTGTTGGCAGATCCGGACTCGGCAGCAGCTGTAGCCAGATCAGCCGTGACGAGTGGAAGTCCACATTCTCATGCCCATACATGGTCTCCATCTCTGCCACCACAGCCACTTTGTTCATTGGCCCGTTGAACAATGGCAGGCAGATCTGGGGCAAAAGGCTGAACTCCTCCTCTGTTGAGTTCCTCTTGTGATGAGCAATTTACATGGGACACAAATATCTTCACATCCTTCACCTATTCAAAGAGATACTTCACCCTTTCAGAGAGAGACACAGGCTTCTTCCCCCAGATGTCTGCCTCACCAGTTTAGCAATCATATTCTTTCTACATCCCTGATCATACAGCTATTATAATAACCACGATCACCTGCCTTTGGCAATTCAGTGCCGCCTCCTTGCCCCAATTCAACCCATTGCGTTTAATTTATTCAAGTGAGCAGCAGGATCACTGACCCTTAAGGTCTGGATTAGGCTTGTCTTCTGGGCCTTTCCATGGTGGAGGATTAGGTTTTACACAGCACACCCACTCCATCATTGCAATTTCCCTGAACCTTGAAATCCCTTCATCAACACTAAGCTAAGGGGTCTTCAACTCCTTTTCAGTAGGCTATCTTTTGACAAATGCTTTAGCCAACCATTCAATCAAATTTCTTGAAATATTAAAAAAAAATTAAACCTAGGGTCTCCACATCAATAAACTCAGCCTGTTTTATTTATCTGAATTTTTGTTCCTTCCACCATTATCCCATACCCTTAAAATCCACGAATCTTCCTCAGCCTTCTGTTTGAATGAATTATCAAACTCATTAAGCCCTTTAGTAGTGTAGTCCTCTTCATGGACTTTACTTTCTCCCCTCTTGGAGCCTGTTTATCCTTAAGGCAGGTTTTAAGTCTAGAGATAACTGTATTGGTTATCAATACAGGGACATCAGTATTGTCTTGTCTGGCATTTTCTTTGGAGAAGGTCACTGCTGGTTTATCAGACAATGAAGACTAATTTCCTCAGTCAAAGACAGAAAAGACAAAATTTCCGGGGCAGGCGGTGGGAGTATATCTTCTTCTGAAGGTAGATGTTGCAGATTGGTTCTAATGCTTTGTCTTAATTCAGCTCCCAGAATCACGTGGGAATTTGTGTATTGAGATGCTAAAGGAAGCCTGCCCCCAGTTGGCTATGGTTGGGAAATAAAGTTGCCAACAGCCAGTGGCTGGGCAGGGTGAAAGAGGTGGGAGTTTTAGATTGGGTGGGCAAGGAACTGGAGGGAGGAGACTAATGAAGAAGAAGGAATTAGAATGACTCAGAAGCAGAGGAATTAGATGTTAAGAACTGCAGGGAAGAACGCAATTGGCCATGTAAGAATTCGAGAAAATGGTCTTAGGGGGCCACTCCTCTGATTGGGTCTAGGGTAGCCGAGATGAAATGATGATTTAGCAAGTTGACTCAGGAAAGTTGGAGAGGAAGAATGTACCCTAGCCACAGGGAGGATTAGAAATCCCCAGCCCTTGAGCTAGTCAAGGCATATCAAGATTAGCTGGCCTGTGTGTGTCTCTCATTCTGGAATCCAGAGAGCTCTTGGGTAGGAGCAGTACAAAGAGGTTTAACTAATTCACTGCTACAAGTAGAGAAACCATTTCCTCAGGAAGGATAAATTTTTGAGAATCCAAGGATTCAAAGTTCCCAGCTTCAGTGGCCTCCCACACATCACCATTCCAAGATACAGGATCCCATTCTTTACCAATAACAGCCTTTAACAGCAGACAACCTTCAAGACTGGGACTTAAATTTTAACTGTAATTCAGCCAATTTTATAAGTGAGGGCTTCTGCTTGATTTTCTGAGAACTGAGCTCTGTGGCTGCTGGAAAAAACAAAAACAAAAACAAAAACAAAAACAAAAACAAAAACAAAAACAAAACAAAAACGATTGTCTTCCAGAGCACACTTAGAAACCAAATCCGGAGCTGGTCAGTCTTATCACTGCACTCACTCTTGTCCGCCACTCATCTGAGAGGCTAGAAGTTAATTTTCCTTTTCCCACTTACCCAGAGATGCTGGAAGCATCCAACCAGCATCATCAGCTTTCTCATTTTTCCACGAATTGTCAAAAGTTTTATATAGAGAGTCACCAAATCCATTGTCTCCCACAGTTCAAGAATAAGGATAAGCAAATGTATTTGTCTCCTTATGTTTGTAAAATAGTTCACACCACGGGCTTTCAGTACTCTCCAAACTCCCAGGAGAGGCTTCAGTGAGTGAACAGGCTTCAGGAACTGTAGATATTGGCTAATTGGAAAGCCTATTATAGATACTTTAAAAATGCATCCTTATACTTTTGATGCTCTAAATCCATTTCTGGGACCAAATCTGGATTAGTCATGGCTCTCTAAAATAATGGAGGTGGTAGAAGATATGTGAATGGCTTACAAGGAAGGTCCAAGAATCCAGTAATTGTTCAGTCTACAAGGTTGGAGATCTCAGCTGGGCTTCATGTATGCCAAAATTCCAAAGAAATAGGCCCTAGTGCCAGTAAAGAAATGGATTTGCCAGTGAGAGGGAGATCAAGAAGGTAAAAGGAACAAACTTCCTTCTTCCATGTCCTTTATAAAGGCTGCCAGCAGAAGCTATGGCCTCATTAAAGGTGAATCTTCCCACCTCAAAAGATCCAGATTAAAAGTCGATATTCCTACTTCAAGTAATTTAAGTAAGAAGAACATTCCCTCACAGGCGTGCCCTGCTGGCTGCTTGGGTTTCAGTTAATTACAAATATAGTCAGGCTGACAACTAAGAGTAGCCATCGCAGTGGCAGAAACGTAGACAGGGACTCTCTTCCTTATAAGAGATGACTATCTTACTGTTGTGTTTTTGCACTAAGTTTTATCCGTTCATCCACTGATGGACACTCACATTATTTCCATAGCTTGGCTCATTCTGAACCAAGTGGCTTCCTGAACATGGGTGCACAGGTACCCTACGCAAGGACTTCAGAACATCTCGGCAAACAAATACCAGAAGCGAGGGGCTGCTGGGTCCCAGAGCACTTCTATTGTTTGTTTCATTTTCCATTATAACTTTATTAATTTGAATTCCCATTAACAGGTTAAGAAAGTCTCTTTTTCTCTCTGACCTTTGTTATTTTTGTCTTCGTGAAAGTGTTCATAACCAAAATAAAATCACTGGTGTCGGTGCCGACAACAGCAGGGCAGCAATGGGAACCGGGACAGGGAGATCACCAAGGGGGGGGGTGATAATCTGATGGTAAGTCTTGTAAAAGACTGCTGAGCCCACACTGGTTGGGTGAAATGGCTCAGCAGGGAAGGGAACTTGCTGCCAAGCCTGACAGTCTGAGTTTGATCCCACGACCTGCATGCTAGGAGAGAAGCAAATCCTGATGGTTGCTGTTTGACCTGCACACACACACACACACACACACACACACACACACACACACACACACATGCGCGCGTATATATGTATGCACATGCTGACAAATGAATGCATACTAATTTTAAAAAAGAGCTATGAACTTCCATGGAGGCCACCAAAGTCTTATGCAAGATGAATCCCTCCAAGGACCTCTGCCCAGAAACTGTCTTTTCAACCCAGGTTGATGTCTCTCTTGCAATAAGCTTCTCCAGACAAACGTTACTGTTTCAAAATACCTGATGCAGCCCTTGTGTGTTAAAGACTCCTCTCTGCCTCGGCCTCTTGAAATATGCCCATAATTTGCCTTGGCATGTATGTGCTACTGCGGTGCTCTGCAAGTCCTGAATGGGTAGAATTACTCTCTGATATTTAGATTGGCATCCCTTTAGACCGACCATTCTAATAGCCTTCCTTCGTGCCCTCACTTGCCCATCCTGTCATGGTCTCACTTGCCTCTCCCATAATTCGTGATGTTGAGTTTCTCTCATGTGGGCTTACCCATTCACACATCCTCTTTTCAAAACTATCTGCTCAGGACCTTTGTCTGTTTCATAAGAAAATTACTTGTTCTAGTTCTATCCAAGCTTGAGTTCCTTGTATACTGTGAATATTAATCTCTTATCAGAAGTATGGCTTATGGGATGGAAAGAATTTAAGAGCCTGAGAATATTGAGGAATGATAAAAAAAACCAATGTTCCTGTATGTGTATATGTTTGTGTATGCGTATATACATATATATATACTTTTATATGTGTATGTACAAAGACACACATATTGATATGCACAGAACTCACCTAAAAACATAAAATCAGAGACCATAATATATAAGTAAAATACCTGTAGGGTAAATTAAAAAAAAAAAACTCCAAAATACCATTGAGTGTCTTTTGTGTTGGCCATCTCCTGCTGGGCATGGGCTCTGCCTTTAAGTATCATATCCACTAAGACTCCATTGAAAAACCCCTGAGTTTTCACTTATGAGTGCTCAACTGGAATGGGGCCTTACGCCCATTTCTTCTCCCAGCACTGGGGCCCTGTCCCGTGCAGACCCATGCAGGCCCTGTGCAGCTGGGCCAGTCTCTGTGAATTCACATGTGCGGCAGCCCCGCTGTGTGTAGAAGGCCTTGGCTCCTTGGTGTCTTCCACCCCCTCTGGCTCTTATAGCCTTTCATCCTCCTCTTCCACAGGGCCTCTGAATGGTAAAGGAGAGATTTGATGGACATATCCCATTTAGGACTGAGTATCCCAAGGTCTAACACTCTCTGCATCTTGTTCAGCTGGGGAACAGGGGTCTCTGTATTTGTTCCCATCTACAGCAGGAGGAAGCTTCTCTAAGCAAGACTGAGCAAGACACTGATCAGTGAGTAGAGCAGAATATCATTAGGAATCATTTTGTTGCTACATTCCTTTAGCGGAACATTAATATTTTATTTTCCCCTGGATCCCTGACCTATCTAGTCTCAGGTTCTTAAACACCTGAGTAGAATCAGGGAAGGGTTCTCTCTTATGTACTGAGGCTTAAATCCAGTCTGATAGTGGTTGGTTACTCCCACAAGCTCTGGGCCACTAATGCACCAGCATCTCTTGCATGGGTCTCGCCACTATAGATTGAAAGGTGTGTGGATGGGTTGGTGTTTATGTTTCTCCTTTGGTAGCATGCAGAGTACCTTCCAGTACCAGGATCACTGCTCAGTAGGGTGAGGGTTCTTGGTAGGCGCCAGCTCGACCTCTCCATGTTCAATGAGTTGAGTTGAGTCAGTGTTCTCCTCAGCAGTAGGACATTACCACCGATTTGTGGAAAGTGATCAATAGTTTTGGTAACAGTCTGGGTTATTTGGGGGCTCCCCATGAGACCCCTTTGACCAACAGCTCAATTAGATGCAACCCATTCCTGGAAGAGGAGGCTTTATTTGGTGGTGAGAGCTATCCAGTTGGGGCCTTGTCTCCTCTGTTATTTGGCGATTCCATTTAGATTAGCTTCATATATGCATATATTTTGGAAGTCTCTACTGTATTAGGTTTCCATACAACGCCTCAAATGCCCTTAACTTTAGCTGTTTCTATTCCCTCCCTGATGCCTTTTTTACCCCATTCAATGCCCCTGTTTCAGTCTCTCCCCATCCATGAATATTGAGTCTATTTCCCCTTCTTAGGGAGGTTCATCCCTTCCCCCAGTCCCTTACTCTCTAACCTCTGTGGTTACATAGATTTTAGGTTGCTTATCGCAGCAGATTTAGCAACTAACATCTACATACAAGGGAATGCATACCAAATTTGTCTTTTGGGGTCTAGATTACCTCACTCAGGATAATTTTTTTCTAGCTCCATCCATTTACCTGCAGATTTCATGATTTCATTCTTTAACAGTTGAGTAGTATTCCATTATGTAAATGTACCACATATTCTTTACCCATTCCCCCACTGAGGGACGTCTAACCTGTATCCAATTTCTGGCCATTGTGAATAGAGCAGCAATGAAACGTTTGAACAAGTGTTTCTGTAGTAGGATATAGAGTCCGCCTTGGGTATATACCTAAGAATGGTATAGCTGCATCTTGATATAGATCTATTCCCAGCTTCTTGAAGGATGGTCACATTGATTTCCAGAGTGGCTGTACAAGTTTGTACTCCTCCAGCAAAGGATGGGTGTTCCCCTTCCCCAAAATCCTCACTGGCGTGAACTGCAATTTCTTGGCCATTCAGCTTGTCTAAGATAAAATTTCCAAGCGTAGCTATACCCAGTTAGCACTACTCGAACGATCCCAGCAGAGGTGTTGTGTTCCTGCTAACCACCGCAATGTGTTATATTCCTAATGAGAGACGCACGCACGCAGCCTTTATATTTTGATATGACTAAAACTGTTCAATGGCTGGGCCGCTTCCTAACCTCCAAGTGGCTAAACTACATCCTCCAATAGTCCCAAGTTATCACTTCCTAAAGCCTGTGTTCCACCTTGGCTGCCCTAGACCCAGACGTGCAGCCCTCTTGGGAGATCCCTGGCCCTTGCATGGCGCTATGCTGTCTTCTGCACATCTCAGGCATGATGGCTCCTCTTCTTTGTCAGTCCCTTGCCTGAGAATCCTAAAATTTCCACCTCTGTCTCCCTGCCCAGCCATTGGCCACCAGCAACTTTCTTTACCAATCAAAACCAACTGGGGGCAATGTTCCCTCAGTGTCCTGGGGATGGCCAGATTCTCTAGCAATTTAGGGGACTCAGATTAATGTAATACAAGCAGCATTAGACCAAACCCACAGCATCAAAGTAGTTTTGCTTTGCATTTTTATGATGTCTCCAACCTTTCTCTAAGTGCCTTTCAAACAAGGGAGTTTCCTCTCTTGAGAATAGTCTGTTCAGATCTATACCCCATTTTGTAATTGGGTTATTTGTTTTCTTGATGTTAAGTTTTTTTTGGATCTTTATATATTTTAGATAATTAGTGCTCTACTGGATGTATAATTGGTAAAAAACATATTTTCAAATTCTGTAGCCTAACACTTTGTCCAAATGATGGTGTCCTTTGCCGTATGAAAGCTTTTCAGTTTCACAAGGTCCCTTCTATTAGTTGTTCTTAGTGCCTGTGCTTTTGCTATACTGTTAAACAACAACAACAACAACAACAACAAACCAACACAACAACAATTAACCAACACAACAACAATGCCCTTAAAGCATTGGCCATAGGTTATCTTTTTAATCTTTAAATGCCTCCATTATCATATCTTGAAGACTTATTTTAGTATTTTGAATATGTGTGTACATGCATTTGTGCATGAGTATGTGCCTTTGTGTAAATGTGGTGTCTGCCAAGCCAGCAGTGTCAGATTCTCCCGAATTTCCTCACACCGGTGCTGAGAATCAAACTCAGGTTCTTTGCAAGAGCAGTGTGTGCTCTAAACCACTGAGAAATTTCTCCAGTTCTTATTAGCATACATTAATTACAAATAGATTTTGCATATATTAACTACGGGTTTCATTATGACATTTTCATATGTGTGCATAATGTATTGTAATTATATTTTCCCCATTACCCTCACCCTGCACATACTCCCGATGATTTTGTTTCTTTTCCCAACTAACTACCAACTCTCACATCCTTTATTTATGATCCACACTGAGTTTCCTTAGGGTTGCCTGCAGGATCATGGGCAGTCTATCAGTAGCTATCCTACTGTCTCTTCCTCTCCATTCATTCTTCTGTTCTGTTGTTGTTGTTGTTGTTGGAGGTGGTGGTGGTGGTGGTGTGTATAAAATTTTAATATATTTTTATTTTTTTGCCTAAACTTTACATCTAAAACCATCTTTGCCTAAATCAATGTCATGAAAGAAAAAGGAAAAAAAACCTACATTTTTAGCAAATTTCTAGTAACTAGAAGATTATGCCAAGTACTATAAGTCAAATCCAGAGAGGAAAATGACACATATTTCCACATGTGTGCCATCTGCAAACACTGAAAGCATCCAGGCAGAGAAGAACATGTGACGCCCAAGGCTGGGGCTGGGGAATCACAAAATGAAAATCACAGGGTACCAGGCTGCAGACAGATCGGAGCAGAAACTTTGATACTCTACTGAGATCGCTTCCTGACAGGGCAGCCATATCGTAGGGCAGCACGCTTACATTTCTAAGGCCACAGTGTGGATCTGACTAAGAACCAGGGCAAACCTGTGAGGGCATAGGTGGGTTTGACGCCTCCGTTTGGCTGCTTTTCTGTCTTTGCTGTTTCTAATGTCATCTTTCTCTCATCGTTCTCTCATCAGTGGATGCAGCTGTGACCTTTCAGTGTCAGTGGTTTTAAATGTCTGTCGTTCCTCTTCCAGAGCCCTAGCAATGGCAGCATCTCCGTTTGCTGGTGGTCAACTTTTGGGTTGTGATCCTTCTTGGGGAGCTGGCCAACCATCCCAGTGAGGCTGCTGTTGGCCCAGGAGAACCTTTCTAACTACTGAGTTTAATTATTATACTAGTCAAATTCAATGTGAGAATCTTGTTTCCCTAAAATATTTCAGCTTCACAGACATCTTATTCTACTTAGGATTTTATGATTTGTAGCAAACCCAGAGCCCTTCTTCACATTCTCTTCATCTAGTTCACACATTTAATATTAATCATCATATATATTGAGCTAATCAACTTTCATAGCTGCTTCAAAGTACAGACTTGGTGCAATTGACCACCTTGACCATTTCGAATCAAGCAAGCTCCAGGAGAACTATAAATATAAGCAACAAAACTAGCCCAAGCCTTTACACAAACCATCATCCTGCCAAATCAGCCGGATATTTTTGTACATAAAATTCCTTTAAGCCTCTCAAAAATTAACAGAACATGCACAGGACAACATGCAGTTATATTTAAACAGAACTTACATAAGAGTGCACTGCATGTGTATACCTCCAGAATTATAAATTATTTATCATCTAAGAGGAACAAGACAGGCATACCAGACTGACTGGCATTACAAGGTCAACTGCATAGGACAGTGACATGATCTCTAAACTAAACACCCTGCAATCCCCAGGGCCCTGCACCCCAGCTGCTCTGGGATAAGCATCTTCTTGCAGGGACACTTTCATGTCCTGGCCTGGGCAGCAGATAAATTCATGACCTTCAATTGTATCAATTAGTTAATTGAAATTTCTGACAAGCCAGTGTTTTTGCCCTCAACCCCAGTGACCCACTCTTAAACGATTAACAGTAAGTGCTTTCTAGATCTAGATTTGTGTTTTAAATTTCATTCTCTGCGGTTCTTATGTAAGTTGCTGCCTTCACATTGGGATATTCTCATGGAATTTCCAGTCATCTAGCTGCCTCTGTGTCTCTCTTATAACCTTATCCTGAGTAGCTGACTGTCCAAACCTTCAATGTCTGTCCAGACTAGAGACTGAATCTGCTTCTGTCCTTATTCATAGAGAACACCTATCTAATCCGGATACATCAGAAACCCCACATTAACAGTCCATGTCTGAGTCTCCTCAGTATTAATTAATTTAATTTTGTATGGCTAAAAGAGAATTATAAAATACCCAAGCTTAGATGCTCTGCCAGGTTTCCTGGGATTATTGGCCTATGGAAGCTGATTTCAGCATCTCTTCTTAGCACCCGGCTGTTCATTTTGGCTCCTTGATGTATCTTTAATGCCAAAATAAGAAGTCTATGTATGGAAATTTCCTTTTGTACTTGACAATTGATGCAATACCTAGCCAATCATGTATGTCCAGCAAGCGTTGAGTGGATGAAAAAGACCATAAGACAGATGAAGAATTGCTAATCACTTCTTCTGTTACCCAGGCACCTTCCCTGAGGGAGTCACAGACAGGAAGAGGTAAGCTAAGAGGGAGTACAAGCAGCTTCTTTTATCATTCTTTCAGAAATTTGATACTTTGTGTCAATGACAGCATCCATCTGATCATTAGACCCCCAACACTGAGCTTCAAATCCCTGCTTCTGAATAGATGAGAATTTTTATCCAAATCCTTCAGTATCTGCAGGGAGCAAACATAATCACCAAGTACATCTGACCCCACTCTCCCATCACTCAACTAGGCTGATGATGCCACACACGGCTCTTTGTCAAAGGCAGGAAACCGTCAGACGGTGTCACACCACTTAGAGATAAGGGACGCAAGGGAAGCTCATGTGACAGGAGAGTGAGGAGTCGAACAGACTAGATTACATTATATCACTATCCTGAGAGATGGAGGGTGGAGGCTGGCTAAATTCCAGTAATTTACTGGAGACTTTGAGAAATGTTTTTAAATGAGCGAAAGACCCTTTATGGCAAACATTGTAAGCTGCCCATTCAATTTCCTTTCTCTTCTCTTTCCTGAGAAACATCGTGCATATTTTTTTTCAGGACGAAAGAGTGGCACACTAAAAAAGCTTTATTCTCTAGCCTCTCTTGAAGTTAGAAGCTATACAATGAAATTTAAATAGAAGTCTTCAATTGAACTAGGAGTCCATGACATCCTTAAAAAGGGGGACTGGGTTGTTTTAACAAAGAGCCCTTCTAGCCCCTGTCTTTCTTGTTCCACTCCCCTGAAATTTAGACATCCCCGCTGGAGCTCTGGCAGCGTCCTGTGTGCCTGAAGGAGGAATCGGAGAAAACCTAAAGAAATACCCGGGTCCCTCATGACTTTGTGCAATCTTTGCTGTTGAACTGGTGATAAATTGGCCTCTTAGCTCCTAGCACCCACATAATTCCTGCTAGAGGACTAAAATTATGGGTGTTTGTTACATAATAAATAAAAGATAAATTAACTCGTAAAACAAGCATTTAATAAGCAATATTGTGTGCAAAGTACTGGGAAAGTTAGGCAGGAACCAGATATAAATCCTACCTGCCAGGGGGGTCATTGTCTATAAGAGGAGCTAAGATGTGTACCTAAAAAAATAATACAAGCTGGGTAGTGGTGGCGCACACCTTTAATCCCAGCACTTGGGAGGCAAAGGAAGGCAGATTTTTGAGTTCGAGGCCAGCCTGGTCTACAAAGTGAGTTCCAGGACAGCCAGGGCTACACAGAGAAACCCTGCCTCGGAAAAAAAAAAATGCTCCAAGAGAGCAAAGGATAAAGCTCCCATGACAGTAGGCAATAGGACACCAGCTCCCTGAAAAAAGCTGAGGTATGCAGTTCAAAACGGCAAATTTGAGGGAAAATGATCATCATAATGTATAGGAGAGGGAAAAGGTGCATTTCCTCAAGAGAAAGAGGCAGACGTGATTGATCATTTCTTCTAATTGGCTGTTATCTATTTAGTTCATATCTATGAGCCACTTGGGACCAGAGGTAAAGGATACCGTTTAAGAGCGCTGCTCACCATTGGCTGCATGAGCAGTCCCACAGAAGAAATACCTCATGTCCATGGAATGAAACTAATAAAGCAACAGGAGAGCTGTTCCCACCGTGATGTGGCAGCTAATCAATTTAGCACGGCCCCTGCAGGAGCAGTAATTAACTGCTTTTCATTCCCACTCACATTCGCCAAAGGAAAAAATAAGTAAGTACGTACCTGACCATTCCCCCATGCCTTGGGGAGTCCTAATACATTAAACCTCTTTAATTTTACAATACAAAGATCTTTTTTCTTGTTATTATGTAGAAGAAAAATGGTCTCCCAGCCTTCTGAGTTCCAAAATCACCTCTTTGTTTTTACCATGTAGGCATTATGTTTGTGCAGTGTATAAAGTTTACCCTTGTGTTATTCAAATGCTAATTTCTCTGTCCTCATATATTGTTTTAATCAGGACATAGCATTTTAATGTTTATGTCAAGAATCTCCTGTCCCAAGTTTGCATAAACAATTCTTACCAATTATTCCCTGCCTTGTCAATAAATGCCGATCACTTGATGACAGGGCAGAAGAGAGAACAGGGCAGGACTTCACCAGCCAGGGGAAGGAGAGAGAGGCGGGGATTGGGGGTGAGGAGATTCAGATCAGCCTCAAAGAGAAAGAGAAAGAGGAAGGAGTTCTTAGAGTTCACCTGGAGTGTGAAAGGTCTAATTGCAAATATTGGAATGTTGGCTAGGAGGGAGCCAGATTAGTTTAGGAGGTTTTAAGATAGATTATTTGGCTGCCCAGGTATTGAGATGAAGCTTGGAAACAAATCTTGGTCTCTCTGTGTTGTTTTTGGGAACTAGCTAGGATAAAGACATATAGCCACTGTATTAATTCACTGATTACATCCATACCTAAAATTAACATTTACATTGCCAGGTCTTCACTGCAGGGAATGTCATCACATTAATTCCCATTAATTTCCTATTAATCTCCTGCAGGTGCTATATCTATATCTCTAGGAGGTTGTGGCAGATCTGAAAAGGTACCCAACAAAGTAGGGCTTAGGGCTCGGGCTGGGGCTCAGCTAGTAGAATGCTTGCCTAAAGTCCATCAAACCCTGGATTCAATCCCCAGAACCCCATAGCAGAGGGTGGCAGCACACACCTTGTAGTGGTTTAAATAGGAGTGGCCCCCATAGGCTCATGCCTTTGAACGTTTGGTCATTAGGGGGTGGCGCTACCCTAACAGGGATTAGGAGGTGTGGCCTTGTTGGAATAGGTGTAGCCTCACTGGAGTAGGTATGGGCTTGTTTGAAGAACTGTGTCACCGGCTGCAGGCTTTGAGGTTTCACATGTTCAAGCCAGGCCCAGTATCTGACTCTGCCTACTGCCTCTGATCTGCAGAACTCTCAACTACTCTCCAGCACCACGTCTGTCTGCATGCTGCCAAGCTTCCACCATGATAAATCTCTGAATGTAAGCCAGCCCCCATGAAATGCTTTTCATTATAAGAGTTTCCATGATCATGGCATCTCTTCACAGCAATAGAACCCTGACTAAGACACACCTGCAATCTCAGCATTTGGGAGGTAAAGGCAGAAGGATCAGAAGTTCAAAATCAGCATCAGTTACAGAGTAAGTTCAAAGCCAGCCTAAGCTACAAAGCATATGTGTATGTGTGTGTGTATGTGTGTATAATTACATATGTATATATATATAATGTATATATATATATGTGTGTGTGTGTGAGTGTGTATAATTTTATATATATATACAGATATACATATGTGCATATATACATATATATGTATATATACATATATATAATTAAAGGAAAGCAGACAGAAAGAGACAAGAGAACTCTAGGTAGCACTTTACTTTTATCTGTGACTTAATTACCCCCAGAGGAACAATTTTCACATCTCTCATCAAAGGAAATCACCTAGACTTTTCTTGCTCATGAATTCATGATAAAACTCTATGATTTGCTTATACATTAGCATGCACCAAATGAGTATTTCTGCGGTTTGAATTCTAGGCAGCTCTTATTTCATAAAACAACTCCTTTTGATGAATACCATACAAAGCACAAGAAAAATATATAGTGTAAATGACTATGTATTTTATTTATAGACAGACTGAAGTTTTTTTTATAAAGGTAGTTTTCCCTGTAAGTTTGAGGTCAGCCATGGCTTTACTTTAGAAATATTTCTTGGGACAAATAAAACTGAAAATATAACACATCAAAACCTAAGAGACACTGCAAAAGCAGCATTTGTGGGGAAGTTTATGACTTAAAGTCAATCAGCCATATATTAGTTAATCAAGGAAGGAAGGAAGGAAGGTCAAAAGATATTTAAAACAACAACAACAACAACAAAAACCTGTTATGCAATAAAGGAACTGGAAAAAAACAAGACAACTGACTCAACACCTAGCCAACTGTCTGTGTGTCCAGAGAGTACTGAGTGGATGAAAAAGATGATAAAAGAGGTGAAGAATTGTTAACCTGAATCATTTCTCTTTCTGTTACCCAGACACTTTCCTGGGGATGGGACTGGGAAAACAAGACCAGGCCCTAGATTAGGAGAGGGGGGGGAAGGAGAGAGAAAGAGGGAAGGAGGGAGAGAGAGGGAGAGAGGGAGAGAGGAGAGGGAGAGAGAGAGAGGGAGAGAGGAGAGGGGGAGAGGGAGAAAGAGAGGGAAGTAGGGAGGGAGGAAGAGGGAGGAAGGGAGGGAAAGGAAGAGAGGGAGGGAGAGAGAGAAGGGAAGGAAAAGTATGGATATAGATCAGAGCAGAAATAAACAAAATAGAAATCAAACTACAAACAATTCTGAAGATGATGAAGTGAAGAGTTTTGAAAAGTCAAACAAGATTGACAAAGCCTTGGCGTCGCTCACAGGATGGAAAGGGGGAGGTGATTACAACGAAAAGCGGAGCTGAGAGAGGCTGCACTGCAGTTCCACAACAGCACAGTGGATGTTTATAAACGCACCAACAAACTAACAGCCTGTGAGAAATGGCTGGCTTTCTAGGTGGATGTAACCTACCAAATCTGAGCTGGGGAGATACCAGGAGACCTGAGCTAACCAATAACGAGTAATCACATGGTATCAGCAAGTCTCAATAAAGAAAACCCCAGGAAGAACAACAATATGAGCTCCCAGGGACTAAACCCGAGGGGTACGCGTGGAGGGACCCATGGCTCCAGTCATATATGTAGCAGAGGATGACCTTGTCAGACATCCATGGGAGAGGAAGCCCTTGGTTCTGTGAAGGCTTGCTGCCCCAGTGTAGGGGAAAGACAGGACAGGGAAGCAGGAGTGGGTGGGTTGGTGAGCACAGGGAGTGGAGATGGGATAGGGGGTTTTCGGAGGGGAACAAAAAAGGGGATAATAACATTTGAAACATAAATAAATAAAATATTTAATAAAAAATAAAGTAAAGGTAAAAAGAAAATCCCAGGATCAATACCTTCAACATTTCAAGAACCACACTAATACTAAAGCCATATGTAAACAAGTAAATATAACTGATGCTAACATAATAAAAGATAAAAACCATGTGATCATCTCAATAAATGCATAAAAGACATTCAATAAAATCTAACATCCATTCATGATAAAAACAAAACAAACAATTTAAATTAGATGCAAATAGAATCTACCTCAAAACAATGATAGGCTTACCCACACTGAGGAAGGAAATGTAAAAATTCTTTCCTCTAAAGTCAAAGACAAGACAAGTACATTCAGTTTTGTTACTCTTGCTAAGCACACCACCGGAAGTCTTGGCAGTAAGACAAGAAATAAAAGCCATCCAGATAAGAAAGAAGGGGTTAATGTGTCCCTGTTTGCAGATGTCAGAACTTTTTATGGATAAGCATCCAAAGACTTCACCCAAACTGTTAGAATTAATAAATTAATTCAGGAAAATTACCGGACATAAAAGCAACCCACCAAAGTACTCAGTTTCTAGATTCAATAATCGCCAAATTGTTGACCAAAAATCATGAAAGCAATTTCATTCACAATCGTTACAAAATTACCTAGAAATAAGCCAGAAACGAATAGTGTCTATAAAGAAAAGACAAAACGCCTAAGAAACTGAAGAAGACATACACAATAGTGAAAAGACATTGCATGTTCCTGGACTTGGAGGATGTGGTGTTGTAGTTTACTTTCCATTGTTGTCATAAACACCATGGCAGAAAGCAACTTGGGGGAGGTTTATTTTGTCTTATAACTCCCGGGTCAGACTCCATAACTGAAGGAGACCAGGGCAGGAACTCAGGGTAGTAACCTGAAGGCAGGAACCATGGGGAGTAGTGGGAGATGCTTCTCCTTGCCCTGCTCAGCCTACTTTCTTATACAACACAGAACCGCATGCACAGTGTTTCTACAACCCACAGACGGACCCTGCCACAGACATGCCCACAGAACAAACTGATAGAGAACCCCAATTGAGGGTCTCTCTTCCCAGGTGACATTAGTTTGTGTCACAATGACAAAATCTAGTTGGCACAATGGTTGAAATATCCATATCATACACAACAATCTACAGATTTTATGTAATTATTATTGAAATACCAATGATACTAAAAATTATTATTGAAATACCAATTATTTATTAATATAGTGAAAGAACTCCTAAAATTTGTAAGAATTCATGAAGGACCCAAAATAGTCAAAGCAATTAGATCAGAAGGAGGAAGTCTGGAAAACGCAGTATCTGATTTCAAATACATCTGCACGTACTCTATCAAACAAGAGATTCATTGTAGAATACATTAAGAAATCAAAATCAGCAGAAAAAATATTTTAAAATTTATTAATTGCCTGAATAAACATTTCTCAAAAAGAAGTGTACAAATAGCCCACTAATAGTGTTTTTTAAATGTGTTGGGTTGGGAGCAGGCTCAGTGGTAGAGCCTTTGCTTAGAGTGCCTGGGGTTCTTGATTTGATCCCGGAAACACACATTGCAACATCACTAATTAAAAAACTGCAAATCAAAAGCTCAGTGAGCTATAGCCTTAACCCAGCTACACTGGGATAACTGTTGTTATCAAAACGACCAAAGATCACAGGTCTGGCAGACGAGGCCTTCTTAGGTCCACTTCTATCTCTGTGAGCCTTTGCTTTTTCTTTTTGAGTATAGCTAAAGTTTTGCCAGTGTTACCCACCTGTCTTCTCAATAACTCTTCATTGCATTGTCCTTTGTGTCCCTGTACAAGAGTACATGTAATTTTCTTTTCAGGTGTGGTCTGACAGGATTTATTTTCCTTCTCTCTGTGCCCCTTTCTATTCTTCTTTCTTTCACTTTCTCTTCTCTCACTTTCTCTCCTTACTCTCTCCTTCCCCCTCTCCCACCCTCCCTATCTCCTCCTCTCCCTCTCTCCCTCCCTCCTTCACTAACAAGTCCTCTCCCCCATCCCTCCCCACTTTCTCCCTCCCTCCCTCCTCTCTCTTTCCCTCCCTCCCCCTCCCTCCCTGTCTCCTCCTCTCCCTCTCCCCTCCCCCTCTCACTTCTTTCTCCCACCCTCTCTGTCTCCTCCTTTCCCTTCCCTTCCCCCTCTCTCCCTCCCTCTCTGTCTCCTCCTTCCCCCTCCCCCTCTCTCACTTCTTTCTCCCTCCCTCTCTGTCTCCTCCTCTCCCTCCCTATCAAGTCCTCTCCTCCCTCCCTCCCTCCCCCCTCTCTCTCCCTCTCTCCCCCTCTCTCTCCCTCTGGCTCCTCCTCTCTCTCCCCCCTCTCTCTCCCTTTCCCTCCCTCTCTGTGTCCTCCTTTCCCCCTCCCCCTCTCTCTCACTTCTCTCTCCCTCCCTCCCTGTCTCCTCCTGTCTCCTCCCCTTCCTCCCCTTCTCTCTCCCTCCCTCCCTCCCTCTCCCCTCTCTCTCCCTCCCTCCTTCCCTGTCTCCTCTTCTCCCTCTCCCCTCCCCCCTCACTCTCACTTCTTTCTCCCACCCTCTCTGTCTCCTCTCCCCTCCCCCATCTCTGTGGGCGTGTCTAGGTGAGCACCCCCCTTTCTCTCATCAGCCTGCTCTCTTGCTCTTGCTCTCACTCTCTCTCTTTCCTCACACATGCTAGAGACCCGGAGCCTCACACAAGCTAGAGAAGGGCCCCAGCACTGAATTGCACCCCCAGACTTTCAGCCAGATTTTATTCCCAAAAGTTGGGGTGTATTTTTCTTTTATAAAGATTTACCTAAGATGAAAATGATTTCTCCCATTTGATATGCTGATGAATAAGAGCCCACAATTTTTTTTTGAGGAACATTTTTCACTGCAGATTTAGTTTCTGTAATTATTATAAGCAGGAAGGATGAACATATGGCTTATCCTCTCACTGGAGCACGGTTGAGAATTAAGGGGTTATGAAAATAATCGATGGGCATTAATATTAGGTGTAAGCCGGGGCTGTTGTGGGCAAAATGGGACATTGTGGGTCTTGTGTGATTTTTATTTCTTTCCTGTGTTGTTGTTTGCAAGCCTAGCCTCCAGCACACTATTCTGTTTCTTATTATAGATTGCCTATTTCTCCCCAAATAAGTTTGGTAAGTTGTGTTTTTAAGGAAATTTTTTTCATAAAATGTTTTGTTGAGATTCTTTTCAAAATATTTTCTGCTATTTTATTTTCATGTGATTACTTTTTTAAAAAAATCTCTAATTCATAGGTCCCTGAACCACTTTTATGAAAGAACTCTGTGATATAAAAACCTCTGAGATGTCTTGGGACTTGCTTTGTGTTGCCTTTGTATTTAGCCAATGTCTCTGTGTGATAAAAACATGAGAAAATTTGTCTGTTTCATCTCAAAGTTCTATCAGTGTTTGCTTTATTATCTTGAAGATTCAGAGAGGAAATTCACAACTTTACAGTTGTCATACACTCCCAACAAATGAAATGTTTTATCAACACGAAGCTACATGTACTTCTGTACCTCATTTCTCCAATGCCATGTTTTCTTTGGATAGCTAGTTTTCCTTAGTTTAGAATTGGTTGCTTTGTCTTACTTAAATCTTTAACTTTCAACTTCTGCATTCTATTACTGTGTTTTCAAAAAAAATATTTTACATAAATGGCATCTGAATAGGTAGGTGTCTTGCAATCAGAGCATTTTGTCTATTAACAGAAACTGTAGTGAATGCAACAATGTCCAGGCTGTTATGGAACCATTCCTGAAAATGAGATTCACACTTTGTGGCCACTTACATCTTCAAATAGAGTTTGTAGCTTCTGTTTGCCTTATCTGTTACATAGTTTTCCTCCTTTCTTAGCTTATTTTGGATTTACTGAGTATTTTAATTTTTTGGATCCTTTCTCTTCCAAATATTTAAAAAGTTATGCATTCTGACAAACCCAGAAAGACAAATACCATTTGATCTCAGGTCTGTATGGAATCTGAAAAGGTTACATTGTAGCAGTGGACAGAGCGGTTGTTACCAAAGGCTCTAGGAGGGAAGATGGTGATCAACTGTACAGAACTGCATTTAGAGAAGAGGGGTATATTCTATTGTTCTATGGCACAACAAGGATATTATAGTTAAGTAACAATGTATTATATACTTCAAAATAACTCAAAGAGAAGACTTAGAATGCTCTTTCCACAGGGGAAAAATGCTAAGTGTTTGGTGGGATTAGTACAGCAGTTACTGATTTGACCATCCCACAATTCAGCAACTAGATCCGGCAGTGGCATGGGTAGTGGGTAGCACTCTGTCACAGTGGCAGTGTAATCAAAGCAGCAGTCAGAATAGTGTGACCATAGAGACCTATGGCACTGGGCTGTTCCTTATGGCATCCATAGACGTGAAATAGATTAGAAGCCTATTAAACTTTCAAAAGGATAAAGTCTAACTTGAATCACAAAGCAGAATCACACCCTGTGAAGCAAGTCCCAACATCAGTTTTTAGAGACAGAGTCCATTAAATGAAAGGAAGCTAAACTCTCTTTTGGAAGGACCCTGGTTTGGTTTTTTTGTTTTGTTTTGTTTTGTTTTGTTTTGTTTGTTTTTTGTTTGTTTGAGAGAGAGAGAGAGAGAGAGAGAGAGAGAGAGAGAGAGAGAGAGAATTAGACTGTCAGAAACTCTCCATCTCCCTCTAAAGGACCCATGACCATTTACCAAATTAACAGTTCATTGAGGAAAAGAAAAGAATAAGCTTTTTGAGAGGGATTCTGTTGACTCTGAACCAACCCCTAGATCTAAAAGAACCAAAGAGTCACTATGGTCTCCCTGCCATGGTAGGTGATAGAGGTTAGATGATAATTGAATTTTGGGAGTAAGTCGGCTCACAATGGAACCAGCAGCTTCCCCCCTCACGACTTCTTTTCCAAGCTCCAAACTAGAAAATTGAAACATATATCCTCAGCCTCAGGCAGGATCCCCAATGTTGTTCCTGACTTGGGAAATGAGGCTAGGGTGTCTAGAAAGGTCACGAGGCAGCCACAAGAATATTCTCCACCTAGAACAATAGTAAGGTAACAGCAGTAGCCATTTGGTGGGCATGTGGTGTTGCAGGGGTTAACACCAAGGACCACTGGATGCAGAGGTGGAGATTTTCACTGCATCCCCATCCAGCAGCCCCAGCAGCCTCTACAGGTAAATAGATCTGGGAGGGGAACAGCAGATAATCATAAGCTTCACTTGGTGTTACTCTATTCTCGCTTGGACAAATTAATACACCATCTGGTGGCTGGTATGTAGTTATTGATTTGGTAAACACTTTTTAATACATCCTTGTTAATAAAACCCACTACAGGGGCTGGAGAGTTGGCTCAGCAGTTAAAATCACTGACTGCTCTTCCAGGGGTCCTGAGTTCAATCCCCAGCAACTACATGGTGGCTCACAAACATCTGTAATGGGATCCAATGCCCTCTTCTGGTGTGGCTGAAGGCAGTGACAGTGTACTCATAATAAACAAACAAACAAACAAATCTTAAAACACACACACACACACACACACACACACACATACACACATATGTGGTTTGCTTCTAGCCAGTAAAGCCAACAAAATTCTCCAATAGCCGGTCTCTATCTCTGTGTCAAAATTCAGTCCACAGGAAACTTCACTATATTTCCCTTTTACACCACAGCAAACTGGCCCATCGTTTCCATGGCATTACACTTGTGAGATTTGGTGAATGAGAAGCAGCAGCTGAACTGCACGCACTTCTTGGTGAGATGCTTGCAGCTCAAAGGGTGGTAAATATATATATATATATATATATTTAAATTCAGGGCACTTCCCGCCCAGTGAAATTTCTATAGTGGCTGTTGGGTAGACATATTATTATATCTTCAAAGATGAAGCTTGTGTGTTACATATACGACGCTCTCTATAATCAAAGAGATAAAATGCCTACTGAGTGTGGCTTCTGAAAGTGGATACCTGCTCACAGAGGCGTGCTGCCTCATCCCATTTACCAACTAATGCAAAAAGCCATTAGTTTTGAGTGGGAATGGGAACAGGAGATGGCTCTGCAACATCTTCAGTATCTGCCAAGGATGGTGCTCTACCATTTGGGACATAGCATGTAGCTGATGCAACCACGCTAGAACGTTTCGGTGGCAGATAAGAATGCTGTTTGGAGCTTTTGGCAAGTGCCAAAAGGTGAACTCCAATCCCAGAGCAGCATCTGCTGTGTTCTGCAGATAGCTCTTCTCTTTTATTTTGCGGAGGAGGAGGAAGAGAGTTCTTGGGGATTCCTGTTGTGTGTGCCATAGTCGCAGTAGAACACTAACCAGTGAGCCGCCAGCTACCCTGTGACCTGAGCTGTGCATCCTCAGGTGAATGTGGGATGATTGTGCCCCAGGAAGGTGACTGTGCACAGCAGCACTGTCACTAAATGGACGTGGTATCTGGGGAACTGAGCCTGACTGCGTGAGGAAGATCCGAATGTTGTGGTCCCCACTCCTGCCGCCCTGCCTTTTCTTCCAGCCATAACTATGACTGCATAAGAGGTCTCTTGCAATCAGCAGATGGGAAAAGAAGACTTAGGTCTGAGTACGGAGACTCAGATATACAGTTACCACCATAAGAGGACACCTGTGGAACCCCAGCCCCTTTCTGGGACATCTCTAAAGGACTGTGTATAGGAAAATACTCTCATTGAACAGCAAGCTGGGCAGTGCACCTGGTCACTCCCTTTTCTTGGAAGAAGTGACCAGATACATACTAATCATGGCCTGAGGCCAGTGGTTTAGTTGGATGGAACTCATGTGGAATGTGGTTAGAAAATTGGTGACAAGAAGGTATTTGTGACCTACAGAATGACTGCCAAATAATGAAAAGGAAAAGGGGGGGGACTTTTAATGCCAAGTGACTAAGATGCTACCTTCTGTGGAAACAAGTCAGCCTCTTTTCTGCAGTCATTGTGGCCGTTGCCAGGTGAGCGACTGAACAAAGTGGCTGTATAGCCAGGAAGAGAGGCTACACGTGGGCACAGCAATGTTGTCTTAGATAGGGTTGTACTGCTGTGAACAGACACCATGACCAAGGCAACTCTTATAAGGACAACATTTAATTGGGGCTGGCTTACAGGTTCAGAGGGCCAGTCTATTATCATCATCAGAGGGCAGGAGCATGGCAGCACACAGGCAGGCATGGTGCAGAGGAGCAGAGAGTTCTATGTCTTCATCTAAAGGCCTCTAGGAGAAGACTGGCTTCCGAGCAGCTAAGACAGGGGTCTTAAAGCCCACACACACAGTGACACACTTCTTCCAACAAGGCCACGCCTACTCCAACGAAGCCACACCTCCTAATAGTGCTGCTTCCTTGCCTAGCATATTCAAACCATCACAAACATGTACTTCCACAAACATGTGCAACCAAGGCTGTTGTGGCTTCAACTATTGCCAAGCGCCAGACCTTCCTGCAGCAACCACCACGGACCCCTAATATAAGGCATTCTCTGGGATAATCACCCAGCTACTTGGAGGCAGGTAAACTGTATTGTCTCTTCCACAGTGGAGAAATGATGCTCTGTTCTCAGTGGAATGGATAATTAGTTTGAACATGGATTTACCTCCCTGGGCATAGCACTCCTGCCAAATCTACTATGCAGACTTACAAAAGGCCTGCTCCGGTGCTAGCATGGCCTCTGAGCCAGTCTCAGTCTCCAGAAAATGGAACCTAGCAATGAGCCCACTGAATTTATCATATTCTCTGTGACTTGGTCAGTGCCACAAACTGAAGGCTTACTGACTACAGAGATCTATTCTAGAAGCTGGGAAGTCTGAGGTCAAGTCATTGGCAGAGTGGGGTGTGGTAGTTCATGTTCCAGTGGTGGAAGGAGAAAGCAATCTTTTATGCCCACCAATCTGGGTCAGGAAAGTTTTAACCTAATCACCTCCCCCAAAGCCCCAGTGCCCAACGCCATCACCATTAAAGGACAGCAATCCATACATTTCGAGAGACATGAATCTAGACTGTAACATCTACCATGCTGAAACAGCTATCATGATAGAATGTTGAAAGGACCTTTTGAATATTATAATGCCAGCTGTGTGGGGATGCCTTACACAGCTGGCCAAGGTTCTCCACAAAGCTACCAATGTTCTGGACTAGCTTTAAGCAACCATCTTCCAGAATCAGGATTTATAAATCCAAGAATCATGGAAAGGAAATGAGAGGGCACCATTCTCTGGAAACCCCAGTGCTTCTATGGCTAAATAAATAAATAAATAAATAAATAAATAAATAAATAAATAATAAAGCTGTTCCCCTGTCCCTATGAGTGTGTATTCTGTTGTCTTAGATGCCTTAGAGGCAAAGGGAAAAATGCTTTGATCAGGAGACACAAAGTGGCTTCATTGAGCTGAAAAAGAAAAAAAAAAACAAAAACAAAAAAAAACAGGCGCTTTGGACTCCTCGTGCCTTGGAATCAACAAAGAAAGGAGTTTCTGTGCTGGGTGGGGGTGGTTGATCCCGACTCCCAGCTCAGACTGAGGATCTATGATGCTGATTATAATGGACGTGAGGAAGAGATTGTCTGAAATGAAGACATCCCCCACAGCATCTTGTAGTGATGCTGTATTCTGTGCTTCAAATCCATGGAAAACTTGATCCTTGATAAGGAAGGGCTACTAATGATCCAGACCCTTTAGGAATAAAGGTGTGGGCCCTCCACCAAATGAAAGACCACATCCCAGGGGGCTTGCTCAGGTCCTGTAGGGCTCAGTCACGTGCATTTTGTTCCCAATTGTGATGTTTTCTTGGCAGATTGTCCCCTTTATCTTTATATAATGCCTTTGTTTCTGCCTGTGACAACATTGTTCCTGAAAGTTTCTTGTATCTGATGTTTACGCAGTCATTCTGTCTCTTTTATTACTGTGTTCATGGAAAGTGGTTTTCTATGCCTGCTCTTTTAACTCATTTATATCTTTCAAATGTGCCTTTTGGTAACAGCCAGGGAAGAAAGGATGGGAAGCCAGACATGTCAAAAGGCCATAAAGTTCATCATTCTCACCAAGACACCATAAGGTTTTGTTGCTGTTGCTATTGTTGTATTAATTTGGGTTTTGTTTTTTGGGTTTTGGTTTGGTTTGGTTTTGGGGGGAGTTGTTTTGTTTTTTGTTTTGGTTTGTTTTGTTGTTTTTTGAACAAACCTCCTTGGAGTGTTGCAAACCTTTGGTGGATCTCTGGAGTTTGGCCTCCCCTCCCCCCTCCCCAATTTTCTGCCTTTTATGTCCACACAGACTCCTCTGCCATTTAGAAAGTGATCCAATTAGATTTCTTTCCATCTCTCATTTTCCCTAATAGGTCCACAAGCCTCTGTATAAAGTGACCACTCAGCACAATGTAGTGTTTCATCAAACACCCACAAACAACAAAAGCCATGCAAAAGGATGAACAAATAAGAGAAATGGCAAATGTTTGCTGGTGAGACTTAAGACTTCTCTTAAGAAGATAGTATTGGCCATGGTGGTCCCCTCCCCAGTGCTTAGGAGGCTGAGGCAGGCGGATTGTGATGGAAATTAGCAAGCACTCATCTCAAAATGATTTTTTTAAGTGGTAGTGTGGCTCAGTGATAGGACATTTACTTACACTAGCCCCAGCACCGCTCCAAGGTCCTCTCCTGCACGTGTGTGGATATGAAGTGTTGGAGACTTACTGGTTCCTCATTTTCTGTTAGAGCCAAAAGTCCTGGACAAATGGAAGTGAAATGGATGTAGAGTTGCTTTCCTGCCTGAGTGTGAAATAATGCTCAGGGCCCAAACCACAGAGAAATTTATGTATGCTAATCTTACATGTGAGATACTTCAAAAATGAATGGGGAGGGAGGCAGTGTGGAGGGTGAGGACTGGCACATGCTGTTTCCTTCTCACGGGTATACAGGCAACTTGTCCCCAGTAGTCGTCATGTGTTCATCACACACACACATACATAAGTAGTTTCGGCTGTCCAGGTTCAGATATGCCCAGTATCTACGACTAAATTTTAATAAAACCAAATCAGTCCCTCAAAGAATGGTTCAGATTTCAGTTAGCATAACACTTTAACTCTGACCAAATGGATGTGGTACAGCTCTGCTTCGGTCACAGTCCACAGTCCCTTCTAATGGCAGTCCATCATAATCAGTGATCATCACAACGGATTGTTAGTGTGTGGGTGTGTGTGTTCTTATCGTATACCGTGTGTGATAGTTTGAATGATAATGGCCCTCATAGGCTCCTATATTAGAAATTGTGGTCTCTAGTTGATGGAACTGTTTGAGAAGGATTAGGAGGTGTGGCCTTATTGGAGGAAGTGTATCATTGGGGGGTGGGCTTTGGTACTATAAGGAAGCCCTCCACTTAAATGCTTTCTTTTATAAGTTGCTTAGGTCACTAAGCATGGCAATAGAAAAGTAACTAAGACACTACCTGTGTGAGGCCTGTGCAATGTGCTCTGCTACTCTCTGTCTTGTTCCCTTGGGAAAGGGTTTCTCAATGAGCTCTCTGGCTTTTGGTTAGGCTGATGACCTGCTAGCCCCAAAGATCTTCCTGTCTCCACTCTATGACCCATCCTTCAGTACTGGGACTTCAGGGGTGGGGAACCACAACTTCTGTGTGTGTGTGTGTGGTATATGCTTGTATGTATGATGTATGTATGTGTGTATATGTGTGTGCATATGTGTATGTGTGTGGTGTATGCTCACATGTATGTTGTGTGCATATGTATATATGTGTGTACATATGTGCATGTGTGTGTGGTGTGTGCTCACATGTATGTTGTGTGCATATGTATATATGTGTGTACATATGTGCATGTATGTGTGGTGTGTGCTCACATATATGTTGTGTGCATGTGTACATATGTGTGTGGATATATGTATGTGTGTGGTGTACGCTCACATGTATATTGTGTGCATGTGTATATGTGTGCATATGTGTATGTGTGTGTGGTATGCTCCTGTGTGTGTGTGTGTGTGTGTGTGTGTGTGTGGTATATGCTCATGTGTGTATGCATATGAGTATCTGTGTGTGTGCATGTATGTGTGTATATGGGTATGGTGTGTGCTCATGTGCTCATGTGTGTATGTGGTATGTGCCCATGAGTGTGTATGTGTGTGAGTGTGTGTGTGTGCATATGTGTATGTATGTGTGTGGTGTGTGGTCATGTGTGTGGTCGTGTGTGTGTGTGTGTGTGTGTGTGTGTGTGCATGTGTGTATGTATGTGTGTGGTGTGTAGTCATGTGTGTGTATGTGTGTGTGTGCATGTGTGTATGGTGGGTATCCAAACTCTAGTTATCATGCTTATGCAGAGCTCTTATCCACTAATCCACCTGCATGATCCCATGGAAGTTCTTCCAGAGTGTGTCTGTGCTTGGTCAGTGGACATCTGCTATTAAGTTTAGGTGCTGGCATAGAGATGCCATTGCATCGCTGTCTTCTCTTGATGTGCTTGAGGCATACAGCATTGTAAAGAACTGGAAAGAAGATATCGATCAACAAAGATGAAGGTGTAGCAAAGAAATGATAAACACAGTGAGGATGGAATTCAGGTGCAGTCTGTCACACAAGGAAGGTATGGAAGGAACAGGCAGCTGGACAGTCTTCCGAGCTCAGGCAAAATGGTGGACTCCCTTTACCAGCAGGGCTTCTCCTTCTCTGATCTTGTCCGGGGAACTCAAAAACTCCCATCCCCAGAACCTACAGACTGTGTTCATGAGATTACAGGTTAAGCTTTCTTTCTCTGAATAAGAAACCCATTCAACAAGCACTTGAGATTCCTAGAATGCCTCCTCACGAGGCATCTCAGTATCCTAGCTTTCAATGACCCTTGCCCACCCTGGATATTCCTACCTCCTTTCATAAAACTTTATGACCCTTGATTCGCCCTGAATAAAGCTGATCTGTCTCCCAGAGCTGATCCTAGAGTGTCTTCCTGGGCCATCGGAAACACTGTTCCTTGACTCTGCTCGCTTTGTTTTCATTGGCTGGTAGCCAACAACCCCAGGGTGAAAAGAAGACCGTAGAAACTGAAGTAAGGAGAGTGATGTGATGCCACATTTGGTATCATATACCAGTAATCCCATCTCTAGGAGGCTGAGGCAGGAGGATTGACACAAGTGCAAGATCAGCCTGGGCAACAGAGTAAGATCGTGTCTCAACACGATCAAAGAAACAAGTAAAAATGGAAACAAAAGAAAATAACTATTGTTATTTTGTACTATTGTACAACTATTGTTGTACTAGTGTGCTCCAGCTTCACTGAGATAAAACATTGACCAAAGGCAACTTGAGGAGGAGTTTAAGTTTACAATTCTGCATCCCAATCCTTCACTGAGGGAAGGCAGGGCAGGAACTCAAGGCAGGAACCTGGAGACAGGAGCTGAAGCAGAAGCCATGGAGGAGTGCTGCTTCCTGGCTTGCTCCACAGCGCTTGCTCAGCCTGCTTTTTTATATATTCCACAACTACCTATCCAGAGATGGCACCATCCACTGTGGGCCAGGTCCTCCCCTAGCAATCTTTACTCAAGAAAATGCTCACGTTGACAGACCAGGCTGATGGGCCAATCTCTCAACGGAGATTCTTTCTTGGCAGGTCACTCTTCTTTGAATTAACTTGACAAAAACTAAGCAGCATAAATGTGACAAAAAAGAATAAGGATGTAGTAGAGGAAATATGATGACCAAAAACTAGACTTCCATGAAAGGACCTCTGAGATCCTGCATGGTTGCAGTCCAAGTTATAGAACGCTGATAGGAATCGTAATGCAAGAGTTCACCAAAGCACAGAGAAGGCACTGGAGAGTACACGGAGCAGCCAAGCAAGGCTCAAGGTGCCCGCTATATGGGTGTGGAGACCATGTAGTGGCCAGAGGTGGGTATCAAGTATCTTCCTCAAACCATTGTCTACCTTCTTTTTTTGGGGGGGAGGGCATCTCTCACTGATTGGACAAGGCTCACTGACAAGTCCCATTTTTTACAGGAGTGCTAGGGATGGAATTTGGGTCCCCATGCTTCAAGCACTTGGCCTACTGAGCCACCTCACCAGCTCCACCCCTTTACAGGGGGACTTTGGATCCACAAAGGGGGCTGCAGGCCCGTTGCTTGCATAGTTGCTTTTAATTCTTAATACATGCAATATTTTAAATCATAGGGTACGATGCATCCGTTGTCTACTTTTTCCCCCTTTTCCCTATTCTATCGGTCCCGATAGTCCCCTTTTATTAGTTAGTTTAAAGGTCATGGAACAATATCAACTTTTCACAACTGATTGTTGAGGTACTTTTGCCAACTCTACTCTTCCACTATCCAGAACTACCATGTGTATGAGGGCTGTGCTCCATATAACATACATGCAACACACTGTGTAGAAATATAAAATCATCAATCACATCCAGGCAGAAAACAAAACACCTTATAAGAGAAAAGCCACTAAGCGGCAATCATATACTTTTTTTTTCCTGCGCTGGGATTCTTTGTGGTCATAATCGACTGCCAATAGGCTGTCAGCCCCCTCGGGGAAACTGAGGCACGTGGGGTGCGGACCTGCGTGTTGCAAGGCTCGCTTAGCGCCGCCTCCAGGCCGCGCCCGCCGCCGGTGCGCAGCGGTGCCGAGCTCGCTCGCGCCGGGCGGCGGAGAGCGGGCGGAGGGCGCGCACGGCGGCGGTACCGGGCCACGCACGGCGGCGCGAGCGGGCCACGCACGGCGGCAGGAGCGGGAGCGGGGCGCGCGGCGGGGCGGCGGATGGCCCAGAGCTGATCTATGCGGCGCTTGGAGGGGCTGTGTCTGCGGCGGCGGCGGCGGCGGCGGGGCCCTGCCCGCGAGCGGAGCGGGGACAAGATGAAGTACCAGAAATACCTGACGGTGCTGCAGATGGCCATCGGCGTCACCCCGTCCAACCGTGGCAGCCTCCTGCCGCTCAAGAGGAAGCTGTGGTAAGGACTCGGGGCTGGGGCGCGCGGACAGGGGAGATGGGGATGCCCGTGGCGCGCGGACAGGGACAGGGGTACTGGGGGTTTGGGGGGCAGGGCCGGAGCGCGCGGATAGGGACAGGGGCGCGGGAGCAGGGCGGGGGCTCGGGGCCTGGCAGCGATGGGGCGCGCAGAGCTGGTGGAGCAGCCATCGCCCAGCACCCGGGCCGCGCGCCGCGCTCCTGCGGGGCGGCTTCGAGAGCGCGCGGGGAGGGAGAGGCTGGGACCCCGCGCCCCCCATCCCGGCCTCGCTTGGGCTCTCCTCCTGGGCTCCAGCGAGTGCTGGCTGGGAATTGCACGCAGCCGCGGAGCTCTGCTGCAGACCACGACATAGCCCTGCAATCCATTGGTTCTTTTCTGTCTGTGCGTCTTCTGTTATTTCCCCGAATGCACCTGCTGATGGGCACACAGTAAAAGAGGAGCCGTTCCCACGCTAAGGGGAGGAAGTTGTGATGTTAGCGTGGCTTTGTCGAGGACTGTCATTTTATCTGCACGATTTCTGCTTCCTCCAACCTGGAAGCTCTTTTGGAGGTAATAGAAAAGAACACCATCAAGTGAAAATGTCTAGGAATTATCCAGATCTGGTTTGCACAGTCTTTTATCTTGTTACGTTGTTGTATGTTGTATTAGCATCCAAATATGCCACTTAGGGGATCCCAGGACCACCTGGGCATTCCACTGGCTGGAGAGGTAGGCTTAAGATTCACCCACAAAAGAAACAAGAAAGGAAAAGTGGACATAGCAGTCTGCAGCCAGTAATTGTGAGAGTCAACGACCGTTTTAATCTGAAAATTAGTAGTTAGTGCTAAACATAGGATATGAATATTTTATTTAAATGTTCGATTCTATTGACTATAGGGTAATAAATTCCAAAATAGAGAAACCCAAAGTGAGGCTGCTTTTGTGAAGTGAAGAAGTAACTTCTGTTATCTAAAACCTGAAACAATGTTTCAAAGTCTATCCGGGTTGATCAATAGAGGAAATGTGGGGTTTTTTGTTGTGTTGTTTTAAGAAACAATTCAATAGTGGTCAATAGTGAAGGAAAGGCTATATCTGTGGGCACAAAGTTCATGTTTCCCCTGTGCTGCTAACAGTGTGACCTTCAGCAAGGTACTGTCAGGCTTGTTTCTCTGTGAGTAAACGGAGACTCTTGGTATCTCTCTCACGGTGTTACAAAGATCAGCTCTAATGTCAAACCAGCCTGTTCCTACAGCTGAGCCTGGGCGAGTAAGCAGGGAAATGTTAGCATCTTCCGTCCTCCTCCCCCGTTTGGTAAAAACAAACTTATTTTGAAAAAGGCATTTATACTTGCTAACCAGCCAAGGACAGCACATAGAAGGCCAGATTGGTAAAACTAGCAACAGTTGAATTAAGATGTGTTCTTGGCGGTTTGGCGTTGGTGGCAGGCCTTTAATCCCAGCACTCAGGAAGCAAAAGCAGGCAGAGCTCTGAGTTTGAGGCCAGTCTGGTATACTGAGGGAGTTCCAGGACAGCCAGGGCTTCATAGAGAAACCCTGTCTACAAACAAACAAACAAACAGGAGGTGTCTTTGGGAAAAAGGGGTGTGGCTCAGCAGAGGAGTGTTTGCCTTGCACATGCAGCAACCTGGGCTTGAGCCAAGCGCTAAAAAAAGAAATATATCTGTGGAAGATGATGTTTTTGTTTCTTAGCAAATAAATGAAGAATGAGTCATTCTTAGGCAGAGCAGGGTAGTGAGCATCTATAATTCCATCACCTGGGAAACTGAGGCAGGACTATCTTGAGTTCAAGGCCAACCTGAGACCATGTCTTAACAAAACAACTGGCAAGATGGCTTATTGGGTATAAGGGTGCTTGCCCTCAGGGGGTCATTGGGCTTGGAGACACACACAGGCATCAAACAAGTAGGTCTCTTAGCTGTATTGCTGGCATATAGGGGAAAAGATGTCGACACCGCCAACTCCTCCAGCCTGCAACTATGCATTTAATGAAACCAACACTCTATCTTGCTGATTTTTCAAATAGATTCTCTTTCTCTCAACTAGAATATAAATTGCACAGAGGAGGGCTTTTTTCCCCTACCTGATCCATTGCTAAATCTCCTACAAATGCTCTCGAGGCCCCAAATAGCTTCTCAATAAGTATTAGTTGAATAAATAGGTGGATTCTTTGGGGAGCAGTTCTGGGATGCAAACCTAGAACCACACGCATGCCAGGCATGGCATTTTCCACTTAGCTACATCCCCAGCCTAATAAACAGATTCTTACTCATGCACAGCTACGGAGGAGGTTTAAGGAAACCATTTTCTTGTCGTTTGATTTGGGCTAGCGGAGAGGCTTGCTGGGCTTTTCGAATGTCAGCATTCAATGAGATTTATCCTCTTTCATCCTTTGGAGGGTTGCTTCTGAAGGCACAGTCCCCAGAGAAGGAGTCTATGAAGTCAGGACTCAAGGAAACTAAAATCCAGGTAATTTTTATACTCCAGCAATTCACATTGGAGGCTAAGAGTGAATCAAACCCTGGATAAAAACCATCCTCCTAAGAGATGAGACACACACACACACACACACACAAAAGCTGCTACGTTTCACATCAACTTCTTCATTAAAGAGCCATATCGCTTCTATCCAATGCTAGTTTCAAAGGTTCATTTCATTTCTACAGTGGCAGACTACAGAACGTAATCTCTTCTCAAAGCTGACGTATAATTCTTGTTTTCCTCATTTATTTAGTTTGTGGGTGGTGTGGGTGGGAGGTGTGGTCTATACCACACTGCATGAGTGGGTTCTTTCCTGCCATTTGTGGGTCCCAGGGATCAAACTCAGATCATCGGGCTTGGCAGTTCTCACGCAGGTGGGCACCGCATCCATTAGTCTGTAGGGGACAAAGGAGGAGATGAGGAACTCCATGAGGGAGTGGAGATGAGGGAAAAGCCACGTGAGAACGGAGCTGTCTCCCTGCCTCGCCCCCTTTTCAAGTTGGAAAATATTGAGCTGCCCAACTCCCGTATCCGTTTGCTTTCCTCCGGAATTTTCTTCGAGATAACACTTCATCTTGTCAGGGTCTTGTAGCAATTGCTTGGAGAGTTTGGGGAACGGCCCTGTTAAATGTTACAGTGTTGCACTGGGACGGTCCAAGTCTCAGCTTCAGAGCTGTAGGTAGGAACCTACTGCAGATTCCAGCAGTATAGCCAGACCTTGGAAGGCACCAGCGGCGGCATCTGCCCACTTACGACATGTGAGTTTGTACTATAAAGTCTGCATATATGAAGATTTGTGCCAAGATGTTTCTGAAAATGAGTAATACTTCCCCCATCTCTCTCCCTCTCTCCTCTCTCTCTCTCTCTCTCTCCCTCTCTCTCTCTCTCTCTTTCTCTCTCTCTCTCTCTCTCTCTCTCTCTTTCTGAATGATTATGTTATGTGTAGAAAGACCTCGTGTCTGCAAAGCTTATGCTGGCGCGAAGGACAGAGCAGGATGAGCTCATGCTTTGTTCCCACACCGGCCTACTTTGGGTGTTGTTGGCTCTCATCTTCCCCGTGTGTGGTGTCTCCCGTGTTTCTTACTGGTTCTGCAGAGGGATTGTTGGATCTCTGCATCAATGGAACCGCCAACAGCCTCGCCCTGGAGGACCTCTTCCCAGCTTACACCTCTCATACCTTCCTCTTATATCCTAGAAACAGGAAGTGGGAATGTTTTCAGTGATCCGTTGAGGATCATTGTTGCTGTTGTGGTGGCTAGAGTATGACCTGCCCTTCCTCCCTAGCACTGTTGAAGGCCTGCTCTGCCAGCCCTGTTGCTGGAGGTAATCATTGGCAGGTAGTCACTGAAGGGATCCTAAGGTCTCTGAGCCCATCTGTGGACTCCTCTGTTGCTGGACTCATCAGTTGAAGGTGTGATTGGGAATGGTGGAAGTGCCCAGGGCAGGGAGCAGGGGGTAAGTTAGAGGTCAGTGTGGCGTGTCCTTGGAGGCTTTATCTTGTCCCCAGCCTCCGTGTGTTCGCTGATTTTATTCTTTCTTCTCAATGTAGTGGGCAACTTTTTTCCCTCTCTCACATTGATGTTTCTGCTCCTAAGTCCAGAAGCAAAGAGTCAGCAGACAGACGAAATAAATGCCTCTGACACACACGGCCCCAAGAAGACTTCCTGCTTTGGAGATTGTTTTCTCCAGGTGTTTGGTACGGAAACCAAAAGCTGTTTAATGTAATGGTTTTGGAACTACTGGGGCCTGCAACCTTTGTCCCAGACACGTGTATGTTTGTGTGGCCAGCTGTCTTTCTCTGGGGACCACCATTGGTTGCTGCACTGTATTTCCTAGGACCATGAGAAAGAACAAAGACTGTGAGTCCCAAGTCAAGGTCTGTGTGCCCTGGATGGCTCTATTAGCTCGTGGCCATTTGTTGTGTGTCCCTTACCTCCTTTATATGTTTACATCTGCCCTTTACGGACATGCATTGCTGGGTTCCGGGCCCATCTGGGTAATCCAGGATGCTCTCATCTCAAGAACTTCAACTTGATTACATTTGCAGACACTGCTTCTCTAAATAAGGTGAAATTTTTTTTCTGCAGCCCCAAATAATAATTACCCTGATCTATTTTTATGTGAGATGTGACACATGTTTTTATAATAATTTTATTTTCAACAGTCTTGAGTTTTGACACCAACTGCTTCAAGGAGCGCTCACACTGACCTTAGGGAGGGACGGAGCCAGCTCGCTTCCTGCACACTTCTAAGAATGTCCCCTGCTCAATGTCCTCGGATGGTTGTTGGAAGTTACATAGTCTCAGTGTGCTCGTGCAGGCAGCCTCCAGGTACTGGAGGATGGTAAGAGCTGCCGCTTAAGTCACTCCCTGTAGACCCAGTGGAAACGCTTGCCATGTATCCTGTCATTACATTTAGCCACCTCTGTGAGGTAGGTTCCGGTTTTTCTTTTTCTTTTTCTGTTTTTGTTGTTGTTGTTTTGTTTTTTTTTCCATTCCACAAACAAAGTCTTGCCTAGACACAAGTTTCATGCTGGTTATTGGGATTAGGAAGACACTTGCGCAGGAAGAATACAGCCTGGGAAAAAGAGAATGGCTGAGACTAGGTGCAAAGGAACCAGGAAGTGCCTTGTAGACATTTTTTTCCAGCGCTGGTTCACAGTGCACCCTTGGGTCATCAAGGTTTTCCTACAGGACTGACCCCTTGGCAATACACAACCAATTGTTGTGCTCTTCCCTGAGAAAGGCCACCTCTTCTGCTCCCGGCTCTCCTCGGTTGTCTATAGGTCTTTGAGTAGGATTGAGCCCTTGAGGGACTTTTTCCTGTCAAGTTTGGCACGGCCATCCGTTGGTGTCGTCTTTGTTGTGCTCACATTTGGGTAGCCGTGTCGATGAGACTTCATTGCTATAGCTCTGATATGACAGTCTCACAGAAACTCCCTTGTCCTCTGGCCTCCTCTGCCCCTCTTGAACAATGCTCCCTACCCCTTAAGTGCAGCAGGATTTTGAAGTTATCTCCATTGGGACTTGGCTCTACAAGTTCATATCTGGATTAATTGTGGTTTTCTGTAGTGGTTTCTGTCTATTGAAAAGAGAAGTTTCCTTGATGGGATATGTGTATAAATACTATACTTACCTCTAGGTATAAGGACAGATATGTATAGATTATTGTTAGGAATTATTCTGGTTTAGAAATAGTAGTTGCAGATTTTCTTCCAGTGACCACGCCCTCACTATCGCTGTGTAGTTAGCTAGGTTTCCAGTACCAGGCACGGCTTCTCAGTGGTTGAGTGGGCCTTAAGTCTGATTAATGAGCTGTTGGCTTCTCAGTGGTTGATTAATTAAGTCTGATTAATGAGCTATTGGTTACCACCAAGGCGTGCCTGCCACTACAGCACCCTTAGGGTCCCTGTGTTAGGCTGGCTGCTGGTGCAGTTCAAGGGTATCTTAGCTGGGTAGGACTGCCTCCCTCTGTCAGCTTGCATGGTGCCCTCTGGCACTACAGGCGTCAGGGAGGGGGCTTGCAGCTCAGTTCCAGCTCAGGGGTCTCTGAGCCCTGACTGAAGGCCATTGTATCTTCAGCAGTAGGGCCTTTCACACAGTTTTAAAATAAGCAAATTATGGACATGGTCCTTTTTACAAATGTGATGAATAGCCAGTTATATTAATCTATTACATAAGTGAATTAATTATTGGGGCTTCTCTAGCCTGATAACTATAAATTACAAGGAAAGTTTACTATCTTAAAAAAAATCTTAATGACATCTCTTTATATGTGTGCGCGTAGTATGCCACATGAGAGGAAGTCAGAGCATAGTTTGTTCTTTCATGCCGCCAGGGTCCCTGGGACTGAACTTAGGAGTGTCCACTTGGACACTGGCTAAGCCATCTCATCAGTTCTTTACTACCTTAGTGAAATGTCCTCGTAAGGGTTAGTGTCCCGTACAAGCCAGCTGCCGCACTGCCCTCTGTGCCTCCAAGCCTTCTGTTCCCACACCTTCGTTCAGAATTCCCCTTCACGGCAAGCCATGCTGTTCTGCTGTCTGTTAGCATTACCTGTCTGTTAGCATGGCTCGTATTTGATTTATTTTACTATTTTATGTGCATGAACATATTGCCTGCATGGATGGATATGTACTGGTGGATGGATGTGTACTGTATGTATGTGTGCATTGTAACTGGAGTGCGAGTCACAGAGGGTCTGGGATCCTCCAGAACTGGAGCTGTGGATGGTTGTGAACTGCCAAGCAGGTGCTGGGAACCAAAGCCTGGTCCTCTGCAAGAGTCGCAAATGCTCTTAACTGCAGAGACCTCTCTTTAGCCCCTAAATTAGCATCCTGTAGAGTGGCTAGTGATAATGTTTGTGAATGATTTTCTTCTTATGTAACTGCTTCCGTTTTGCCATCTTATTTATTTGTATGGCCTGGTTCTTCATTGTTCCTACGTTCTCTTTCACTGGAAACCGGAAAGGGGTGAGGCAGCACAGAGCAGCTTGGGAGTCGTTTGTATTGTGTGGGGTGTGGTAGAAACAGCAGTGAGCAAACTTCTAATTCACATACATATTGAGTGAAGGCCAGAGACTCCTGGACACATTTGGCCTCCAGGATGGGGAGCAGAGGGACATTCCAGCCGAGGGAAGGGCCCAGGAGAGGGAGAGGCAGTGCGCGGTGTCAAGGAGGTTTGTTGCATCGCTGTGTGTCTTAAAAGAGTGATATTTCAGTTTCCTGGGGGGACTTAGAGAACTTCTGGCCCACGTCAGAAGTTTCCAGGACTGGATTTGGACAGCAGCCAGCAGCCAGCCAGCGGGTTGCGGCTTCAGGTGTGACATGATTGATAGGACGAGATTGGTGTTTACTTTTCCCTGGTGGCCTCAGCCAGGACACTGCACACACACAAGGATCTAGAAGATGGTAAACCATTTACTGGGTTGGTAATAACTTCTGGGCGGGAGCCAGCTAGTCCCCAAAGGAGAGCCTTCTCTAGGAAATAGACTGCAGTACCCTTCAAAGCCAGCAGGGGGAGCATGCATGCTTCCCTCCTAGGCAGCTAACATAGTGGAGCCTCCAGTATGGACCACACCTAACCTATCAAGGTCAATAAATACAGTCTAGGAGAGACGGATTCCAGGAGGCAGGAACAGGGCCACATAGCAAACAGCGAGTCAAACCCGACGGGGCCTTGGGTCTAGCCTGTGGGCACATTGGCTATGCCCAAGAAGAAAATGTGGTTCCATAAGAAGATTAGAGGAGCATGGAGAGAGAGAGAGAGAGAGAGAGAGAGAGAGAGAGAGAGAGAGAGAGAGAGAGAGAGAGAGAGAGAGAGAGAGAGATCCCCTCCACACTCACTACCCTCAGCTCTCTCACTCTGAAGTCCAGGCTAGCTTGGAACTCACGACATAGAACAGTCCCCCTGTCTCAGTCTTCCATGCTGGAGTTATAAGTGTGAACCAGCAAACCCCACTGGAAACTGAGATTGTGAAGGATCTAAACCGTTGCCCAGAGTCACACAGCTACTCCAGGAGATGTCAAGGACCTGACCCTAGTGACATTCTGTCCTCGAGTTACTCCCGTCTGTAATTACAGCAGAGTCCAGCCGCTCCGCTTTGCTTGAGTCTGGTGTGTGTAGTAATCCCACTGAGACAACACGCTTAATTTTATAACTAATGAAATTTAGGATTTGGGAAAGAACAGCCTTCTTGTAAGTTAGCTATTAATTTCTCTTTAATTTACGATAAGTTACATAAGGTGCTTAGACCTAATGCTTCCCTGTCAGCAAAAACAGTTCCTTTGAGTATTTCTGGAACTGTCTTCGAGAGTCTGAATTACTCGGTTGAGTGTCATAATACTGGGGTCAGAGAAAGGAGGAGTACCTTGGGGAGGAGGGAGGAAAGAGGAGGGAGGAAGGCGGGAAGCATAAGGTGTGTGCATTGGGGGAGGAGAGATTGAGTTTAGATTGAGTTTATTTCATGTCAAGTGAAACTGTGTTTGTCTGTTTGTTTGTTTGTTTGTACTTACATGGGTCTTGTCTTAGGGTTTCATTGCTGTGAAGAGACACCATGACCACAGCAACTCTTTTAAAGGAAACCATTTAATTGGGGCTGGTTCACAGTTTCAGAGGTTTAGCCCATTGTTGTCATGGTGGGAAGAATGGTGGCAGGCAGGCAGACACGGCGCTGAAGAAGGAGCTGAGAGTTCTACCTCTTGATCATGAACATGATCAGAACGTGAACACCACACCTCCTCCCACAAAGCCACTCCTAATAGTGCCACTCCCTATGAGCCTAGGGGGCCATTTTCTTTCAAACCACCACAGGCCTTCTCATTAGAATTGTTGGCAACCTAAATATTACTAAGCGTCCAACAGAAAGCTGACCACACACACAGCACTCTGTAGGCTGCTCATCGATGCACAAAGAAAATGAGGAAGACAAGAGAAACAGTGTTTTACCTGCGCTGGAAGTACGTGATCACTCTGCCGTGCCCTGGAGTTAACATTTTCTGTTACTACCTGGGTCACCATCCATTCTTATTCCCCACCAAAGATGGAGGAGTTTATGCCAAACCTTCTGCTGTTTAGCAATTGGTGTCTAATCTTCAGAGACCTGGTTAGAATGAACAGGAGCCTGCTTAGACTCTGACAAAATGCCATGTTCTTGGGAGTCTCTGGCCAAGGTGAGGCCAGAGCCAATGACCACTGGATACACACCAGGGTCATGATGCAAATATTTGATAGATGAATGATTATATTTATGATTTTTCCCTCCTCCTTATCCTCTGTATTTCACTGAATCATCTCAGATAAACATTGTGCACCCTAGCCACTTATAACTGGATATAAATGTCATGGAAAGCTTTAAGTTTTAGGCTTACAGGTTTGGGGAAAAGAGAAAATTGTATGGCTTTCTAGGAGAGATGTCAAAAAACTTTGAGAAAAACTATAGATTTCTTTACCCAAAAAAGTGGTATTATTTATATATTAATTTCCTAAAATGTAGTTAGCCCATGTAAACTAGTTGACAAGAAATAAAAAGAAAAGTTGGGTTGTAGATTATTTTATTAATACCTTAGTAATTATTTTTAAATTTAAGTTAAATTAGGATATTAAATTAAAATTGTACATATTTATGGAGTTTCATGTAATGCTCAGTACACATATACATTACATAGTATTAAATCTGGCTAAACCTGTATACACACATCTCCCCCCATATTTATTTCTTTATGATAAAAATATTCAGTATCCTTTCTTCTAGCTATTGTGAAATATAAAATACATCATTTTCTTTGGTAGGGCTTCTTAAATGTTTTCCACTTTTAAATCCTTTTTACCAAGATAATTTTAAGTGACCACAGCTATGTAGACATGGAAAATAGGTATTCACATAATATTTCAATGATAATAAGTTATTAAGAACTTATTTTAAAATAATTCTTTAGTATTCATATACTTCTGTGATTCTTTAGATTCAAGCCAGTTTGCATAGGGATAGGGATATAATATGCTTGTTTATACAAAGAATTCAGTCTTGGCTGGAAGTTTGTACTGCTTGGCGTAGCATCTTCATCGTGTTTCAGAGTTTGTCATATCTTGATTTGATAATTAATCATCAATCCTGAGAGTGCTACTTTTCATAAATATAAAATGGTACAGGTATGTTTAGGGCCACTTCAGAAATTGTTGCAAAATTTATCATAATACCAAGCCAAAATAAACATAAAAATTTTTCCCTGAAACTCAAATCAGCAATTCAAAGAACAACTTTTGTCTATGTACGTACATATGTATGTATGTATGTATGTATGTATGTATGCATTACTATGTATATACATATGTACGTATTTATGAATGTATGTTTTTTTGGGTTTTTTGTTGGTCTTTTTTTGGATTTTTGGTTTTTTCGAGACAGGGATTCTCTGTATAGACCTGGCTGTCCTGGAACTCACTCTGTAGACCAGGCTGGCGAACTCAGAAATCCACCTGCCTCTGCTTCCCAGAGTGCTGGGATTACAGGCGTGGGCCACCTCTGCCCTGCGTATGTATTTTTGAGACAGGATTTCTCTACATACTCCTGGAACTCACTATGTAGACCAGGCTAGCCTAGAACTCATGGAGATCTGCCTGCTTCTGCTTTCCAAGTGCTGAGACTAAAAGCATGCACCACCACACTGGACCACAGAGCAATTTTTAGAACCAGACATTCTAACCCAGCAAAATCCAAAGATAGGCACATTTGATACTTACATGTTAAAGTCTGACAGCAGGAAATATTGTCTGTTTTTTGTATAGAAACATACATGTGCTTCTATAAGAGCAGAAAAGCCTATCTCCAGTAAGCAGTGCAGTGAACCCTGTGTGGCCATCTTGAATCTGAGCTGGTGTTTCGGGCAGCACTAACCGGTGTTCCCTGTCAGGGAACAAGCTATCAAAGTGTGTTCAGAACTTACACTGTAGTGAAGTCACAATACACCCCAGGCAAGTGCTGTCTGTGATATTGCATTTGATTTTGGATTAAGTTTTGGCTATTGCCCGAACAGAAACTTTTTATTGTTGCCAAAAATTTTCCATGACCATAGAACGTTCAGTTATGCCAAAATTTCCTGTGCCAGTAAGTTAGATCGCCTCCTGTGGGGGCTTTGATTCAGTGTAAGGACCTATGATCTGTAGTCAGCTACTGCACATAACTGCCCATCCTTTAAATTAGAATATTTTCTCGCTCACTGCTGGGGTTTTGAGGCTCCTCATGTACTCGAATGGTAGCTCTTTTCTTCCTCCCGTAGGCTGCCTCTCTGCTGTTGCTTGTTCCCTGTTCAGAAGTGGTTTCGTTTGATGTAATCCCATTTGTTTATTTTTGAGTTTGTTTCTTGTGCTTTTGATGTCTTGTCCAAGAAAGTCCTTGCCCACCCCAGTGTCCTGAAAAATTCCCGTCTGAGTAAAGCCCTTCATTGTTCTGGGAAGGTCTCTGACTGCCGAAGACAATGGTGCTGCGAGGTGTGCTTCTTGCCATGGTGAGAATCTGGAGCATGACGTCATCGAATTTGTACTCTGGGAACTAATCTGGAAGGAGCATTTATAGGAAGTTCATCAAAAATTTAAATATTCATTGAAATCTAATTAACGACAGTCTGAATAAACAGTAAAGAATGTCCCCTCTGAGCTAGCATTCAGACAGCTCTGCCATGTGTGAGATGCTGTACCAGAGAAAAGGTTTATAGAGCCACATCCAGGGCACAGCTGGCTTAAGGGTGTCTGGCTTAAGGGTGGAGTGGAGAGAGAACTGGAGCCTCTTAGTGTGGTGTCCTGGGTTGGCGGTCTCTTCCCCTTCTCTGTCTGTGACAGTAGCTGCCAGACAAACTGCTTTCTTACTCCCTAAAGCAGTCTCTGCTTGCTGGGCCACAGATGAGGCTGTCTCTAAGGGATCTGCCAAGTTTCTTGACCCAAAAATGGTTTCCCACAAACCTCCCAGCAGCAAGTCCTGCGTCTCTGTTAGTCACTGGGGGCAGGCACAATGAATGCTGTAGCTGGAAAGTACAGCCCAGTACAAATAGAAGTCACCCAGGACTCCCGGGATTAGCAGGTCACTGAGGAGAGAGAAGACAGTAGAGAAAGCGTGAAAAGGGAGCATTGCGATAATGATGTCTGGATGCTTTTGAAGTTTAAAACTTGCCTCAGTAGAAAAGAGAATGGTGGGATTGGCCAAACAAAACCGTAGAGGAGCAAGCTAAAGGTAGCGGGAGAAGGGTCCGGATAGGAAGCCTGCCAGCTGTTCAGAGCCTGTAAAGCTCAGGGTGATGTGGAAGCACCAGGACGGGACGGGAGCGAGGAGGCGTAAGGCCAATTATTGCAGAGGAGCACGTGGGGAGGCTAGTGGACCTGCTCATGGGAGAGAAGGTGAGTTTAGCTACCTGTAGTCTGGCCTTGAAATGCTGTGTTCCCGGTGCACAGGTTGCACCCACAGTAGGTGAAAATATACCTTGCTGTCTTTGTCATTATTCCCCAGAGAGCAGCAGCATTACAATTCCTTGTGTGACATTTGCATTGTGTCAGGCGTTATAAATGATCTAGAATGATTTCAGCTCCATGGAAAATGCACATAAACTGTGTACAAATGTTTTGCCATTTTTCTAGAATTGATTTTAATGTCTGTAGGGAATCCAGCCTGTATATGTATTTCATGCATGTGTGCTTACAGTTAGGCAGCTAGCATTAGAGTCGCCCTGATGTGACTTTAAACTATTACTACTTGGAAATAGCATGAAGTCCCAAGGAAGGTGGGATCAGATAAAGCCTAGCCACACTAACCAAGCAGAAAAATAAGGAGAAAATATTTACATGAAAATTTATAAGACAAGATGGCAGGGATACATCTAAGTAGATCAGTACCCATACCGAGTTCAAATGGACTTATAATCATCTCGGTGGACATGCTGATTTCATGTCAGGAGTTAGAGATACAACATAAGAGAAAAGGAAGAATATTTGGGAAGATTAGAAATATAGGTATACAAAAAACATAAACTAGAAAAAGGTAAAGATTAGGACTCAGATGGGAGAAATTGTCATAAAAAATAGCATTAAAGTAGAAGGGGTCGTTGGCATAGAGACTTCATGCAGACTAAATCCCTAAGATCCAAGTCTCAGGTATTAATTAAGGCGATAAAAGCATTTGAAATACATAAAACAGCTAGCAGATACATAAAGATCGACTGAGAAGGCCGTATTTGTGGTGGGAAATTTTGCAACAGATCTTTTAATGGAAGTCAGTAGTTCAGCAATACGAAAATCACAAGGACCATAGAGAAGGTGGGCTTTAAGCCAGCAGAGTGACAGCGTTGCCGTGCTCCTTAAGGATTCTGAGTGGGTGCTCTCCTCCCATCAGTGTACCACTGATGGACACACACATTAGTGAGGACGTTCAGTAGCTGTGCCTGTTACATTTAGAGAGCCCCGTCCTGCACCTGCAATGCCCTCCAAGGACTCTTTCTTCGGTAAAGGTTGCATGTGTATGCAAATGTCAGAGATGCCCTGGGTGCAAGGTTAAATGGGATACACGGGAAATGGAATTCCTTCCTATCAACAGGGGAGTGCATTAATAAATACTGTTACATCTACATAGGAAATACACTTAGTCTTTAAGCTCAGAGAAATGGTTTTCTATGGCTTATTATGGGAATAATTTCAAAGTCTGTTGAATGAAAAAATATGATACAGAAAAAAAAAAAACAACTGGTCACCTTACTAATAAATTATGAAAAGAAATAACATGTAGCCAGGTGTGGTGGCATCCACCTTTGATCCCAGCACTGGGGAGGCAGAGGCAGGTAGAACTCTCTGAGTTCGAGGCCAGCCTGATCTACAAATCAAGTTTCAGGTCAGACAAGGCGGTTAGCACAGAGAAACCCTGTCTCAAAAAACAACACACACACACACACACACACACACACACACACCACAAGAGGGTGGGGGGAAGAAAGAAGGAAGATGGAAGGAAAGATGGACAGACAAAAAACCAATAAATGTACAACAAAAAACCTTGCTTGGGAGATTGTGTGAAGAACTGGTGATCACAGTATGTTTAGAAGACAGATGGAGGTTTGAGACAGGGGAAAGGGAACAGCTTACACTTTCCATCCTCAATTTTTTCTGTACTTTTCAAATATTATATCTATAGATGTACATTCCTTTCATTCTAAATTGCAGGTGTTCTTGGCTGTTTTAATACTTACTGTCTTACTAATAAAGCATCTTGTAATATCAGCATCTGCATCAGACGGGCTGGTGCATGCCTGTAACACCAGCACAGAGGAAAGATGCTCGGGCACGAGAGGGTTGAGTTCTGGGCCAGCCTTGGCTGTGTAGCAAAAACTTGTCTCGCTACCTCAAATTAAAACTATTTAAATATCGGCTATCACTCCAACCTAGGTGTCTTTTAAAGAGAGATACATTGAGGAGACGCCCTTTCTGATAGCATTTGAAGTGTAAAAACGTTTGTGTGTCACAAAGGTTAGTGTGTGAATGTGGACTGTGTTACAGAAGGAAATGCCATCATAAAATAAGCAAAGCGGCTTTCATAACCCCTCCTCAGATGGCCCCATTGCTTTCTCTGGCCTACAGCCTCCGTCAGACAGCAGTGAGCCATTTCCCTGCAGGTGCTAGGCAACTTCTCTAGCCAATTACCTCACGCCGCTGCCAGCAGAGACTCAGAAACAGTGCCTGGCAGTCCTGGGTTTGACATAAGAACATAGGTCTTGGGATGAATTCTATAGGCACTTGCATTTTTTTTTTTTTGCTATTTTTTTTAATCTGTTTTTCTAACCCCATGAATTAAGCATTGGCTCATGTTTACATTTGTAAGGTATGGTTAAATAAGTCTTGTTCATGCTTCACAGAAGCCTGCTAAGCATTGCCGTGTGTGTGTGTGTGTGTGTGTGTGTGTGTGTGTGTGTATGTGCGCGCGCGCGCGCGCGCGCAATGACGGCTGACTTGTCCCAGATGTGCCAGGCACTGGACTGAGTGCCCCATAAATCATTGCCCAGAGGGAGGCAGATGCCCGCTAGTTCCCCGGGAGCATCGGCCTGTGTTGAACTGGTTCTGTAACCAAACGGCGGTTGTCGAGTTGGCTTTTCCTGCACCTTAAGTCTGAAATACATTTGAACTCTGTCAAGAAAACTTATAAACTAGTTAGCCGCTAAGAAACATTCGGAAATAGTATTTGATAGGATGCAAATCTTGGAAAGGAAAAAAAAATAAGTGTCTGGCGTTTCCATAGCAACCTGCACACAGACTCGTGTTCACCTGTAAACCCGTCTGTCTCTTCAAGCATCTCCCCCTCTCTTGCAGGGTAACTCCATCCTCTGAAAACCCCAATGGTGCTACTTCCAATGTCAGCCAAGGAAAACCTTCTCTGAGACGAATTAAGGGGAGACTACATCGAAGCAAAAGCCTCGACAGCATCGACTTCTGTGAGCTCACTGTAAGCGCTCTGGCTGTGCCTTTCTTATCTTTCGAAACATGAACATTTTATTATTGCATCTTTCTTACAAATGCAGCAAGCTTGTTCTGTGTCGATTTACTCTTTACATGGTATACCTACCAGGTCGCCAGGGAAAATGCTTTCCTGACTAGTTCCAGGCCGATACCTTTAGAATAAATGGTTCATAATGAAGAGTCCTCAGCAAAGATGCAAGTCCTGAACATTCTGGAAACATAAGTTAGGGAGGATCTGGGAGGGGCAGGTGTCTCAGTGGTTAGTGTGCTACCACATGAAGCCTGAAGACTGGGCTTCAGATCCGAGAACTCACGTAACTGTCCCATCCTTTCAGCCTCAGGAGGACAGGTGATCCCCAGAGCATGCGGACTAGTACGGCCAGCCACGGCAGCGAGCTGTGGGCTTGATTTGGAGACTCTGCCTCATCGAATGAAGCTGAAGAGTAATTGAGGGTGACTCTTGAGTAAACCTTGGCCCCACATGTGCATGCCCACCCACACAGATGTGCCCATACAAATGCAGAATGCGCGCGTGCGCGCGCACACACACACACACACACACACACACACACACACACACATAATACAAGTAGAAAGTAAAAAAATCAGAGAGACTATTGACGTAAATTTCTATAACAGTAGAGTTCATGTTCAATTAAATGATAATGTGAGGGTCTGATTAACTCCAAACACTAGATTTCTTAATAGAAGCAGATACGAGTCTCAGCTCAGTTAATGGTGCTGCCTCTGTTTCAAGGGACCAGCACTGATGGTCGTATTCCCTCCCGGGCACGTGACAAGTTTTCACCTGATAAATTCCCACGTGGATTTGAAGGAACACTGGCGTTTTTAGGCTCCATTGAACTCAAAGTGATCCTGCTGTGCTTCAAGGGAATACAAGAATAGTCTCTGTCACAGGACTTGTTGGCAGGCTCATGGGTAGTTAGGAGTGTAGTAGTTCTCGTCTCTTCCTCTTGAGTTCTGATCGTGAAAGTTCCCAATCATAAAAATACTGCTGATTATTATTCTTTGGAAATATATTGAAATGGAATCAGAGTTTAGCTTGAGGCACTAAACCGTGTACTTTGGGGGATATGGGATTTGTGTCTCTTTATCATTGATGGAAACGGGAGCTCTGTAAACACAAATGCTGCATTTAATGTGTTTAGTTTTAGTAATTACTTTATTGAAATATTGTTTTATTTATTTCACTTAAAACTGCTCGTGAACACCTTTTGTAACACGGACATAATAAGGTGAAATGAGGCTGGTTAGAAAACATTTACGAATAACCAGAAACAGCGCCTGAGCTCTGACATGGTGACTGTAGAAAACCTAAGTGTGCTTCAACACGAAGAGCTTCCTGTTCCGGAGGGAAAGGTCACTACTCTGAGACACAGACTTGAGTTACTTCCTGGCGTGTAAGAGTAGACATGGAGATGGTGCTGGCTCTTTGTGTGGTGTTCAGCGTCGTGGCTGCCGGTTTGTGATGTCAGCTGATGCGTCTGGTACACAGTAAACTGTGTTTCCTTGTTGAAGCAACCATGCTGGTTGGGAAGAACCTGCTCTTTCTTAAAACGTGAAGGTGTCAGGGAGGGAATTCCTGATACTGATCATCGATTCGCTAACATGGATGGGAGCCGGTGTGGGTGGGATTGGGCTGGTTTGGAATGGTTTAGGATCTTGGCATATTTACATATCCATAATGATCCTGGGAATTGGCCTCAAATGTAAAAATGTCATTCATTTATGCATCATAAACATCTTTACACAGATTTTGGAGGTGATTGCATTCATTGCTGTAGTAAATTTATATTTTGGTTATAACTTGTCCTGTGAGTTCAAATTTGAGGGTTGGCAGTTCTCACCCTGTGGGGTCACAACCCCTTTGTCAAACCTCTGTCCAAAAATATTTACTTTACAATATGTATTAAAGTACATACTTTAATACTTAACTGTATTAAAATATAAACTTTAATACAGTTCATACAGTAGCAAAATTACAATTATGAAGCAGCAATGATAATACTTTTATGGTTGGGGTGTCTCTATAACACGAGGAACTGTGTTCAAGGGTCACAGCCTTAGGAAGGTTGAGAACCATCGCTTTGGAGCCTTATGTCAGTGCTCGGAAAGTTCTCATATTGGGAATATTTCCCACAAATAGAGGTGTTTAACAATATTTAATGCATATTAAAATGATCAGGAAAACCAGGCTCAAATATAGCTACTTTTTCCCTGTAATTATTAATGAGGTTCTAAATTGCTGATAATTTGCCACTTGCCTCAATCCAGCCATGACCTGGCTGATGATCAAGACAGCACCACCCAGAGTGATTGCCTTCTGCAAGTTAATCTCCTTCTTTTGAAAAATCTTTGCTGCATGGGTTCACCTTAAAGGTGACCGGTCAGAGCCTCCTGGAAGGGCAGCCATTGTAGCACTGTTACAAAACCAGAAATGGCTGCTCAGAAAACAGTAGTAGTGTGTGCTCTTGGCTGTGTACATCTCCCTTTGCCCAGAAGGATGGTGGACTCTGGCCCATTTTGTTCCTGCCCTCTTTCACTTGTGGGAGTATAGTTACAGAGTCTTGTGGCTGTAACCAGTGGGAGTCTTTGAATTTATTTTCTTTCTTTCCATACTCATAATGAGCTGTGACATATTTATTTTATTTTTGAACATGTGTATAGATTGCTACATGTTTTATACTAAGTTTGTCCCATTTGTAGAAAATCAATGCATATTTAAAAAACAAACCAAAAAACCCCCCAAGAGATTAATAGTTTGGCCACTTCCACTTTGACTTGAAACTTAATTCTATAATGTCTAAGTACACAGAATCTTTGGCATGGGACTAAAATACAGTTGTCCCCGAATAACTTGTAGGCAGCTCAACCGGTTGGTGATTGTCTATTTCGGGCTAGTCTGAACCTCTTCTTGGCAGCTTGTCTTGTCTGAGAGTGTCCCCCAACAGTCTTTAGAGCTTACACATGCTTGAGGAAGGAGGAACTCAGCGAACCTTCAGGGACTTCCTGAAGCTGTGGAGTTGTTTGTGTCCAGAGAACTTGATGGAGTTCCTGTGGGATAGAATGTTTTAACCCACTCTTTGTTTTGTTTTGTTTTGTTTTGGGTTGGGTTTTTTGTTTTGTTTTAATTTTTATTTGTTTGTTTGTTTGGTTGGTTGGTTGGTTTTTTGAGATAGAGTTTCTCTATGTAACCCTGGCTGTCCTGGAACTTACTCTATAGACCAGGCTGGCCTCTAAGTTTTAACTCACTCTTAGAACATCCCGTATCTTACTAAACTTCCCTCCAAGGTGGAAGACTTTATTGCAGAGGAAGCTGCTGCCTGGCTAAAAGAAGAGTGTCTGGTAAAGACTTCTGAGAGTATCCGCTGGATAGAAGCAGATAAGCCTTATTCTAGGAAATAGTTATAAGTGTCTCGTTATCACTGTTCTAATTCACAGTTTTGTCTTACTAGATAGCATTTTAATATTTATATAAATACTAAATATATGGCTGACTATGACTACTGAGGTTAAACAGAAGCTGGGTGTAGTAGTGTATACCTTTAATTCAAACAATCAGAAGGTAGAGGCTTTTTGTGTTCTAGGCTAGCCTGGTTAGCCTGGTATATAGACCAATCCAGGATAGCCAGGGCTGCACAAAGAAACCCATTCTCCAAAAAAAAAAAAAAAAAAAAAAAAAAAAACAGACCAAAAAAAATAATAGAAAGAAAACTTAGTTTTACATTGGACTTTCAACTTTTCAAAATCTGTTACATCTTAACTCTGCTTGGAAAACACATCAAGTGTAGCTAGAAGGAGAACCCTATCTCAGAGGCCTCAAGGTCCTGTTCCTGGCCCAAAAGCCTTGGAATCCAGCTGAGAGCTGGCCTTCTTCCCAGACTCTGATTGGTGCCATTTCAGTCCTGGGGAGAAGCAATTGTTTCAGCTTTCTCTGTGGGGATTAAATGGGACTGGCTTTCTAGCTCACTCTGTACACCCCAGCATAATGGAGCCTCACCACGGTGCACTGAGGGGCCTGGACTCCACCCAGTCTTTCTGGTTCTTGACACTGTGCTCAGAGATACTTGGTAAAATCTTTCCAGGCCAGGCCAGAGCTGAACAAGTTTATTCTGTAGATGTTTTATCCTAGATCTGAATCCCCTTTAACATTTAATGCTATGTGGTTCTTTTTTTTTCTTTCCTCCTTGGGGACGCTAGAGTGATAAATAGCTCTCTTCTCCATGTATCCGGTTTCCTCTAAATCATCCCACTGTGGGTCAGAAGTATTTGAAAAAACACTTGTGTCTCTACCAAAGATGTACCCTCCCTCCCTTCCTTCCTTCCTTCCTTCCTTCCTTCCTTCCTTCCTTCCTTCCTTCCTTCCTTCTTTCTTTCTCTTTTATTTTCTTTTTTCTTTGATTTTTTTTTTGAGATAGGGTCTTCCTAAACAACCTTAGATGACCTGTAACTTGCTTTGTATACTAGGCTTGTCTCAAACTCATAAAGATCCAAGTATTAGAATAAAAGGCATGTGCCACCACACCCAGACACACATACTGTTTCTTGTCATTTTTACCCAAACAATGTAGTAAATGGCTGATTATATATCATTTAGACTCTATTAAGTAAGTGGTCTGGAGAGGATTTAAAGTGTGTATAGGAGTGTTTCCTGCAACCATGCACGCCTAGAACCAATATCCCATGGATGCTGGGGTGGGGGTAACAGTGTCTTAGGACTTTGTTGCATAAAGAGACTCCATGCTCACTGCAGCTGTTATAAAGGAATTGCCTTTATTTAATTGGGGCTGGCTTACAGTTTCGGAGGTTCAGTCTGTTATCATCATGGCTGGAAGCATGTCATCTTTGCAGCGTTGTGATGGAGATGATGCTGGAAGTGTAATGCCGGTGGTGATGCTGCTGCTGGCAACGATGGAGTGGTGGTGATGAGGGAAGGGGAGGCCATATAGACCGGAGGGGCAGAAGTTGTACTGGAGATGTAACTGGTAATGTTGGTTCAGGTGGACAACTTTGGTAGTAGAGGAGACCAAAGCGGTGTTGGTATGTGTCTTGGATGGTTTTGTGTCACCATGACACAAGCGAGAGTCGTCACAGAAGAAGGAGCCTCAGTTGAGGAAATGCCTCCATGAGATCCTGCTGAAAGGCATTTTCTCAACTAGTGATTAATAGGGGAGCGCCCAGTCGATGGTGGGTGGTGTCATCTATGGTGGGTGGTGTCATCCCTGGGCTGGTAGTCTTTAGGGTCTATAAGAAAACAGAGTGAGCAAGCCAGAGGGAGCAAGCCAGTAAGCAGCATCCCTCCATGGCCGCTGCATCAGCTCCTGCCTGCAGGTTCCTGCCCTGTGTGAGTTCCTGTCCTGACTTCCTTCCCTGGTGAACAGCAATATGGAAGTGTAAGCTAAGTAAACCGTGTCCTCCCCAACTTCTTTTATAGTCATCATGGTATATTTTGTCACAGCAATGGAAACCCTAACGAAGACAGTATGCTATCATAGGGATAGTGCAGTTTGGTAGTAAAAGAATAGGAGGTAGATTGTCAGGGTGATGGTGGAGATGCAGGAAGAAGTGTTGATGATGAGGAAGAAGGTGTTGGATTGGTGGACAAGCTAAAAGTGGCGGGGGAGTGTCTTGGTGTGGGTGGGAATGGAAGAGGCAGCAGTGGGAATAGAATATGGTGGACGTGGAAATGGAGACGATCAATGGAGGTGATCAATGGAGGGAGACCGGGAAGCACAAAGGTGATGCAGGGGGCAGGGAAGGAGATAGAGTGGCTCTTCGGGTGTGGCAGAGATGGAGGCTGTAGAAGTGTTGATGGAGAAAGTGGCGCAGGTGGCTTGCTTTGGTGATAGTAGCAGCAGTTGGTAGTGATGGGTGTGGAGTGCTTTGGTGGAGGAGGTGGTGAGGCAGATACTGTCCATGATGCTGAGAGTGTCGTACTGAGCATGCACCGTTGGCGATGGGGTTAGAGTGGAAGGCTGCAGGTGGCAATGATGTTGGATGGAGAGCACGTTGCCCTTGTTCATGGCGAAGATGGAGTTGCAGCGCTTTAGCAATGAACGAGATGGAGGTTGCAGACGCAGAGGTACTGGGTATTTTTGCAGTAGAAAAGGTGGTGGTGGCAGCAGCGGTGCCAGCGGTAATGGTGGACTGTATTGGTGGTGAAAGAGGCAGAAGTGGTGGGAGAGCAGAAGGTGGTGAAGGTGGTAAAGGGAAAGTAGTCTGGTGATGGGAGAGATGGTGGAGACGAAGGTGGTAGAGGCAGGGGAGGTAGGGTGGCATTTCCAGGGCTGGGGGTGGCTGTAAACTCCTGTTCTATGTGAGGGTGTAGAGATGCCAGTTTTTAGTCACAGAGAGCTGGTGAGGCTAACAGATTCCATGTCTCAGGACGGAGGAAACAAGACATTCATTGGTGACTCGTGGTGTCTGGTCTACCTATGAATACAGCCCTTAAAGACCAGGTCATAGAAGTTAAACCATAAGAGGGGCAAACTGTAATTGGTATTGTGCCACTTTGTGACAGAGATTCATTTCTGAGGCCTCTGCGCATGTCCAGCTCCACGTCATTGTGAGAACAATTCTCCCATGGGAATCAGAAAGTGTGGGGCAGCAGATTGACAGGTCTTAAGTAGTGTTCACTTAAGTAGTGGCAGATGGTTCACTCCGTCTGCCAGGTAGGAACTAGGATGTTCTTGACTCTTTTAATCTGGAAAGGCCTTATAATTTCAATTCTGCCCACAATATGTGGCTTTATTAAAATTGTTTACTGCATGAGTGAGTTTGAGGTATATAATTAAAATATGACTAGATTGTGTTCAGTTTAAAAAGTCAAAAAAATATGGATATACTTTGGGGGAAGTATAGCTTTAGCGATGAAAGAGATGGAGGTAGCAGATGCAGAGGTATTGGGTGTTTTTGCAGTAGAAAAGGGTCTACAAGGGGTCATGATGGCTGCAGTTGTCTTCCCCTAAGCTCTGTGGGCACGTCTGTCTGTCTGGACAGATTGGTCCCATGTCCTCCCTCATTCCTGGGTGTCCTTGTCATCCAAGCTTCCAGTGTCAAATGTCTGTGAACACTTTCCTCCACAGTCTCCAAGATGAACGCCATCAATGGTGTCATAAAACTAGATTGCTTTGTACTAGCTGATGTAGTGTTAAGGGCTCGGTCGGGCTCACCCTGTGTAAATGTTTGTCCATCAAAGGAGGAGATGTAGCTAAATTACTAAATGGTCTCGTGGCCATAGGCAGCAGGGCACTGAGAGTGGAAATAACAATCAGCTGTTTTAAAAATGACACTGGGGGAGGGGTGCCCATGCCACAGTGCCCCGGTTGAAGCCAGAGGACAGCTTGGAGAGGTCAGCTCCCTCCTTCCGCCATGTGATTTGGGGATTGAAGTCTTGTCATCGGGCTCTGTGGTAAGCTCCACTTTCTGCTGAGCCACCTTGCCATCCATCCTCAGCGATCGTCTCTGCACTGCCCTTCATGTCCTGACCGTCTGGAAGAACCCTCGCTGCGTCTGTACAGAATTCCTCAGCAGAGATAGCCCAGGTGTTTCTGAGAAACAGCGCTAGTGCGCTTCTCTAGGTGTCTAACGTCAGGTCAGGCAGCATGTGAACTCCTGCATCTGCCGGGCGGTTGTCACTGTGCTGCGCTGGTTGTTTGATGTCTGTTCCCTCTCTCCCCTTTCGTTCACTGTGCTTCCTCTACTAACTGAAGACAATTTCATAGAGAGATAGAGAGTCTTAAAGCAGTGATTCTCAACCTTCCTAATGTTGCAACCCTTTAATACAGATCCTCATGTTGTGGTGACCCCTACCCATAAAATTATCTCACTGCTACTACGTAACTGTAATTTTGCTACTCTTATGAATCATAATGTAAATACACGAGATATGTGAGGTGTGACCTCTGCCTCAGTGAGTACCTCCTGATGTGGCTTCCAAATTGTGACTTTGCCTCCATTTCTTTCTTTCTACTACCACTGTGTGCAAAAGGAAAGATCCCCTCATCTGTTTATCTTACCTTCATGAATATATATATATATATATATATATATGTATATATGTATATAATTGAATTGATTTGTGAATGTGAGGGTATGAATATTTGCCTGTGTGTGTGTGTGTGTGTGTGTGTGTGTGTTTGAGAGAACAAGAGAGAAAGCATGTGTTCACCTGTGTGAGTATGTGCATGTGTGTACCTGTGTGTGCGTGTATGTGTGAGTGCATGCACCTGTGTGCACTTGTGTGAGTGTGTGTGCGTGTGTCCACACACTAGAGTGCATATGCACTTGATGGCCTTATATCCCCTTTCTAGCTCTCTTACCTTCCTGGTACGATTCCAGGAGGGAGGAATCTGGCCCTCACTACCCTTGCATGCTTTCGTGTCACCCTGTCTACCTCCGTTCACTGTAACCAGTCTCCCAGTCACTCCTACTCCACCCACCAGGGCCAGGGTCCTGCGTTGCAGTTCAGAAGCCCTGCATGGCTTGGGAAGAATACCCGACAGGGAAGTGTTTATGCAGAGCTGTGGAATATGCTCATGTTTCCAGATAGAAGAGCTTGAAGTCCTGAGGTCTGCAGAGCACTTTTCTCTTGATTCTCCTCCTGGCCATGCGTATGTTGAGTGTAACAAACAGGTCTGAATAATCACCATTTTAGCCGTTTGTCAGGAGACTATCAACTGATGATTCTGAGATACAAGTTTCTACCTTGTACAAATTCACACACCCAACACTGTCACCGTATGTAGTCATGCACTGGACTTTCAAGTATCAGGAGAACCTAAAATGTCTGGTCTTGGGGCGTCTTGATTTGGCCCATCGGTCTTTTCACATGTGCTGGGAAATGCTGAGCCCAGGGTGTACTTATCCTCCCCGTGCCCTGTACCCCCAAATCCTCAATCCTGCACTTGGAACACCAGTGGGAATCACTTAATGGTGAGGAAGGCTTCAAAGTGCTCTTCGGTGATCACACCAGATCACTGAATGGTACCTAAATGGAAGGACTGAGTTCACGTGAGAATAGACCAGCCCTGCCTGGCTTTCTGGGTTCCTGGAAGAAGGAACAGCAGACAAGCCAGAGAGAGACATAGGTGGCATCGGGTTCAGTAGTTGGAGAGCCAGAGTGACAGTTGCTGACACTTTACGTCTAAGTCTGGCTTTTCAGTTCAGACCAACAAAGGAATAAAATCTTCATGATATGTTTGCAACCTTCAGATCTTGATCCAGGATCTGAAGTGGGATTTATAAAACAAAATAGCAGCCAATAAAGAGAATTCACAGGACTGAGAGTATAACCCACAAACCTCACTATTGGTAAAATAGCATTTATTTGTCTAAAAAAAAAAAAAAAAAAGAATTGATCTGAGTGAAAATAATTTTCAGAAAAATCCAAAAAAGGGGGATGGGGGTGGGGAGATCAAGAAGAGTTTCATGCATTTTACAGAAAAGTAGATGAAATCTTATGTGGATTTTAGGAAATATATTTTTTTTCTGAGGAGGGACCTGGGTTGGTATGATTTTGGTTCTTATACTTTTAATCTATAAACAACTGGGTGGGAAAAATACTCAGTGCTTCCCCAAAATCTGGTTAGAATAATCACTCAGTAGAAATAGGGTATTAAGATGTACAGTACCGCACATATAGCATGCCATGTGATTACTAGCCCCGCCTCTTTCTCTTGGTCCCAAATTGAACTCGAGTTGGGAGAGGTGAATCTAGTCTCAAAATGGAGGTAAACTGCCTCCCAGTTACCCTGGCCTGAGGAAGCTGTTGATGGGTGGTCTGAGCTTTGAAACCACACATGATAGCTTAAGAGAACATTTTGAGAAATGGGGCACACTTGCAGACTGTGTAGTAATGAGACGTCCCCAAGCAAAGCGTTCCAGAGGCTTTGGTTTTGTGACCGACTCTTGTGTTGAAGAGGTGGATGCTGCCATGTGTGCCCGGCCACACAAGGTTGATGGGTGTGTGGTGTAGAGAGGATGCTGTTGGGAGTATTAAGGAGGATACGGAAGAATATAATCCAAGAGACTACTTTGAAAAGTATGGCAAGATGGAAACCATAGGAGTTGTGGAAGACAGGCAGAGTGGGGGAAAGAGAGGATTTGCTTTTGTAACTTTTGATGATCATGACATAGTTGACAAAATTGTTCAGAAATACCACACAATTAATGGGCACAATTGTGAAGTGAAAAAGGCCCTTTCTAAACAAGAGATGCAGTCTGCTGGATCACAGAGAGGTCGTGGAGGTGGGTCTGGCAGCTTCATGGGTCATGGAGGAAACGTTGGTGGAATAGGAGGCTATGGTGGTAGAGGAGGCAGCAGTAGAGATAGTTATGGAGGTGGTGATGGTGAATATAATGGATTTGGAGGTGATGGATGGTGGCAACTATGGTGATGGTCCTTGTTACAGTAGTAGAGGAGGTTATGGAGGTGGTGGACCGGGATATGGAAACCAAGGCAGTGGATATGGTGGTGGAGGAGGAAGATATGATTACAATGAAGGAGGAAATTTTGGCGGAGGTAACTATGGTGGTGGTGGGATGACAGTGACTTTGGAAATGATAGTGGACAGCAACAATCCAATTACAGACCCGTGAAGGGGCACAGTGTTGATGGAGAAGCCCAGGCAGTTCCTATGGCGGTGGCTGTGGATCTGGAGGTGGACCGGGTGGATATGGTAGCAGAAGGTTTTTAAATAAAACAGAAACGGCTACAGGTCTCAGCAGGAGAGAGAGCGAGGAGTTGTCAGGCAGGCTGCAGGTTACATTGAGACAGTCGTCCCAAATGCATTAGAGGAACTGTAAAAATCTGCCACAGAAGGAACGATGATGACCCAGAGTCAGGAAAGTCACTGCAGCTTAAACAGGAAACCCTTCCTGTTCAGGACCATCACGGTCACAGTTTGCAAACAGTGCAGCTATTGATTAATGCAATGGAGTGTCAATTAGATGTACATCCCTGAGGCCTTTTATGTGTTGGTAGCTTTGTCTTTTTCTTTTCATTACATGAGGTATATTGCCCTGTAAATTGTGGTAGTGGTATCAGGAATAAAAAATTAAGGGTTTTCTAACTTAAAAAAAAAAATACTGTGCTTGTTTCCTAATGATTTCCAATTTTTGCATACAAATATTTCTTTTATCTGTTTTTTTTTTTTTTTGAAAGTCTCACTATGTAGCCCTGGCAGTCCTGAAACTCTGTAGACCAGCTGGCCTTAAACTCACAGAGATCCCCTGACTTTGTAACTCTGCCTCCCAAATGCTGGGATCAAAGGTGTGCACCACCACACCTGGCCCAAATATTTCTTTTAAATGCCTAAGGATATTTAGTGTTGCTTTGTATTCTTCATATGATTTTTAAAAGAAAAGGGTTTAGAGAGAGGGGGGAGAGGGAGAGGGAGAGGGAGAGGGAGAGAGAGAGGGAGAGGGAGAGGGAGAGGGGGAGGGGGAGAGAGAGAGAGAGAGAGAGAGAGAGAGAGAGAGAGAGAGAGAGAAAGAGAGAGAGAGAGAGAGATCTTGCACATGCATATGCTTGCCACAGCATACATGTCAGGGAAAACATGCAGAAGTCAGAGGACAGCTTTCAAGAGTCAGTTCTCCACTTCCACACTGTGGGTTTCTGGGATAGAACACAGATCGCCAGCCTTGGCAGCAAGCAACTTTATCCAGTGAACCATCTTGTCTTACTGTGTGTTAAAAGAAGCCAGTGCTTTATAATTTGCAAAATACTCCAGTGATTTCTCTAAGAGTAACATAATTAAAGGAAGGCTAAGTCAAATCATGCTTGGACAGCAATTGATATGTCAATGATCCTTCTTGTTACAGGAGCTCTACTCCTTCTAGCTTGCTCTTTCACGAACCCCACACCCTGTTTTTGGCTTCCACAGTTCCACTAAGAACCAGGTTTCTAGGTTTTCCCGTGTCTGGGAAATCACAGCTGGCAACGATTCTTTTCCTATCGGACTTATCTGTAAAGTGAGCTCCTTCAAAGCTGAGGCCAGAGTGACTTCCTCATCCCTGTCACATTATTTTGCTCACATAGATACTAAAATTGTTTACTGACCAAAAGACAGAGTGTTCGGTTAGGAAGATAACTTGAGGATCTCACAGGCGCTCACTCACGGGGTCTTTGGGGGCCCCTTGTCCTGGCTGGTTGGCCCTGTCTACTCTCGGTTCATTAAACAAGCATTTGACCTGAAATGCTGGCCCTGTATTGGAAACTGGAAATGGTACTGGAGTGTGACTGTCAACCTTGGGGGCAGGAGCTGCATTCCTGGAGGGTAAGGGATCTACCAGGATTATCACTCTCATTAATTTCCAGCAAGAGAGGAGTCAGAGGGAGTTAGCACTGCACAGAACAAGAAATCTGGCTATTTATGTAACTAGGAATTCCAGAGGCCGGTCTGATTGCGGTTTGCCAACTGACGACCAATTAGCGGCAGAATTTTACACATCATGGTCACTTTATTCATTAAGCAGCTGCATTCACCCAAGGTATTCCTAAGACGTTCTTACAGCCAGCCAGCCTCGCCGAGACTTTTTTTTAAAAGAAGCACTTCTACTATGGAGGCTTTGAGAATGCCATTCTTCTGAGTCGAGACCTCCGTCTTGGTCCAGTGGGCTTTCTGGCTTGGTTCTGTGACTCAGACGTTTGTGTCTGTCCTGGACTGGTGCCAGCATCTCATACCTGTTTAGAATTCCTTTTCAACAGCAGCTGGTAGTGGGGAGTTCATTGATTCTGATTTTAGGCTGAATTGCATTCATCAGAATTGAATAGCGCCTGCTTAGAAATTAGTTCTTAATGAAATGAGGAGGGAAATTAAGATCTCAAAGAGCTGGGATGTCGCCATTCCACCTTGTATACCCTGAGTCTCTCAAGGAAGCAGGCCCCGATGCTGTAGTTTGGATTGTGAATGGCCCTTCAAAGGCTTTGTTCCTAGCCTGTGGGCACTCTTAGCACGTGGTAGACACTTTAGGATCTGGGGCTTAGAGAAAGTTAGGTCTTCAGGGAGTGTGACCTTGAAGGGATATTTTGCCCCTGGCCCCTTTCTGTGTGGCCTTCACAATGTAAAGAGGCTTCCCCAACCACTCTTCTGTGGTGTATTGGGCTGCCACAGGTCGGAAGCAACTGTAGACAGAAGCTACGGGCCACACAATATGTCTTTTCTATTATTAAGCTGGTCGCATCTGTTATGTTTGTCACAGTGATCTGATAAACACACTAGATTTCAATAGACCCTGTCCCTGTCTAGTGCTTACATTCAGTTTGCTCGCTTGTGCTGGGGACCAGCTTTCCCTCTCCATTTCTCCAGCCAGCTTGTGTATGAACTAAGGCGCCAGCCTCATAGCCAGGATGAGTGCAAGCCTATTTTGATTGAACCGGGGCTCCCATCCCACATCTCAGACATATCCCCTCGTCTTTGTATTGGTCACGGTCAAACACAGCATAAACACATGTTATGTGTGACATGGAAGTGTGGTGAGGTACTTCAGGAGATAACTGAACTCAGAGCTGCTCAGAATAGACAGCATCAGAAAACAGGAGGCTGCGCAGAAGAGGAGTGGAAACAGCAGAGGTACTTCTCCGGCTGAGAGAACAGAGGAGAAAAGGAAGCTGGAGCTGGGCACTGGTGCAAGGCTCCCATTGGGTGTTCTGAGCTGGGGAGCTCTAGGAAGATGCCCCAGGCTGGCTGGATGATGTGGGAGAGACAGGCAGCCCGCCCCCCCCCCCCCAATCTTTCCCTCCAACCACAGTTGCCAGCTTTTTCTTTTCCGTTGACTGCAGGCTAATGTAAGAGCCGGAGACAGACGTCAGAAGCTGAGGGTCCCACTGAGGATGAACACAGGGAGAGCAGGAAGAAGCTGGGGTGGAGAGTTTCTGGAAGGGAGCAAGTGACCCACAGAAACCTTGTCCTCAGACCAGAGCAGGGCAGAGGCAGCGTGGGAGCAGCAGGCATCCGAGAAAACCATCTGGGGAAGCCAAGAAGCATTTAGTTTTCTTTTTCTTTTCTTTTTTCTTGTAGAGAAGTTATAATTTTTTTCCTTTTAGTCAGAACAGAGAGCTGCTGCTGCTGCTGCTTCGGATTCTGCAAACTGAGGCCATTCGCGTCAGGCAGTCTTACATTTCTGACACCTCTACCTGACTGCCCCCAAGGGGTGACTCTGGTGACAGGCAGCCTCTTGGTGCTGCCCTTAGCACTGTGAGCGGAGAGTATGGGGTATCTGGAGGTGACAGGCGGGGCTTGCTGAAGTAGTAGCTAGGCTGGAGAAGGTAAAATAGAGACACGAGAAGAAGAATATTTTTGTGTTATGGAATGAGTTAACTTATAGAAATTCTTTGTTGAGTAATATGGAAGTATTTGGCTATGCAGAGGTGATCTTATTTGTCGCTCAGTCATTTAATTTCCACATTTATTATTGAACAGACTAAATTGTTCCTAAGAAGCATAACAGATAATGTAGTGCCACTGTACGTACACACACACACACACACACATACACACACACACACACACACACACACAGAGAGAGAGAGAGAGAGAGAGAGAGAGAGAGAGAGAGAGAGAGAACTTTAAGTATATATAGAAAGTATACTGTTACATTCATCTTTGAAACATGTTTAACCACTATCAAAACCAGGGCAGTTGAACTCCAAGTGGCTTCTAGCATTAGAGTGAAACAGCGAAGCTTTAGGATACATTGTTTTCTTTTTGTAAACTTATCTGAACAGCTGGCAGAACAGAGAAGGCAGGGTTGCTGTGGCTGGAGGGGACGATGGGGCTCAGAAGGCTGCCTGCATCCACCCATCATCCACCCAGCCTAGAATATCTTTGAGCTGCTGGGAATTGAACCCAGGGCCTTGCACAGGCTAAGTAAATGCTGTCACACTGAGCTATACATTCCCAACCTTCTTTTTATCCCAACATCTCTATGGTTGCTTTAGTGAAATTGGCCCCCATAGGTTTATGTTTGAATACTAGGTCCTCCGTGAAAGTGTTTGGGAAGGATTAGGAGGTGTGGCCTTGTTGGAGGAGGTGTGTCACTGGGGGTGGGCTCTGAGGTATCAAAAGCCCACGCTTTCTGTCTGCTGCTTGTAAGGATAAGGATGTAAGCTCGCAGCCACTGCTCCCGCGTCATGCCTGCTCCTTCATGCTGTGTTCCCTGCCATGACTGTCATGACCCTCTTCAACTGTGAGCCCAAATTAAACATTTGCTTCTATAAGTTGCCTGGGTGTTTTCTCACAGCAATGGAAAAGCGGCTAAGACAATTTCTCTAGTCAAATTCACCCTCCTCCTGCCTAAGCTTCCTGAGTGCTTATAGGATTACAGGGGTCAAGCATCACCTTGCTTGGACTTAAGCATGCTGGGTTTTGTTTGTTTTTGTTGTTTGTTTTGAGGGGGCAGAAGTTCCACACTTTATGCAGCTGACCTTTCTGGGAGTTTGACTGCCTGCTGGGGCATGAGTGAGGCTGGAAAGTAAGGGTCACGCGCTGTGTAGCCTCACCTCTTTTTATAAGCTTAGGGTGGAGCAAAGAAGACAAACTAATGGAGTGATTTTCTTTCTTCTGGCAAGATGAGAGGGCAAGGTCAAGTCCACCCTAGTTATGTCCTCACAGGCCATCCAGAGAAGGCTTATTCCTCAGAGCCTTCCCTGGGTGCTGCTCTAGGCCCCAGTCTTCTGGGCAGTCCTCCTGCCTGTGATGTGCCAGCCTTAGAGTCACCAGCAGGCCTGGGCAGCATCTGTGTTTCCAAGACTGACGTTCAAATGTGCGGCCTGCGGGTCTTCAGGCTACTACATCAAAATGTGTGTGCTGGGCCAGAGCTCTCCCACCAAGCTCCATCTCCAGAAGGCTCCTGGCCATCTCACTTTGTCCCCAAGTGGCAGAAGAGGCAAGCAAGCGTCTTAAGCCTGTCCATCAGGGCGCTATCCCATCCACGAGGCCTCCACCTTCCTGACCTGGTCACCTCCAAAGGCCCCAGCTCCTGATGTCACCCTCCTCTATCACCTTGGGGGTAGGATTTGAACATGGGGGTGACATCAGGCACTTCTGGAGCCAGAATGTCATTTTTCCTGCCTTCAGATATGACTCACTCGCATTGCAACCTGCTTTCAGCTGCAATGTGCTGAGGGCCGGTTCTGGGGCCTTGTGAGTACTCAGTACAAACTTTGGAAATGGCTACAGGCAGGGACAGTGTGGTGTGTGTACTCTCTGGGGTTGGGTGAGGGCGTGCCTTGAATTAGAACCAGAGAGTTTGCAAACATTCCAGAGAAGACAAGCCCCACCCCAAAAAACAGGTGAGGAAGAGGTGCCAGACTACAGAGTGGGTTCAAGGCAGAGAGAACAACAAAGATTCCCAAGTTCCCTGATGCCTCTTGGGTTGTCAGTACCAAGAGCAGTCATTTTTGACATGTAATATTAGCTGATGCCTCTCATGCACCGAAGCAGCACACGCATGATACAGTCATGGAAAGGAAGGACACCAGGTAAATTGGCCCTCAGCACGGGCTGAAACCAGTTTTTACTGCATCCCTATGGAGAGCCTTACTTAAGGGATTGTAGAGGCAAGCTGGCGTGTCTACACTCCAGCAGATACCCAGGTTGTGTGTTCACATGGAGCCTGGGAAAAAATGCTTCTGCCAGGTAGCCTATTTCTCAGCCCTTCAGCAGGCCTCTGATGTTGTCATTGTAGAAGTGGGTCCCAAGGGCAAGCTGGCCCGCTGTAGTGGCCTCTCAGCCAGCCACAGGGGGGCAGCACTCTCTAGCATGTGTGCGGTTTGGCTGTCCTGCTGAAACAGTCTGGTCTAAGACACTTTATTTCATGACTGTTATCTCTCATCCATCACAGCTCTACTCGAATTCATGACAGGTGGACTTTAGTGTAGACGTAAAAAGTAGTGAACCTTGGCCCGTTTGACAGCAGTGGGCAAGTGGGGATTTAAGCCACCCTGTGCTTGTCTGAAGGTGGATAATATACCAAGTACTGTGGTAAATGGGGGTGGGGGAGTAATAAGACTGTTAGTGACCCTGTTGAAGTTAGTGAATGTGAAGGGGTGCAGTGTATCTTTAAAACCTCTGCTACCAGTAAATGATCAGGCTTTTGTTTAGTTTAAGTTCATGGAAATTTATTATTTCTTTTGCAGGGGAAAATACACACACACATACATACACACACACATACATACATACATAATACATTCCTGAATTTCAAACAATCTTACTTTTTCGATTTTTCAAAAATCATGTTCATGGACGGTGTTCCCAGGTGCTTCTGGGTAAGGACAGATGAGCAGATGACAGCGAGTCTCCAGAAAGGGGAACAGAGAATGAACGCCCCAGAGAGGAGCTCCTTAGAGGGAGCTGGGGAGGCGGCTTCACTAAGAGGATTTCTGCTTGGAAAGGGAGAGCAGAGATTCTAAAGAGTAAGATTCCTGCTGTGGATCAAAGGAGAGGGAAATGCCTGGGGACTGCCAGGAATGGTTGTGCAGGGGGCTGGGTGACCCCACCATAGAAGTCCAGTGAGCAGAAGGGAGTGGGGTCAAGGCTACCAAACGGCGGTGAGGGGGGTGGAGGACAGCTTCGAGTTCTGTGGTTGTTTGGAGCGGCCATGGATGGTTCGGTAGGCACTTGTTTACCTTGCTGTCTTTGCTTCAGTTTTCCAGACAGGGTTTCTCTGTGTAGCCCTGGCTGTCCTGGAACTCACTCTGTAGACGAGGCTGGCCTTGAACTCAGAGATCTACCTGCTTCTGCCTTCCGAGTGCTGGGGTTAAAGAAGTGTGCCACTAAAGCCTGGTTCTCTCTGTGTGTGTGTGTGTGTGTGTGTGTGTGTGTGAGAGAGAGAGAGAGAGAGAGAGAGAGAGAGAGAGAGAGAGAAACTAAATGCTAAATGCAGAGTGTCTAAGGATAGCTTGAGTAAAATGTATACATGTATACAAAGTAAACGTGAAGAATTCAAGTCGGTTAGAATATGAGAAGAAACTTGAGGATAAAGAACCTTTGGGAGGAAAAGGAGATGATTTGTGGAGGCAGTTAGAGAATTAAACGCTAAAGCGACCCAAGACATCTACAAGGGTTGCTGGTGGGTGTAACAACAGAGAGGGCTCGGTTGAGTGAAGAGCAGAAACATCTGTGGAATGCGGACCAATGTCCGTGGAGGAATTGTTTTGGGACTTCCTTGCTTTCTGACATTCGTGCTCTGGATACCTGCAAGAGATGAAGTTAGGCCTGTTCTCTGAAGGCATCGCTTTGGTAGGACCTCAAAGACTTCTGCACTTAATGCCCTAATTTAGTTTAATGTACAGGAAGCTCCCAGCTATTTCAGAAATGAACTGCGTTGGATATTTTGAAATCCACTCCAAATAAAAGCCTTCTGCAAGCATTCCTTCCTCCCATGCCCTCATCTCTCACACCCTGCTAATAACAAAGTTCGTAATTAGTTTTTGCCTGTAGCCCATGTTTGTATTTGAAGTTGAAAACCACTTTTGAAGTTACAAATATTTCAGTAATGGACTTTAGTTATGCATATGCTCAGAAGGTAAATGTCTTTTTTTTAAAAAAATGTTACTCATACATTTTAGATCCTTTTTAAGGCGTAATTACAGCTAGAGGTCATTCTTGTTTCCCCCAATTTATTAAATTGGTGACACAAAAAAAGTGTCACTGAAGGTGGGGCCGGCTCGTGATAGGACTGAGGAAATGTCTGGGTTGGATATGGAACGGGTTGGAGGACCAATGAGACCCCACCCTTGCCTCTCTGTCCCAGATGAGCAACCTTAATATAAGTTACACAAAGCACTGAATCACCATTGGCCTTGTTTAGTAAGATGTGTAGGAAGACCTGGGTTGGGCTGGCTCACCTTGATTTGCTTTGCTGTTAATTCTTTATCTGAGGCTAGCAATTACACACTTGACCTGGCAGGGCAGAAGCACTGTTCCAGGGGGCATTTACCCACCCTGTCTGCGAATGGATACTTGTAGTAGTACCCAGAGTAAGATATTTTAGAATAAACTAATATTCTGACTTTGGGAAGATAAGGCCTTGCCAGACCCTTCTGTCATGGTTAATAATTTTAAATTTGACTGGAGCATCAGTCCCTGGACAGTCACTAGCACTAGTGTTGGTCACCACAGCACAGACATAGAGATTTTGATCTTTCTAGCAAGCTTTTGGAAACTGTTAAATGTGTATGCTAACTGATGTAGGGTGAATTTTAACAGGCCCCAAAACTTAAGTTACTGAATTTTCCCGTTGCCCTAGGGGAGTCCTGCTGCCTAGAAGCATCTCTGTTGTGACCTCAGGTTTTTCCTTCTGACCATGTGTTCCCTTTCACCCACCCACCTTGTCCTGCCTCCAGGACCTGTGCCCTTCTGTCCTTTTCCAGAGTCTTTAGTCTTTCCAGGATGTGTATTTTCTCTGTTTGACTAAATCTCACTGTCTTTAAAAATTGTCTTATGTGATTTGTCATCTTTCTTTCACTGGTTGGGCCGGACCGTCAGCTAGCAAGCCGCCGGAATCTGTTGATCCCAAGAGGCAAGAATAAGACCACTATCGCAATTTTTAATTGCTTTATTAAACACCAGCCAGGATGATGAACAGTTGTCAGATCCATACCTGGGGTTCCCAGAGAATGGCTACACGTTATGTAAATCAGATGCTTATAAAGGCAAAAGCCACAAGGCTGCACACTTCCTGCCTTCGTCTAGTGGGGGGGGGGGGCAAGCATACATCCTGCCTAAGTGCCTCACGCCTACGTGTGATCAAGCACGACTTGTGCAGTTGGAGCAACCAACCTTGTTTACAGAAGTGAAAACTCATGGGTTGTTATCTTCCGGGATCAGCAGCCCTCAGCTTTCCAGGAGGTTATATGCTTTGGGGCTTATAGCTTATAGCTGAGAGAGTTTTGTTGTTGTTGTTTATTTTATAGATACCTTAAAACAGTAATTTAATAGCTGGGCCGCGGTGGTGCACACCTTTAACCCCAGCACTTGGGAGGCAGAGGCAGGTGGATCTCTGAATTCAAGGACAGCCAAGGCAGTCAGGACTATACAGAGAAACCCTGTCTCAAAACAAGACAAGACAATAATGTAAACTTAAAACATAACTCTGGCCCTTACAAATGCTCCTGTCCCAGCCTCCCCAACACTAGAATTCCAGGCACAAGCCACCGAGCTTGTGGTCACCTGGGTGATGGCCATCTGCACTTGAGTCCCCACGCCTGCACAGCAGGCAAGTTACCAGCGGAGCCATTGCCCCACCCCACGATCAGACATCTTCCTGATTGCTACCGTGCTGGCCTTCCTGGTCTTTGCTTTTTGCTTTTGTTGGAAAGAAGACAGTTAAGTTCAGGTTGACCTTATATTTTTGAACTTTCTGTCTCCTACCCCACCCCACCCCACCCCCAGTTCCCTACTCCCCGGGTCACAGGTCACAGGTCACAGGTGTGTCTCCCTTTGTATTGGCCTTCTCTTATGTCTTCTTCTCCCTAACTACTTTTTTACAGGACTGTTAGTTCCTCCTCTGAGATCTCTAGTATCTCTATTTTTTTCTGAGCTTCTATGATAATACCTTTTCTTTGTTTCTAACTATTTTTTTTGAGTCAGGGTTTCTCTGTGCAGCCCTGGCTGTCCTGGAACTCTGAGATCTGCCTGCCTGTGCCTCCCAAGTTCTGGGACTAAAGGCGTGTGTCACTACCACTGGTTTATTTCTAAAATGGCCCTCAGCCTCACATGTAGTCCTCACTCTTATTTCCCTTCCATATCCTCGTGAATATTAGCTTTTTGCTCTAAGAATGGCTTCCCAAGTGAACACTCATGAACCTCACCTAGCCATCTTCACCCCTCCCCCACCCCTACACTTATATATATAAATGTTTAAAGTTTATCACTGGAAGCAAAGTACAGAAAAACTCCCAAATGTTAACAAGTAAAGTAAAAAATGAAGAGGTTTTGTGTTTTTCTTAAAAACAAACAAACAAAAAAAAAAACAACAAAAAAACAATGGAGGTTGTGTGGGCAGGCAGTGGTGATGCACATCTTTAATCCCAGTACTCGAGATGCAGAGGCAGGGGCATCTCTTGAGTTTCAAGTCAGCTTGGCCTTCAGAGGGAGTTCCAGAACAGCCAGGGCTACACAGAGAAACCCTCACTCAAAAAACAAAAACAAAACAAACAAAACAAAACAAAAAAAAACCAAAATAAAACAAAACAAAAAAACCTAAATTAAATTAAATTAAAAAAAAAAAAACAAAAACTATGCCATCTGGTTAAAAACCCACTGCTGAGGAGGTCTTAGGCCTCAGGAACAAACTTGATACCCGTTAAATTGTCGCCATGCCAAGTTTCCTTTTAAATATATATGTTTATAGCCATAGACAGATGCTACTTCCAGCCCCAGTCAGAGAAGCTTCTCTTTGCAGGGAAAGGTGGTGAGTACAGAGTCGCACAGCGGCTCAGGGTGCTGAGCGCGAGATCTCAGTGCTCAGCCCAAACAGGACATTTACACCATCACCTCCAAGGCCCAGGGATCACCATGGAAGAGGGTGCAGAAAGATTCTAAGAAGTAGAAATTAGGGAGAAATGCCGTGAAGTGCTGTATTCCGGGCATGGCACAGCCAAACAAGGGACCTGTGAGCAGGTGTGGCTGTCCATCTGAAGCCTGCACAGGACTGGACATGTTAACAGTCAGTCAAGGATTGGGCGGGGCTGTGACCCCTTCCGGCTGAATGATTGGATACTCATGGCCTCTGGGGGAGGGACAGATACTGCGTTCAGTTGTGTACTAGCCTAGGAGGCCACCGGACTCTAACGGATTGTTCCAAACCTGTGGGCACACAAATGGCCCCTTAAAGTCACTAGGTTCCCCCACGCAACCAAACCAGACAAAAACCATGGAGACCTGGGGAATGAGTTTGTAGGAAGGAGTGTGCAACAAGAACCGGAAGATTGGATGGTTAGGAGGGTTACGGTAATCAGAGTACACTTTATACATGCGCGAGGATGTCCGTGAACAAACTCAGTAAAGGTTTTAACAAAAAAACAATGAAATTATTCAGATATTTATAGGAGTTCCTTGCATTCTTGTGACTCTGTTGATGGTAACACGAATTACAAATATTCTTCTCCTTCTTGGTAGATCACCTTTGATTTCCTGCATCTTGCTCCCTTTGGAGGAGGCATAGGTAGAACGTGTGACCACACCAATCTTGAATTCATTAGGTAGCCAAAGCTGCCCTGGAGCCGCTGCTCCTCCTGCCGCTGCCTCCCTAGTGTAAGGATCCCAAATGTCCCACACTTGGGATTTGTTGGTTTCCATTAGAAGAACCAGTTATCTTGACATTTAGTGGAGTCTTTCATGCTAACATATGTTCCTTATCTGTCAAATGTCAGTGTCTGTATAGGTGTGGATCTGTTTATTCGTGTGTGGAAGTCATGCTGTCTAGTCTTGTGTAGTAAGCCAGGTTTACTGTCCCTTAACAAATCCTGAGGTCTGGCAGGGCAAATGCTTCCCAGTGTGCCTCTCCTCTCTTCAGTTACCTTGGCTGTGGTTACCCTTTGACCTTCCTCTGGAGTCATAAAGCCACTGTCAGATTCTTTACCCCACACAAGCCCACCAGAAGTTCAAGTGGGCTTACAATGAACAAAGAAGATCAGGATGGGAAAAAGCACTATGTTTATAATTTGAACTCCAGCTACACAGGGATGCACCTTTTTCTTCCGGTGCAATAAAGGTTTACTTTATCGAACTGAACTTGTTATGTAAACTTTTGCTGTTTAATGGCTGGCATATTCATCGTCTAGCTCTGCTGTGTATAGGCCCATGACTGCTGTTGTAGTAGCCTGAAACATTGTTTCTTCAGACAGTCTCTGCAGCTCCGAACCTTTCTGTCTCTTTTCCACACCATGAGCTTCAGTGCTGTATTGGGTAAAGGTGGTGCTTACCTTTGGCTGTATGTTAGAGGGACTATTTCTAATGCTCCCTCACCAAAAACACCATGTGCCGTGTGCTTCGGACCATAGCCTTGATCAAGTGGAGAAGCTGCCTTGGTCCAGCTTGCTGAGTGTGTGTTGGGAACAAGTGCTGGATATTAGTGCATGTTCTGTATCCTGCTGAGACCACAAGGCACTTTTTCCCCCTCTCTGTCAGAGTGATAAATTATGTAATCACACACTAATAGATTTTCTGGAATAATACTGTTTTATGCTACTCAGTGCTGTTTTATGCTACTTGGATAAATTGCACTTGGCAGTATTGTTCAGGCTACAAAATTGGGTTTTCTGATATCTTATTTAGAATTTTGCGTGCATCTTAGGGAGATAGTCACATGTTTGTAGGTTTTGGTTTTTGTGTTTTCCCAGCTTTGTTCTGTCAGAGAGGAATTATTTCTTCAGTTTGTTTTCTCTGTAGTGTTTTGTGGGGTAGCTGCATCTTAAAGGCTTGTGTGACTGGACAGTCATACAGCTTGGTGCTGGTGCTGGTGCTGGCCAGTCAGGAGCTTGGTGCTGGTCCTAGACAATCATGTGACTCAGTGCTGGTGCTGGCCAGTCTTATGGTACCGGCATCTAGGTTTATTTGTTTTTAGAGATAGAATATAAAAGTAACAGATTCAAGGTTTTCTTCATGTTGTCTTTGTTGACTTATTTCTTCTCTTGGTGGTTCTTATTTATAAAACAATTGTTACATAGGGAGACACATTACATAGTTATTTGTACAACTTTAGGACAAAACTTCACAGCCCCAACTAGCAAGCAAACCATACTGACTCACCATTACCAAGGGTTACTTCGTTTCCAGCTGTCTCACTGCTTTTACATTTTGCACAGCCACAGACAGAACTACCCCAGGTATTTGTCACATTCTATCTATGTTGAGTTTCCCAATAGTCTCTATAAACTTTATTCAGATTATACAGACCTTCAAACACCAGACAAGCAAAGAGCTGTAGCAACTACAGACTCAATTCTGATACCATTTTTTTTCATTAAAATTGTCCCTCTCCACTGAGTTTTACATTGTATTGTATAGAACTTCTCATAGTGTTTGATCTTCCCCCCAGTGGGAGCTGAGGATTGCACTAAAGACCTTATACAAACCAAACGACTTGCTCTACCGCTGAGCAACATCCTCACTGACAGAACATAAAGTCGGTGGCAATGTTTTGTTTGTTTGTTTCCATTCTTGATATTGTTTATGCCTTCTCTGTGAAAAACTGATACTTTATTTTCAGTTACGTTTACTTATGTTCCCTTCATCTCTAAATTTAGTTTTACATTGATAAGTTTGTATGTGTGTGTGTGTGTGTGTGTGTGTGTGCACACATGCGTGCACAGTGACACCCATATGGAGGTCATAGGGCAGTTGGAGGGAGGCAGTTCTCTCCTTTTACCATGTCGGCTCTGGGGATTGAACTCAGGATGTCGAGATTGTCAGCAGGTGCTCTTACCTACCCAGCCATCCCATCAGCCTTGTTCCCGTTTCTTATACTCTATTGTTTTATTTTTCCTCTTTTTGAGTGATATTTAAATTCCTGGCTTGGGATAATTATTTTCTTCTCCAATATGCACTTAAGATATGGAGCATTTTAAGCAGTAAGTTAGTTGACTCCCATTTATTCACTATCCTGGGCTTCACACCTAAGACTGAAGCCAGGCTGTGCATCCAAAGCTTATGCACATGAACACCAAGAGATGGTGCACATAAGAACCCCCACCAGCAAAACAGGAGCACTAGGAGCACACATGGGGAGCACTCCCAGTCATATGTTTTATCTTAATAAATGAGTTGATAACTGAAGAAAAGCTAATGAGTCCTAAGTATTTGCTAATATAGTTTATAGTCTCCTCTCTGGCCCATGATCTGGATGACCCACCATGTCCACATCCAAGAAGAGAGACACAAACTGGTTATCTTTTTTGTCTTAATTTTTTAGTTAAGTAAGATAAGATTCTTGGATCACTGTTGAAATTTACCTTATTGTCTAATAGAGGCAGTTTTTTAAAAAAAAATATTTTTTCTTCTGTGTGATTTGGAGTAAGGCTCAATCCCAGCTTGTCCAGGGCTTTCCTGGACTTTGTGAGGAACTGGGTTTGATTCCTTAAACTAGTCCCCCTTCTCCAAATAAAATAACTATTGGGTGAACCTCAGTGGGTTTTCTAATCAATGTCTTTTCTTTAGATTAGGCTTAAGCGTCTTGGGAGTCGTTACTCATCTTTTATTCAGTTGATCAACTAATTTATTAAGACAGGCACATAAAACCTAGGCCCGGGAGTGCTCCCCATGTATGCTGCTAATGCTCACGTTTTGCTGGTGGGAGTTCTTCCGCGCATGTCTCATGGTGGCTACGTGGCATAAGCTTTGAATACACAGCCTGGCTGTATAGTGACACTGTCATAGGCTGTGCACGTGGTCAACTTTATTAAGTAATGGTAAATAGTTCGATCAAGTGACTCAGACAGTTTGGAATCCTACCAGCCGTGGGCGGTTGACTGGGTCCTCGTTAACAAGGCTTCGTGTGTTTGCGACTGCTGAATGAAAGTCCACTCCTTTGTGATGACTTCCTCCATATGGCTGCCGGTGCTCCACCCCAGGGATCAGGTTGCCTGCTACCTTGCTGCACACACGGTGCGTCATTTTCACTATCGCTCTCACATGTTAGTGACCAGTGCCACTGTGGACCTGTTTCCATCGTCCTTGGTGATCCCAAGTCAGTTATCTAGGATGACATCATCTTCCAGTGGGTCTGTTTGTGTTCCGCGTGCTTGGTCACAGCAGCCTAGGACGACATCCGTCCACGGTCAAGGAGTAAAGTGACTCAGTGTCCACGAATCCCTGTGGGCACCTGCCAACTTCTGGCTCTTTCTTTGGGCTCCCAGTGCAGACAAGGAAGAAGGCACTCAGCTTCCCGACTCCGGGGCCCGGTGGCCGGGGCCTGGACTCACTTCCTGGATGGTGGGCTGGGTAGAATCCCGTCCTGTTCAGCCTCATTCCCTGAAGCTGGCTTCTCCCTCTGGGAGCGTGGCTGCAGCTTCTCGGCTTCTCGGGCCCCCATTCCCAGATCCTCGGCAGCGCTCTTGGTCCTCTGCCAGATCTCTGATGTCTTCAAGACCACGCCCTTTATAGTTCTGCTTTCATGGGGAGGACAGATCTGAATTACTGCACCCACCAGCCCCCGGGTCTGAGCTCCCTCTCGCCCTCTCTGTGACCCCGCCTTTGTGGAGCTGTGGAGCTCACTTTCTGTGCAGTTTAAACTTCGGTTCAGCTAAGTTTACTCACTTCTGAGGCCCCGCGTGGATATTTGGCCGTGTTTCTCTTCTTTCTCTTATGCTTTGTATTTGCCGCGGTCCTAGTTTTCAGATTTTTATTTCTTGGGATTCTTAATTACTTTTTAAATGTCTCTCCTTTACAGATATGGCCATTTCATTTAGAATGCTTTTGAATTTCTATAATTTCTCTTAGAGTGATTGTGTGGCAAGATGCCTGTTTAAATATCCATTCTAACCCTGTTTACCTGTCCACTGTTCGCTTTCAGGTTTGATGACAGTTGAACCTGGTTTCCAATCTGACCTGTGAGAGAAGTGCTCCTTAAGATGGCAGAAACTGACTAAAACTAGAAATCCAGGCAGAATGTTAGATGTTAAGTCATTATTCACTGTACATATGATGTCCCCAAATAATTGTTCATTCAGTTCACTCCATGTGCTTATTTGTGGGACTTTCACTGTGTGTAAGACTAGAGCAAAGATCACACAGCCAAGTTTAAAAACAAAGGGAAATAAAATGCCCTCGGTGTTTGCTGATGAACTCTGACCTTCCTGCCTGTCCTGTAAAAGTACACAGAATACTTCCATTTGTTTGACCTTGTTTTTATTCAGACTTTAGTTTTTCCATAAGACAAATAGTTTCAGGATTGGAGAAATAACTCAAGCATTAAGACCACCAGTTGCTATTCTAGAAGAAAGACACAGGTTCAATTCCCAGCACTCACCTGGCAGCTCACAACCATCTGAACCTGCAGTTCCAGAGGGGGCCGATCTTGTCTTCCAGCTTCCAAGATCTGTGCTCAGATAGCCATGCAGGCACACACACCCATATACATACAACACACACCAGCCAACCAGCCACCAAGCCAAACACATACGCTTATTGCTTATTCTGCTGCAGAGATTATGGGGGGTAAGCTGTACTGAACTAGACCTGTTCCCCCTGGCTTACTCCTCCTTCCTCTTTCCCAGGCATGCTGGTCACCAGGGGGTGCTGTCCAGGGCTCTGCCCAATGCAGCACCCAGCAAAAACAAAACAGTGGAGAGAAAGATAAGGGCGTGAAAGAGAGGAGAGGAGCTGGCCACAGGAAAGGCGTTAACCCCCAGCTTGCCTTCTTTCCTGTGGTGGTCAAGGTCTGCCTCCCTATAATAAAAATCACTGAACTTTATCCTTTCAACGGCTGAGTTTTATGGTCAGTGAAATATGCATCAATAAAACTGTAAAAAAAGAAAATAGAAACAAGTCTGACCTATCAGAAAAGTGGAAGGGGAGCACATCAGAGCCTGCCAGCTCAGTGTGCACTGTGATCTCCTATGGAAGGTTCCTCAAAGTCCACAGGTTGGAGGTTTGGACCTTAGCAAGCTGCTGAGAGATGGTGGCATCCTTCAAGGGGGGGCGGGCAGGGGAAGGCTGACCTTCCTTGAAGGGGACTGTGGCCTCTAGGTACTTCCTCTCTGTGCTTCGAGGTGAGCACCCTGACCCACACGGTCCCATCATGATGCACTGTGTGCTGTCACAGGTGCAGAAGCAGGGCCGGGGAGCATGGACAGAGACCACTGAACCCAGGAACAAACTGTGCAGCCTGAACCACACGGTCCCATCACAATACACCGTGTGCTGTCACAGGTACAGAAGCAGGATTGGGGAGCATGACCAGACACCACTGAACCCAGGAACAAACTGTGCAGCCTGAACCACATGGGTTCCATCACGATGCACCGTGTGCTGTCACAGGTGCAGAAGCAGGGTTGGGGAGCATGGACAGAGACCACTGAACCCAGGAACAAACTGTGAAGCCTGAACTACATGGGTTCCATCACGATGCACCATGTGCTGTCACAGGTGCAGAAGCAGGGTTGGGGAGCATGGACAGAGACCACTGAACCCAGGAACAAACTGTGAAGCCTGACCCACACGGTCCCATCATGATGCACCGTGTGCTGTCACAGGTGCAGAAGCAGGGTTGGGGAGCATGACCAGACACCACTGAACCCAGGAACAAACTGTGCAGCCTGAACCACATGGGTTCCATCACAATGCACCATGTGCTGTCACAGGTGCAGAAGCAGGGTTGGGGAGCATGGACAGAGACCACTGAACCCAGGAACAAACGGTGCAGCCTGAACTACATGGGTTCCATCACGATGCACCGTGTGCTGTCACAGGTGCAGAAGCAGGGCTGGGGAGCATGGACAGAGACCACTGAACCCAGGAGCAAATCATTCTGTCCAACTTTAAAGCTACCAGGATGGAGAGAGCTGTCTAATGGCAAGAGACAGGTACCCTCAAGACAGTGTCTCTGGATGTTTAAAAGTGACTCTCAGGGGTCCTGTGCCTTGGAGGTTGCTATCCTGTTTACAGCAGCAAACAGATATATCTTTTATTTTTAGTTTTTAAAAAGGCGGTGTCTACAACGAAACACACGCTATCACGGATGAACACTCACCAGCATGTAGATGCTGTCACCACACAGCTTCTGAAGATGAGAGCATACAGATGTGCTAATGTTAAACGTCTTAATCAGAGCAGACTAGAAGGCAAACCAGGGCCCAAAGACCTGGACATCCGCCTTACTGCTTCACCACTGTGGATGTCATAGAACATAAAGGTTCCTCTCTACTCTGACAGATTTGGGTGCTATCAGGAAAGGTGCTGGCTCAGGGGAGGCTGAGTTCCTACGTGAGAGGATTTGCCAATGGGGTGCTAGATGGAGACCACAGCCCTGTGGGGTTGAGGGGGATGAATGTTACTGTTCTCTCTCACTGAATGATCATCCCAGAGTCACAGTGGGCAAGTGGGGAGGGGCAGTAAGGAATCCATGTAAAATCACACAGTGCATTTCAGAAAACAGGTGCATTTGTGGCCCCAGAAGCAGAAAATATTATGTTAAGTGTTATCTTTTGTCCATTTTTCTGTGCCTATAACAAAATCCTGGAGGCTGAGTAGTGTATAAAGGACAGACGTTTATTTGGCTTACAGTTATGGAGGCTGGGAAAGCCCAGGGCATGGCACCAGCCCCTGGGAGGGGGTCTGGCAGCATCATGTGGTGACACAGACCACCAGAGACACCTTGCTGATTTGCCAAGCTCCTCCTATACACATCCATTAGCCCAAAGATCAGAGTTCTCAACACTTCTTAGAGGCCCCACCTCCTAACATACTGCTGTAGGGGAGATGAGAGAGACATTCCATAGCATTTGGTGATGATCTAGGCCTACACCTATAAACCACGCTCTAGAGCCAGGCACGGTGGGCACACACCTTTGATCCCAGCACTTGGGAGGCAGAGGCAAGTGGATCTCTGAGTTTGATGCTACCTTGGCCTACAAAGTAAGTTTCAGGGCAGCTAGAACTATCTTGTCTCAAAACAAAACAAAACAAAGCCACTCTAGACAAGAGACGTGAAAATTTAGTTGTGTGGCAGAATCCACCCTTGGCTTGTTTAGCATGACTGGTGTCTATTAAATGAAGCTTCGGGAAGCTGCTGGCAGGGGTGGACAGTGCCAACATTCCCAGGGATTAACCTCAGTGTTTACAGCCAGGGTGTGCTGGTTCAGCCCCTGCATTCCCTGGAACACTGACATTTCAGAGTGGGGCCTGTCAGGTAGCAATCTTGACTGGCCTAGTGGCCTGGACCCTACCACATTCCTAGGATAAGGGCGGACTGCAAACTAGCATACTGGATCTGGAATGTGATTTCAGAATCTCTTGGGAAGGGCCTGAGATTGGCCACTCTGTCCTCTGATGAGCTCCCGTCCCTGATGCTCAGGGATGTTGTCCCATTACACCAGCAGCACAGTGGCTCTTAAGGAAGGGCATGGTGTCCAGAGAAAGAGAAGAATGTGCTGCATCTGGAGATCAGGATGGAGGCTGCAGAGGGAGGGTGAGAGGGAGGGACAGAGGGAGGGAAGGAAGGAGGAAGGTTGCAGAGGGAGGAAGGAAGGGAGGGAGAGAGGGAGAGCAAGTGGGCCCTGCTTTTCTTACAGATCAAAGACTGTTCTTTATATCACAGTCTTTGAAAATAATGATACTTTTGTGTCCTTCACTTGGGCATATTACGGTATTATTCCTATTTGTTAACTCATCCAGCTGGGGATGGTGGCTCCCACCTGCTGTCCCAGCTCTTGAGAGGCAGGGCAAGATGAGGATGAATTCCAGGGCAGTTCAAGCCAGTTTGAACTCCTTAGTGAGGCTGGAGATGTGTCTAGGAGGTGAAGAAAAGAGAGGTGCTTAAACCACAGGGAGACGGCAACTTTCCTCAGTTAGAATAGCTCTTATCAAATAGCAAATGGATAAAGTAAAATAATAAAATTCTGTAGAGAGGGCCAGGGAGTAAAGGCACTCTGTAGGTGTTTGGTGGGATGTAAACGTGTATAACCAATGTAGGAAACAATATGGAAATTCCCCCCAGCAGTGAAAATATAACTACCACATGACCCAGGCATCCCATTTCTTAGTGTAGACCCAACAGAAATGAAGTCAGCATGTTGGCAGACACCCGGAAGGTTTTCAGCACATGGGAGGGTTTTGCTTTTCAGGGAGATATAACCCATATACCCATGACTCTCTTAATTAAAGTGTACAACTGAAGGTTTTGGGATGTTCATTAAGTTGTAAGCATGGCCTTCATGTTATTCTGAAACTGTGCTAGTTAGCAGTCAGTAGTCTCCGTGGCTTTATCATGAGTCTACCTTTTGTCTATGTGGCCAATCTGGATAGTTCATAGAAATTTAATCATGATGATATGATCTTTTGTGTCTGTATGGCCTCTGTCACTCAACGGTGTTTTTAAGGATTATCTGTCTTGCAGCAAGTCTCAATATTTTACTCATTTTTATTATGGACAAGAGTGTGATTTGCTTTCTTTTTGTTGTTGTTGTTGTTTAGTTGGTTTTTGTTTTGTTTGCTTGATTGCTTTTTGTTTGTTTGAGACAAGGCTTCTCTGTTTAGCCCTTGGCTGTCCTGAGACTCATTTTGTAGATCAGGCCTCAGACTCGTGTAGATCTGCCTGCCTCTGCCTCCAGAGTGCTGGGACTAAGGGCTTGTGCCATCACTGTCAGGCCACTAGCTTTCTTTTCCTGTAACAAGACATCTGAGGTAAACCAATTTAAAAAGGAGGCTCAGAGTTTGCAATCTTTGAGTCTGTGAACTTACTGTGTTGGGCCTATGCAGCCCAGAACACCACAGTAGAAAGCTGTGGTTGACTCATGTGTCTGTGTGTGCGTGCATGTGTGCCTCTGTGTGTGAGCATGTGTGCCACTGTGTGTGTGCATGTGTGCTTCTGTGTGTGCACATGTGCCTCTGTGTGTGTGCACATGTGTCTGTGTGTATGTGCACGTGTGCTATGTGTGTGTGGGCGTGTGCCTCTGTGTGTGTGCATGTGTGCCTCTGTGTGTGAGCACGTGTGCTCTGTGTGTGTGCACGGGTGCCTCTGTGTGTCTACACGTGTGCCTCTGTGTGTGTGCACGTGTGCCTTTTGTGTGTGTGCACATGTGCCTCTGTGTGTGTGTACATGTGCCTCTGTGTGTGTGCACGTGTGCCTCTGTGTGTGTGCACATGTGCCTCTGTGTGTATGCACATGTGCCTCTGTGTGTATGCACATGTGCCTCTGTGTGTGTGTACATGTGCCTCTGTGTGTGTGCATGTGTGCCTCTGTGTGTGTGCATGTGTGCCTCTGTGTGCACGTGTGCCTCTCTGTGTGTGCACATGTGCCTCTGTGTGTGTGCACGTGTGCTTCTGTGTGTGTGCATGTGTGCCTCTGTGTGTGTGCGCATATGCCTCTGTGTGTGTGCACGTGTGCTATGTGTGTGTAGGCGTGTGCCTCTGTGTGTGTGCATGTGTGCCTCTGTGTGTGAGCATGTGTGCCTCTGTGTATGTGCACGGGTGCCTCTGTGTGTGAGCGCTTTGCTGTTGTTGAACAGTTTAGTTTTTCATATAATTTTGCCATGTGTGGTTTTCTTTGATTTTTTTCCTTTTTTAAAGACATACGTGACGTTTTCAGGTAGGAATTTAGACTTTCCGCAGCGGGTGTTCCAGCTCTTCGGCGCTCTTCATCGCTTCCCATTGGACTCCACGGTGGCTGGAAATGCCGTTCTTGTTGACCGGCTGGGAACCTGTGTGCTATCCCATCGTTGTTTTGTTCCATTACCGTTTCCTCTCTGCGCTTTTTCCCGTGGCTTCTAGTAACCACGTAATTTCTTTTAAAATGCCACCTTCCGTGTTACTCTTCAAAATATTTATTCTTCTGCTGAAATGAGAAACTCACAACCCTCAATTAGACATTTTCCCACACAGCTAACCCTGGCATTTTCACACCGATTATTTCTTTTCACTTTAACTAATTTTAGAAGAGTCTAAACTGCTAGCTGAAGACTTGCGTAGACGTTGAAACGATGTAGCCCTTTACAGATGTGTTCATGCGTAGCCTGCGGGCTAATCTACAAATGAAAACAACTAGTTATCAAATTAATAGACTAATGCTTGCTGATTCATACACTTCATTTCTGTATTTCTGAATGATTTATCTTTCCATTTACCCGACTCTTCATTTTTCTCTCTCTCACATGTAGAAGGGACTAGAAGCTAGATTTTTTAAAAAAAATTCTTCTTAGAGAAGACCTTTTTGTTAGTTTTGTTTCATTTTGTTCTTTTCCATATAGGGTTTCTCTGGAGCACTGACTGTGCTGGAACATGCTCTGGCTGGCCTCGAATTCAGAGATCCACCTGCCTCTGCCTCGCTGCCTCTCTGCCTCTCCTCTGCCTCTCTGCCTCTCTGCCTCTCTGCCTCTCTGCCTCTCTGCCTCTCTGCCTCTCTGCCTCTCTGCCTCTCTGCCTCTGCCTCTGCCTCTGCCTCTGCCTCTTCCTTGGGAGCACTGGGATTAAAGGTGTGCACAATCATGACTGGTTTAAGATTTTTAGTTTTATTCCATGCATTATGACACCATGAATAGTCATAGTGAGAAACATCTGTCTTAGAACTCAGAGGGGACTTCGCCTCTGAACATTATTTCTGAAACTTTCCAGTTGTGAAGCTAACATATGATATTTACACTAAGCCATGACTACAAATACTATATAGAGGTACTAGTGTTAAGAAGCCATTACAGGGGCAGCACATAACCATCTGTAACTCTGGCTCCAGGGGATCTAACACCCTCCTCTGGCCTCCAAGGGCACATATATACATTCAGGCAAAACACTATACACATAAAATAAAAATTATATATATGTATACATATACATATATATACATATATATATATATGAAGCCATTATAACAAGGATATAGCTGACTATATACAGACTGTCTCATATACATATATATGAATGAGTTGGTCCAATGCTTAATATACAGGAGGACCTGGCTCTGATCTCCAGCACCATATAAACCTGGTGGCAGCACATCTATAATCCTAGCACTGAGGAGGTGAAGACAGAAAAGTCAGGAGTTCAGGATCATATACCATTGCTTAAGAGCCCAGCCTAAAGTTGTGTGACACCCTGTCTCAAAGAGGAGGAGGATAAGGAGGAGGAGGAGGATAAGGAGGAGGAGGAGGATAAGGAGGAGAAGGAGGATAAGGAGGAGGAAGAGGAGGAGGAAGAGGAGGAGGAGGAGAAGGAGGAAGAGGAGGAGGAGGAGAAGGAGGAGGAGGAGGAGAAGGAGGAGGAGGAGGAGAAGGAGGAAGAGGAGGAGGAGGAGAAGGAGGAGGAGGAGGAGAAGGAGGAGGAGGAGGAGGAGGAGGAGGGGGAGGAGAAGGGGGAGGAGAAGAGGAGGAAGAAGAGGAAGAAGAAGAAGAAGAAGAAGAAGAAGAAGAAGAAGAAGAAGAAGAAGAAGAAGAAGAAGAAGAAGAAGAAGAAGAAGAAGAAGAAGATATTACAACATTAACAACAACTTTCTGTGTGTCAGGAGAAATAGCAAAAGAGAAGCAAAGGGCCAAGAGAGCAGCTCTCATCCTGTGCTATACAAAAGATTTTGTGAACGTAAGCAGGCTTACATTATTACTCACACCCAAAGTTCTCTCCGAGCTGGCATCCGAGGGATGGAGCCTGTGTTTACACTGTGCACGGCCTTGGCTTCCATCTCCAGCAACAAGAAAAATAAAATGTAAGGATCACGCATTAGCTCGAGATAGCTGAGTGGTTAACAGCACTTGCTGCTCTTGCAGAAGACCCGAGTGCAGTTCCCAGCATCCATGACAAGCAGCTCACAACTGCCTGTAACCCCAGCTCCAGGGCATTCACCTCTTTCCTCTGGCCTCTGCAGACACCTTTGCATGCATGTGCACATGCACACACATGACATTCACATATATGTACATATATACTCATAAGTAAATAATAAATTTTTGAATTAAAAAAATCAGTGCAGTGCAGATACATTTAAAAGTAGTTGAGGTGTGCAGCGTCTGCTCTAAATAAACCAGTCACGGCTTTTCGGAAGTGGAGACTGCAAGAGGCACGAGATTTCAGTTCACACTGATAATTGGGATTGAAGGCTCAGGAGCTTGGCTCAGTGGGTAAAGCGCCTCCAGACTGAACAATATGAGTCGATCCCCAGAAACTACATACATGCAAGGAAAAAGAACAAGAACAGGCTCTACAGAGTTATGACCTCCACATCTGCATGTCGACATACACACACATATACACATCCTACACACACACACACACACACCACTCTCCCACACACATATACACATCCTAAACACACACCACATACACACACATATACATCCTACACACATACCACACACACACACACACACATACACATCCAATACACACACACCACACACATATATATACCCTACACACACAACATACATATATACATCCTACACACACACATATACACAATCTACACATATATACACATCCTACACACAACACCACACCACATACACACACACCCTACATACCCTCACCACATCTCTCTCTTTGTCTCTCTCTCACACATGCACACATCATACATACACATACATCAAACCACACACTGTACTCACATACTCTACAAATATGCACATGACACACATACACACATACATATTCTACACACACACACAGCACAGCACACATACCATACCACACATACACACAGATTACAAATATACACATCTCCCCTCCCCCACACACATACACACTCTTGTAAGTAAATTAAAATTTAAATATTAGGAGGTTTGCACATGCTTATATAGGTCAAGTGAAAACAATTAGTAAGGCTGTATATGCTGTAAATAATCAACAGAGGGATCAGTAAGTGCTGGGTGCTGACGCCCGACAATATGGCTATACTGTGCTTTCAAGTGCACATGACCTACTTGTGTTATTTCAACTTACATTAAGTTGGTCACGGTACTAAATAAACAAGATAACTTCCAGGCAGGGCATGGGCTCGCGCCTGTGGTTTTAGTGTAGGTTAAGGTAGAGGAGTTGTACAGAATTCAAGGCTGTCCTTGGCTATGTAGTGAGTTACAAGCCAGCTAGGGTACAGAATGAGACTTTGTTTCAAAAAAAAAAAAAAAAACCACCAGCAAGAACATAAATATTCAAATAATTTTGGAAAACAGAAACGAAACAGCATTTTTGTGTCTAAGCACAAGTGAGTGGTCCTGAAGTTAAGGGAGGGTGCACAGCAGTGTTGGGGACAGCAGCGGTACCAGCTGTGCTCTCAAGCACTGCCAAGACAGGAAGGTCTGGGGGTGGATGTTTGTTTGGAAGAAGTATTGTCAAGAGCACAGCAGTGACCTGGGGAAACCAGGAAGAATGTGTAGTCAGTCTTTTTCTGAGCTCATAGAATGAGAGAGGGGACAGACATGTCACCATGTCACCCTACAGACCTGGGTGGAGGTCACACAGATCCTACTATCTTGGGGACTAGGGGAAGGTTCCCTTTAGGATTCCCTTTCTGGGTGTAGGCCTGTGAGCCCAGCACTCAGGAGGCAGAGGCAGGTGGATCTCTGTGAGTTCAATGCCAGCCTGACCTACAGAGTGAGTTCCAGGACAGCCAGGGCTATACAGAAAGACTGTCTCAAAACAAAACAAAGCAGAACAAAACAAAGCAGTGAAAGTCCATTTACTGTGAGGTTCAAAGTATTAAATAGGTTATGTGATTCATGTTTAAAGAACCTTTGTCATCATCTGTGAGGTCATTGTCACAAAAAGTCTGTAAACTGAGTGTTTTATAAATAATAGAAATATATATATATTACAGTTCTTGCAACCAGAAAGTCTAGAATCAGGGGAGTGCTTGGTATTGAAGAGAAGCCTTTGGTGTTCTCAGGGGTTCATACCGCCTTCTGGGGCTTATTTTAATTTCATTTTAGGAATCTTTACCATCACACATAGTGACTTTTCAAAGACTGTGTGTGTGTGTGTGTGTGAGTGTGTGTGTGTGAGTGTGTGTTTGCTGTGTTGCTGCTGCTGTTAATGGTGCTGTTCTTGGTCCCAGGGACCTCCACACTGCTAGGCAAGTGCTGAAACCACTGCTCTGTTAGCCTGACTCCACCTTGTCCTGCTGACACTTAAGGTTTTAATATATGAGTCTCGATGGGACACACACAAAGCATTTGATATCCCAGAGATATGTAAACTCAAAACAATTTTTTTGATCAAGAAAAAAAGGAATAAAATATAGAATGATGGTAAAATAATAATAACGATGATGATATAATAATAATAATAATACCATTAGTTCTCAGAGTCTATGGGATGTGGTTGAAATAGTGTTTAGGAAGATTCATAGCATAAATGTCTGTGGGAACAAATTGAAAATAAATGAAAGTGATGGACTAAGTGTTAAACTCAGAAGATACAAAATAAGCTAAAATTAGGATTAATAAATGCAAAAAGTGAACAGAAACAGAAGATTTCATAAAGCAAGGAACCGGTCCAAGAAAAAGAAAAAAACAAGCCCACTTAGCTAAGAAGAATTGGGGAAAGATAGTGGCCTGGTTAGCTTTAATTATCAACTTAACACCGCCTAGAGTCATCTGAAAGCAGAGATGCAGATCAGACTGGCCTGTGGCTATGTCTGTGGGATTGTCTTCGTGGTTAACTGATGCAGGCAGGCCCAGCCCACTGAGGGCGGCACCATCCCCTGGGCAGGTAGTCCTGGGTTGTGTAGGATAGCTACCTAAGTATAAATCTGAGTGAGGCAGCAGCCACCATTTCTCCATGGTTTCTGCTTCAAGTTCCTCCTTGAGTTCCCACCTCAATGTCCTCAATGGTGAACTCTATGACCTGGAAGTAAATGCCAAGTAAGCCTTTTCTCCACTAAGTCGTTTTTAGTCACAGCAATGGGAAGACAACTAGGACAGATATATAAATATATCAAAATAAAATACAATGGGGGGGGAATAACTATTAAAACAGGAGAAAAGTGTATCCCTTTCTTAGCTGAAAATATTTTGATTTTGAAAACATAGGTGAAAAGGGAACTTCCTATGATAACTGTGAGAATGTATCTCACTCCAGTGATAGCAGCAGCGACAGGAAGTCTGAGCCCGACTACACAAGGGCACTGAAGAAGAGCTTTTGATAAGGTTGTTCTGTGCACACATGGTGTCCTGGTCATCCTGTCCCCAACCCCCCAACCCCCTCCCCACCCCCCACACTGCTCCCAGTCCATAAAGCTCAGATAACACAGGGCTTCCTCCCAGATCTCAGAAAGGAAAGAACAGTTCTGACGTCTTCTAATGAAGTGACCGTAACATTATTATTAAAGTCTGATACTTTACCAAAATAAAAGAGTAGGGGGGACACTAAAGAACAATTTTACTTACCAACTTTAGTACACATTTTAAGTGAAATGTTAACTAATAAAATTAAACAGTATATTAATAGGCTTATTTCTAGAATTCTAATGCAATCCATTAATAAGATGTCTTTTTAACAATTGATTGATGTTGCTTGACAATTTCAAATGTACATAATGTACTTTGAATAGACTCACCTCTCTCCCTCCCATCCCTGTAAACCTCTTCTCTCCCTACCGGTCCCTCCCCAGGTTCAATGACTCTGATTTGTTTTGTGACCAATTTAGTTTAACTGGACTCCATTGAATTGGAAGTGTTCATTGGCACCTGCTGGGGGTGTTGGTGGGTGCACAACTGTTTTTCCAGTTGTCGTTTATGGTGCTGTGGATCAAACTCTTGCCAGGCAAGGTATCCTCCACTGAGACCCCCCTCCTCCATCAGTAACAAGAACTTTAACGTTTGCCTTCATTCCCAGCTCCTCTTGTCAGGGAGGATTTATGCTAGTTCATGGACTCAGAGAGTTTAGCCTATGGCTGCTTGGTGGAACTTCAAGGCAGACAGAGGGGTTCTGGGGGAGAGCTGTTCTCTTCAGCCAGCAGGAAGCAGGGAGTGGGGACAGGGAGGGGGGAACTGAAGGCTTTCAAAGCCTTCCCCTCAGTGACCTGCTTCCTCTAACTTCCTTCCCCCAAAGTCTACGTAATTTCCACAAATAGTGCCACAAGCTGGGGACTTGAAACATGAGCTTATAGAGACCTTTCTTATTCAAACTATAACAATAAAACAAAAATCTTGATCCTTGAGTCTGAGGGGTGAAATTCAATCAAAATGTTTCATTAAAAACACACTGTTAGGGGCTGATGAGATGGCTCAGCAGTTAAGAGCACTGGCTGCTCTTCCAGAGGTCCTGAGTTCAAATCCCAGCAACCACATGGTGGCTCACAACCATCTGTAATGAGATGGGGTGACCTCTTCTAGCCTGTAGGCGAACACGCAGGCAGATGCTGTGGTGGTAGTGGTGGCAGTGGTGGCATGCTCTGTCAAAATGACAATAAACAAAAGCATCTTGGAAGATCAGGGTCATGGGACAGTGGACCTCCAACCCAGGAAACAGGCTCAGGTGATGGAGAGACTCTGTCTCCAGTGGAGGTATGATAGTGCAACTCCTATGTCACAGCCTGCTGGGGCGCTGACCTCAGCTCCTGGAGATGTCCCTGGTAGGCAGGAGCTGCTCAAGCTGTTTTCTGCCTGTCCGTTCCCAGGCCCTCCTAGTGCCTGGCCTCCTGTGCAGGTGGGGAATTTGCTGCAGGCTGGAGAGGGAGTGGTTGGTACCTCTTGGCATCTCTGCTGGAGAGAGCAAAGAACAAAGAAGTAGTTTTGGCACTCCTAGTCTCCCTGAAGTTCAAGCCCCTGGGGGGAGGGGCTGCGTGCCGGGATGAAAACAGTTTAGTCCAAGGAAACAATTAGGACCTTCAAGGCTGGGTTCAAAAGGTGAGCAGAGCTTCCCAGGTGTTCAGAGAGTCGGGAAGCTGGATGGAGGGTTATTTAATGAATCACTCGCAGGGATATTGAAATTACCCCAGGCCACAGGAGAAGTCTTTCTCTGCTGTCTCTGGTGTTTTACCAAAACCATAATGAAGTCGAAAGGGTTTTTACCATAAATGTGCCTGTGCAGAAAAGCTGGGCTCTTATTGGTTTGCTTCGTTTCAATGTACACCATCCGGTTTTCCTCTTCCCGATTCATTTCAAGTGAATTGAAGATAGTGGCGTGCTTCTCTCTTCCGGGATTTTTAGGAATGTAAGGTAAGAGCAGTCATAAAGCTAATAGGCAGGGCCGTGCTTTAAGTCGGGTCAGGAAGTTGCCTGGCTTTCTGTGCAAGCCGTGACTCAGTGTTTGAACAAGCATCAGGCGCCACCCTCCTGCCCTTGCTCGGCAGGAGCAGCAGGTCCCCGCTGCTGACTCCTCCGGCCGGCATGTGCCACCCCTCCAATCTTGCACCATCACAGGTCTCTGCCCAGCAAAGACAAACATTCCTCTGCACCTGGGGCACAGCTGGGACCTCAAGGCAGCCAAGAAAAGGAAGTTCCTGTTTGCAAGGAAAGGCTGAGGCTATGTGCTTGAGCGCAGTCATCGCTTAATTCCATCAAAATCTCTAAGTGGGCTTTAGCTTCTTCTGCTTCCTCTCCTTCCCTAGCTGTTTTGATCTGAGGTAGACCAACTTTAATAGTTCTGGTGTCTGTCTGTTACAGTGTATATAGAGAAGACAGCCGAAGTGAACTCCAAGACAGTTATATGTAATTAAATGCTAAAGGAAAAAGACCATTTATTCCATTTTTACCTCTGTGGAAAAGTTAAAAAAAAAAAAAGAACCCAGCGTCCATCCCTACAGCAGACTCTATGTCAGAGTGTGCACTGAGACCTTTCTAGTTATTATTTTTTTTAAAGATTTATTTATTTTATGTATATGAATACACTGTTGCTGTCTTCAGGCACACCAGAAGAGGGCATCAGATCTCATTACAGATGGCCATGAGCCACCATGTGGTTGCTGGGAATTGAACTCAGGACCTCTGGAAGAGCAGTCAGTGCCCTTAACCGCTGAACCATCTCTCCAGCCCACACTGAAACCTTTGTGATCTGTGGCCCCTCACATTCTTTACCTGGCACTGCCTCAGTTTCTCCATCCGTATATGAGGTTGACGGGGGCTCTCTCTGCCTGTCTGGCTTATGAAAATTCACATTACAGAACAGCAATATTCCAGGACATTGTCTGGATTCTCGTCTCTCTTGTAGAGTCTCGTGTTAACTCCTTCCTTCCCATAGAGAGAAGAAAAAGGCCTGATAGGCCTGGTCATGTAGTGCATGGATGCTTAGTCCCGCTACGGCAGGGCAAGCTCTGGGAAGAATCCACCTACCAAAGGGTGCAGAAGAGATGGGGACTCCTCAGGGAACGCTTGTACCCTGGCTAACTGGGCAGGGAGGTCTGGTCCTGAAGTCCCAACAACAACTGTCCTGCCCCAGCTCAGACCCACCTCTTGTCACTCAGCCTGAAGCTCTAATGGCTCTGTGTCCCTACCTCTGCTCTAGCACACCATCAGGCCCCACCCTTCCTGTCTGACCCTGTTCATTTCCCTAATGATACATTTGCTCATTAGCCGACCCCTTTGTGTCTATGAGGGTAAGAACTGGATGTTTTTGTTGCTATTTGTTTTGTTTGAAATGGGGTCCCCCTGAAGCCCAGGTTGAGCTTAGACTCACTGTGTAACCTTAAATTCCTGATCCTCCTGCCTTCCTCTTCCAAGCACTGGGACTGTAGGCCTGGGCTACCACACCCAGCTAGGAACTTGGTTTTATCACCTCTGTGTCACCATCGCCCAGAAAAGAACAGTGCCTGGCACATGGCAGACACGCAGAACAAATCATGGAGTAGACAGATGAATGAATCATGGGCCCAAGGTCAGATTGCGAGGCCCTCTGCTCCTGCCTGTGATGTGTCCGCCCATCCCGTGGGTTGGCTTGGGAGAAGGAACCCAGTTTGGGTCCGTCACAGTCGGGGGAATGGTGATCGATTCAGTATAGAATTCTAGTTTCTGTATTAGTTACCTTTGAAGATTTATTTATTTATTTATTTATTTATTTATTATATGTAGGTATGCTATAGCTGATTTCAGACACACCAGAAGAGGGCATCCGATCTCATTACAGATGGTTGTGAGCCACCATGTGAGATTTGAACTCAGGACCTCCCTCCAGAAGAGCAGTCAGTGCTCTTAACTGCTGAGCCATCTCTCCAGCTCTCCGTTTGAACTCTAAAAACACTGTCCGTGCCTGTTGCTTCTCTTTTTCCTGATAGACTGAGAGCTCACTGCTCCGTTTGCCCCGGGATCTGCTTTCTTCTCAATCTTTGTGCACAAGCACTGAGATGATTGCATATTTAAGGACACGTCTTCTATTGTTTCTTTAATTAAATGCCTTCTTTCTCTTTCTGGGGAAATCCTGTTAACTGGGGCCAACCACATCAATTCTTAACTGTTTAAGACTGTGTCTCTGCAGCCCAGACTGGCCTCAAACTCAGTGATGTAACTCAGACTGACCTTGACCTATCTCTTCCTATCTCTGCCGTCTAAGATCTGGGTTGGAAGGTTGAGCCGCCACACCTGGTTTCTGTAGTGCTGGGCGTGGGAGGCAGTGGGAGTAGGGCCGGATGAGCACAGGGCTTTGCACACTCAAGGCCAGCACTCTCCTTCTATGTCACATCTCTAGCCCTGGTCTATCACTTCATATTCTTTGCCTGGAGAGTTCTATGCCTTTACTTTTGACCCACCTAGCGTGTTTTATTTTTGGTAATTCTTTTGTCAATTTTCAAGATCCCTTCCTTCTTCTTCATGTTGGTTTCTGTCTATCAGGCTGTAAAGTTTTTCTACAGTGACCTCTAGCCCTTTGCTATCTGTTCACTCATGAGTCACTAGAAAGCAGGAACTCGAAGAGATAGGAACACTCCCAAGTTCACCGCAGTATTATTCAAAGTAGCCAACTGGTAGGGGCAAGCCAGCGCTCACTGACAGAGGAATAGATAGCTAGCCTTTACAAGGGAGGCAGTTCTGAAATATGCCACAGTGTGTGTGAACCTGGCAGAAATGGCACCAGTAGAAGAAGTCAGGTGTCACAAGCAACAGATGATTGTGAGTCCATTCACACGAGGCATCTAGAGTTCTCATGTTCACAAGTTCAGAAAACAGACTAAAGATTGGCAAGTCTGGGTGGGGGTGCAGGGGCAGACTTCAGGCAGTGGCGTCCAGTGGTAACCGTGTTTAAGCTTGGGAAGAGGGCCATCTCCATGATGTCTGGTATTGATGGCTGCACAGTGTAAATGTACCAAGCTGGACTGGTACCCTTCCGAATGGTTAGGGTGGTGAATTTTACAATAAAAAAGGAAGACCTGGTGGCTGTGTTAGAAGCTCTTGAGCATGCAAGTGTTCTCTGAGAGAAGCTTCTGCTCCGGGTCTGAGGAGGCCCTGGGGTCGCGCGCCCCTAGCCTTCTCTGTGCATTCCAGTGTCTTCCCCTCTGGCTGAGTGCTCCCACCTGCAGCAGAGGCTGGTGGGTGGGGGTGCTCCGAGCAGAGGACTCTCTACCAGTCCCTCACCAGCTGCTGCTTCCCCATCCTGTCCCCATCCTGGGCTTCTCTGTCCAAGCTCCAACCCCTCCAAAAAGTGTCATTACTTCTGTATCTCTTGGATTGTTTGTTTTTATTTAATTGAAGAACTTTTGTTGGTAGTGGGGTTGGCAGGGATTCAAGAGAGAGGGAGATGCGATAACATGTAGCTGTTTCTTCTTAATTAGAATTGGTGTGGGTACTTTTTTAATAGTAGCATTTATATAATTATAGGCATAATAATTTTTTAATCTACTCACACCCAAAGGAAAGTTCAAAATGTTTTTATCAGTTCATCTTATTGTCCACACAATCAAGAAGTCAAGTCAGAATCTTACTGACAACTACTTAGCGGTGGCCAGATGCCTCAGTGGGTAAGGCGCTTGCCACCAAGCCTGACACCCTGAGTTCTGTCGTCCCTGAGACCTAGATAAGGGAAGCAGAGAACAGCCTCCTGAGAGTTGCTCTTTGACCTTCGCAAGCACACCCCGTGGTGTGGCACATTGGCAGGCGCCTTCCCCACTGTAACAAACCTACTGAGCTTCAGATAACCACTGCGAGTCACTGTGGCCAGCTGAGCTGGTGTCCTCGGTGACCTCCTCTCCCTCTCTCCTTCCCATCTTCCCTTCTTTCTTTCCTCCCTCCCTCCCTCCCTCTTTCCTTCCCTTCTTCCCTCCCTCCCCCATCTCTCTTTTCCATTTTTTTCTTCCTTGACAGTGTCACACATAAAAAATGTACTTTGACCATTTTCACCTCCCAGTATCTTCTTTTGCCCCACCCACACCCTTAATGAACCCTTCTTCCTAATCAGTTCCCACTCTGTCTGCATGTCTTTTTGTTGTTTGGGGTTTTCGAGCCAGTGAGTTGAATTGTTTTTTTGTTTGTTTGGTTTGGTTTTTGTTTTTGTTTTGTTTTGTTTTGTTTTTGCATGGGCGTGAGGTGGGGTTATTTACTGGGGCCTGAGTACCTTAGCACTGCCTCATCACTGAAGACTCTGACTCTTTCCTTGGTTGCCGTTCTTTACTGATTTATCCTCAAGGAAGGGTGGGGTGTCCTCTCTGGCATCTATCTGTGCAGGAATGTTAGCCAGCTCAATCTTGTATCAGCCTTGTGCAGGTAGCTACTGCTATGGTAGGGAATTGGTCAAGTCGTGTCCAGAAGATAGCATTTCACAGATGAGGCATTTCTTAAGACAGAAGTCAGTGGTAGCAACAATGATAGCTTAAAGGACAGAATCTTAAGTGTCTCACCTCTGTGAATTCTCCAAAGGAAGTTGAAATAGCCCTCCAAAATTATGAAAAAAAATTAACATTGATCTGATTAATATAATCCAGAAATATAGACCATGAAAGAGGTATGTATGTTGTGTGCATGTGTGCCTTTGTGTATATGGGGGTGTGTCTCTATAGATATGCATTTGTGTGTGTGTGTGTGTGTGTGTGTGTGTGTGTGTGTTGGCAGTAGAGGAATGATTGATTGGGGGTTGCGGCTTGGAAAGAAAACACCATATAATATCCCAACTCACTGTTCAGTAATACTATATCCCAATTGTGTAGTGTAGCTTTGTACATGTTACTCAAATAAAGCAATAAGTTGGTTTTAAATCTAATTTAGGGATATTAAACCTAATATGGATTAATGGGTGGAACTGCTATGGTCAAGGTGAGATCTTCCAGAAAGATTCCAATTTTGAATGACATCAGATGTTATGTGGGCTCAGGTGCTGAGCAGTGAGACAAGGAAAGCCACCAGGATATGAGAGAGAGAGAGAGAGAGAGAGAGAGAGAGAGAGAGAGAGAGAGAGCGAGAGCGCTTGTGTAAGGATTTGAAACATACCCCCAATCCGGTAGTTCCCCTTAATCACCATCATGGGAAGTAAATATGACTTTAATGCTACCATCTTTTTTCCTTTTTTAATTAGGGATGAAGTTCATCAGCCTCTGGTGGATTAAATGTAAGCATGCTTGTTGCCCATTGAGGAAATACAGTGGTGACTTCTCCGCTTACTCTGTTATGCTAAAACACGAGTGTGTGTGTGTGTGTGTGTGTAGGGGTAACATACACTACCCTGGGCACTCTATTGCCCTTCTGAGACTTTCCAAAACTCTGGTGATATATTGAACACCAATACATTTGTTAATAGTTTACAATGTAGCAAGGCTTTCCAGGTAGTTACAATTTACCAGTACAATTTTAATACACAGATCTGAAAGCAGAATAGCCCCTCTGACTGAATAAACTTTGCAGAAGCCATGCACAAGGCAGTTTTCCATAGGGACAGTTTTCTTACTAAATGTAACTTCAATAATGACAAATTAAATCTTTCAAACACCACATGATACCTTAAATTGGAATTTGCCCTGGCAAAGCAAGTACCCACCTTGAATTCTCAGTTAATTTTGTAACTCTTTGGGAAACAATCACTAGCATTTAAAATGGTGCGGATGATCTAGAAAGTGCTTTGCCTGGATCTTGTTTGTCTATTCAGTCCCAGAGTTCCTTTGTAAGTTGGATGAAATCTTACTGACCGGGGAAGCTGGAGGAAGAGTGGGCAGCCCTTTCTAACAAGCCAGGCTAGATCTCCATGGTGATAAAGGAGGCTGTGGTTTGGCACTCTCATGATGGAACCTGGTAACAGCCAGGGGTTTCCAGGTGACAGGAAGTACAGTTGGTTACAGGCTAGTATTAGGTAATGGGGCTGGTAAATTCATGTAGAAAAGGAAGTAAAGAACTATTAGTTTCTGGTTAATTTCCATGGTAGTTAGTAATTAGTTCATTGGTTTCTTCCTTCCTTCCTTCCTTCCTTCCTTCCTTCCTTCCTTCCTTCCTTCCTTCCTTCCTTCCTTCCTTCCTTCCTTCCTTCCCACCTTCCTTCCCACCTTCCCTCCCTCCTTCCTCCTCTCCTCCCCTCCCCTCCCCTCCCCTCCCCTCTCCTTTCCTTTCCTTTTCTTTCCTTTCCTCCTCTGCCCCCATTTGACAACATCTCTCTGTTATGTAGCCCTGGCTGTCCTGTAACTCCCAGTATAGACCAGACTGGCTTCCAACTCACAGAGATGCAACTGCCTCTGCCTAGTCTAGAATTAAAGGCATGTACCACCACTGGTTTCTTAAGGTGGAATGTTATCATTGCCTCCTGGGGAGTCAAGTAGAAGACCTTGAATTTTATTGATTTCTTTTCTCCTTCTTGGAGTTAATATCTTCCACACTTCACTTGTCAGCATGGGGTAGGGGCCAAGAATTCTCCATCAGCTGTTTCCAAACCACTCAGTAGGCAGTCATCCTTCCTGCCCTGACTTGAAGGTTACAGTAGATGCAAACAGAGCAAGCAGGACAACTGACAAGGGCGTTAGTGTTCATGGAGCCCTCTTGGTGAGAGCAGATGTGTTTGTTCTTGCTTATATGCGTATGTGTGACTCTGTGAGTGTGTGTGTGTGTGTGTGTGTGTGAATGTGTATGAGTGTATGTGGGTATGTATGCCTCTGTGTGTGTGTGACTGCTTTGTGTGTGTGTGTTTCTGTGTGTGATTGTGTCTCTGAATAAGAATGTATGTGAATATACGTGAGAACGAACATATGTCTTTGTGTAAGTCTTTGTGTATGTGTGTGTCTCTCTGTGTATATATGTCTGTATATAAAAGTATGTATGTATTAGTGTATATGTATATCTGTGTATATATGTGTTTCTTTCTGTGTGTATGAGTATATATGTCTCTGTAAGAGTGTGTTTTTGTATGTGTGAGTATGTGTGAGTATTTGTATTTCTGTGTGTGTATGACTGTGTATGTATGTCTGTATGTTTCTGTGTGTGTGAGAGAGAGAGAGAGAGGGAGAAAGAGAGAGTATACATGTCTCTCTGTGTATGGGAGAGTGAATGTTTCTGTGTCAGATTGTCTATGTTCATGTGCATAAGCATGTATTTGAGTGAGTGTGTGTGAGTGTGACTGTGTATGTGTGTATATGCTTGGGTTGGGAGAAGCTGATGTCCCTACATGAGCCCAAGTCCTCAGCACTGTGCTTGCCCTGTTAGGAGGCTTCCGTGGTTGGTCCTGAGCGCAGACTCCAGTGTAAGCTCTCTCTGGATTAGTGAGATGTGAGCATTCTGTGGACCCCAGTGCTCTTCCTGACGGCCATTTTCCGGGTACTCTTCTCCCAAGAGCCTCCTTCTCTGGCCTTTGTGGGTCTGTCCCTGTGTGGCTCAACTCGACTCTTGGCAGCACCTAGTTGTCATGTCACCAATAAGCAGACAATCCTTGCTGTGGTGTTTCCTGGCAGCCATCACTGGGGAAGTCCATGAGCACTGGCTTATTGGACAGAGTCCTTCTGCTGCTTCCCAAGGCGGGGTTATGGCTCTGGGTCTCAGGGCTTCTGGAGACAGAGGCACAGCTGAGCAGGTATGGGCTTCTCGGTGGATCTCACTGATCACTGCAGGCACTGAGGCTAAGTGAGTGGAGCTCTTGAAACTACGAATGGCCAGAACAATGAATTCGGCCACAGCTCTGAGTCCCTGGGAACTCGGTGGCCTGGCCAGCTGGGAGCCCTGCCATGCTGTTCTCCATCTTGGATAAACTTGGTTTAAATCAGAGGCATATGGCTCGTTCTGGGATCACAGAGCCTTGAGAATTGGAGGAAAGGTATAGAAGCCTGGCAGAGTGTAGGGAAAATCCCCTCAGTGCCCTGCCTTGACCTCCTGTGGCCTGGATGCTGGAACTGTGGTCAGCAGTCGCCTTGAACCCTTTTGTCTTGAACATGGTTTTACACAGTGCTGGGAAACGAACCCACAACTCCCTGCATGCTGATAAGCATGCTACCAAGTGAGTTACCGCCCTATAACCGTCTTTCTTCTACATCTGGTTTCAGGGAGTTCAGACCTGTAGGGATGAGGGGGAGTATCATCCCGTGGCTTTCTGAACTCCTGGAACCTACATCCTTCCTCTTCTCAAATTTATCCCCAGCCTCCCTACCTATCTGTCCTCCCCTGACTTTTCCTCCTTGTCTTTGGTCTTACTGGGCACTTTTGGCTTGACCCCAGCTTACTCATTGGCACTGTAGGTTGGCATGTCTTTTGGCTTCAGATCTACATTTTCCTTAACCTGTGCCAAGAAAGTGTCTATTAATACAGCTGGTTAGTGGTGAAGAGGGGACTCAGCAGAAATGATAATGCATTCAGCAGCCTTCAGAGTGCTGGCCCCGGACCACAGGCAGCAGTGGCACTGGGGGACCTGTCAAAAATGCAAGCTCTCAGCCACTTCAGACCTGCTAGCAGCTCAGGGGGATGCTTCTATCATCCGGATGACTGAGGAAGGCAGAGGTCTGAGAGCCATCCGCAATGACTGTATCAGATAGCAGGCTGATTTCCCAGCTTCGGTGAATGGCCCCCAGCCTGCATAACATCTTTAACAAGCCTCCTTCCAACCAGACTGCGGCTCAGGCCCAGCAGGAACACTGTGGCAGTAACAAGCAGTTTTACTTCAGTCTCTGGCCCTGAGAAGGGTGTTTGGAGACCTGAAGGTCACTGTTGTCCAAGTTGTCCTGCATGGGTACACATACATATGCCCACAGACTCTTGCGGATGGGCACACACACACACACACACACACACAAACGCACACTGCCACTGGAGGCTGGGGAAGCGATGGAGGATGTGACATCATTCCTGTTTCTGTCTTTACAGTGTTCAATTTGCAGGTTTCTCAACCCCAGAACCACTGGAGGATTAATGGAAGTCCTATCTAAGGCTGGGGATGTAGTTTAGTTGTTACGGTGCTTGCCTATGGGCATGAAGGGTTTGATCGCTTGCATTGTAGAAACCCTGCATGGCAGCACATACTTATAATTACAGTACTCTAGGGGAGGAGGCCAGAAGATCAGAAACTCAAGGTCCTCCTCAATCGCACAGTTTCGGAGTCCATCTAGGAGGCGTGAGAACCTATCTTCAGTAAAGAAAAAAAAATTTAAGAACAGAAGGAAAGGGGGTTATCAAGAAGACTCAGCAAGTCAAGGCATTAAGTGCCAAGCCTGATGACTTGAATCCTATCCCTGGGACCTTCGTGGTGAAAGATCTGACTCCAGGTCTGTGACTGATACACACATGCCTTGACCTGTGTGCTATCATCCCTCCACACGATTTATACATACATACATACATACAGACAGACAGACAGACAGACAGACCACATGTATTAATAATGCCCAAGTTTGGAGATACACCTGCCCTGTCCTTTCCATTTTGCTTAGACGGGTGTTTTTGTTGTTCGTCATTCTGTAATTTTTCTCCATCTGTTTATTTAATTTCTGAGTCACACCCTTACCTCTTTGGCTTTCAGCCTTTGATGTAAGCAGAAGCCATGTGTCCTCGACGCTCGAGTAAACACTCAGACCACTGTAATGAGCCTGACCGAGGAAGACTGGATGAGCCCCTCGAACCGCATTCCCAGGTCCTCAGGCCACCCTGCCAACCCCTGTAATAGAAAGCAGCTGCTCTGACCTGGGCCGCATTGCAGCTCTGTTATGCATTCCCTACGCAACGGAAGAAAATAGTAATGCCTCTTAGGTCCCTGGGGAGTTTCACCTGTGGAAACAGAAATGCCAGAGATTGGGCAAGCACCTTGACCCCTGCGCCATCCTGCCTGCAGTTTGCTAGAGATGAGTGCTGACTTTGCTGGAGACCCCACTTTAAACCATGCTAGTTGTTTGCCACCACTCTGAAGATGAGATTGGGATTGGGGGGCAGAAGGGGGGCAGGACAGGGCCAGGAGGGGGGCAGGAGGGGGCAGGAATCCCAAAGAACCATTAAGTTCTGCCTAATTCTATTTTCTAAATAGAGATATATTTCAGGGTACAGAAAGACCCAAGGGAGAAACTATTCATTTAGGGATAATCCACACTGGGGTCCAGTTCCTAGTTTGTTTAGAAAGAAACAATGGAAGAAACAAAGAGACTTACAAACAAACTGAACAAAAGAAAGAAAGAAACAAAGAAAAAGAAAGAAACTAAGCAAGAAGAATTTTACATTTAAAAAGTTACCACAGTCTGGTTTATATATTTACCTTGCTTTATTCATCTATTAAATTCCTTTCCTCTGTGGGTGGGGGAGGGGATGGGCAGACCACACCCCCTGGAGTTTCTCCACACCATGAGGGTATAGAAATCAGACCTACATGGGCAATTAACTCACGCCAAGAAAAGCTTTGAAGCTGGTTTTCTCCTCTTCCTTTTTATTTTTATATGCAAGCGGGCTCCTCTGTAGTCATCTTATCTCTCTGTCTTTAGCCAAAAATATTTTGGCCCATGAAAATAGAAGACAGTCTCCAGCTAGAGGAACTCAGGTGCAGAGGTTAAATATTCAGTTCTTTGAAGTGATTTTTTTGTTGTTGTTGCTGCTGCTGCTGCTGTTTTTCAGAGTGTGGTGATACATCTCTTGCCCTTTCTTCTTTCTCTCATGCAGTGTTCCCCAACCCACCACTCACTGTGCGGGATCTGTTTGGGTCTCACTAAGTTCCTTCTAGTCTCCCTCAACAGTTACCTACAGAATCTATAAGAGCAAGTTTTATAAAATACATTATGAATGAATTCTGCTCACTGCATGGCTACTGTTCTTGCCCTTGGACATTATACTTCTGAACCCTTGGTGGGCTGTACAACCCTTCAGATACACCATATTCTCAAGCATGTGTGTGACACTCAAATGCACATGCAGTTCTGCAGACATTCTCAAGACTTACAGACAAGGAGCCCTTCATCAGATTTCTCTCACCCCCAACTCTTCCACACCTACTTCCATATTTCTTTACACATTTTGTTTTACTTTTAATTGTATGTATGTGTGTGTGGTGAGGAGTGGGGGGATGTGTGGATATGTGTGCACGAGTGCAGATGCCCTAGAGGCCAGAAACAAACCCATCAGATCCCCTAGGGCTGGATTTATGGGTTCTGGGAACAAACTTGGATACTCTACAAGAGCATACATGCTCTTAACTGCTGAGCCATCTGTCCAGCCCTAAATTTTCTTTATTTTTTATCAAGGCTATCTTTCCAAAATAGGCTGGATTACGTCACCCCTCTGTTTAAATGCTTTCAGGACTTGCCATTACTATAGACTAATGCTCGTCGACTTACCGGCCTTTTAGGATCTCAGTTTCTCCGCCCTTTGTTCTTCCTGATACCTTCGTGCAATGAGTTTATATAGCTGCTGGCCTCCTCAGCTCTGAGATGCAGCCCACTCACCTTCTCACCCTCCTTTGCTGAAACTGTGGGAAGAGACTTTGTTTTCCCAGGGCTTTGATGAAATGGTTTTGGTTTATGACACTGTCTTATTACTGTCAGTTTCCGCTCATCTCTGTTTCCTGTTCTCCCCGTAGGCTGTCTAGGTTGAAGCACTTAGCCATATGAAATTACAGTTAGCTGCTTTTGAAATCATTCTTTAGGTCACCAGCAGCGGAGCTCACTCTTCTTTGAACTTACAGATCCGGAGAGGTTTGACACATGCATGTCTAAGCACCACCAAAATGAAGATGTCAAACAGTTCTATCATCTCTAGAACGGCTGTCATGATACCTTGTAATAAGTTTTGTGCAAAGACTGTCTGTAACTCTGTAAGGATGACCTAATACTTAATTCCAACAGCTGTCTGTGTTCACACTATGTTGAAATCCTCACCTCCAGTGTGATGGGCAGTGTGTTCTTTGATGGAAAATTGGTTCATGAGGTAGACTGCTTCTGAAGGGATTAGCGAAACAGAAAACCACCTAAAGACCCCTGGCCCTCTCCAAGAAATGATGGGCCATTTCAAGGTATTCCAAGAAGGCCATTGTCACTGCCAGAAACAGGGCCTCCTCAGGCACCCATCTGCCAGAGCCTTGACCTTGGGCCTCCATCCTCTGGATCTGAGAGACACCCATGTTTGCTGTTTAAGGCCTCCAGTCTATGGCATCGTGTTACAGTGACCCCAATAAACTTTAGCCACTTCCCATTCTACTGAGTCTTCCTCGGGGTGACAGGAGAACGAGTAGTTAATGACGATCATCAGACGGCGTGCGTTGATTATGAGCATGAACCTCTCTCATGCTTTTTCCTGCTTTTCCCAACAGTCATGCTAGAAACTAAAGCTCACTCACTGCCTCAAACTCTGGGCTCTGGATTCACTTAGGAGTTTAAGCAGGGACGGCATGTTGTATGCGAGCTCCAAGGCTGGATTATTGGTTCAGACTCTCAGCGACAGTAGGCTACAGCTGATTTGAATGCATGTAAACAGGATCCATGAGCTACCACTGCAGTAAATATATTGTAAGGGGATGTAGCTTGAGTTTCACCATTTCTTAACTACCTCCATTCTCTTCAAGACCTTGTGAAAGCAAGGGCCAGCAACCAGAGCAAAGCTACGCAGCACCTCGTTAGAGTGTGCTTTCTTGTCTCTTGGGTCCCACAGCTCACAGCTCAGCAATCCCCTACCCTTTCAGCTTACCTCGCTGCAGGTAACCTGTGCTAGCTAATGAATTTATGTCCAAGGCTTCACCTTTTGCTGACAGTGTGTTCTCTGAGGGAGCAGAAGTGATGAATCTACTAAAAATTGTTGAAAAGAGGGTGATGTTAGTCACTACACATGCCAATAACTGCGTGAACTGATTGTTCTCAAGGACACCTCTCATTCCCGGTGTGAGCTGGCCCCGACAGTTAAGCATGGTCAACTTGATGGGATCTAGAATCGCTTTGGAGGAGTCTGATTCTCTCTCTCCTAGTAGCCCTCAGTTGCCTTTAGCGCTTCATTCAGTTGCGGGGCCTTGTGAGACTTCCCCCCATTGGCAGGGGCATCTCAACTACTGTTGTCATTGGGCAGGTTTTGTTTTGGAGACCATGTTGTTAGAGCCTCATGTATATTGAAGACACCATCTTGATGCCGATGTCCTGGTACTCTGACTCTTGGACTCCCCCACTTCCTCTAGAGTGATGATGTTCCCTGAGCCTTAGATGTAGGGTTGTGTGAAATGGGAACCTAGGCACAGAAAGCCCCATGGTCACTTGATCTCTACAGTTTGACCACTGGTGGATTTCTGTGATGGTCTCCATCTGCAGCAAAAAGAAGTTTCTTTGATGAAGGCCGAGAGCGACATTTTTCTGAGGTGTAGGCATAGATATTTATTCCAGAATCATCCACTTTGAGGTAGTAAACTTAGTCTCAAGTGCTTGGTTTAACTAAAATGTATTTGATTGTTATATTGTTTTAAACGCTTTTCATTTAAAAAGAAGAAAGAAAGAAAGAAAGAAAGAAAGAAAGAAAGAAAGAAAGAAAGAAAGAAAGAAAGAAAGAGAAACATTTTAAAAGTAAAATGAGGAGTGGTAGAAGCCTTCAAAACAAGCCGGTGTTCTGGCCTTCCTGGGGATAGGCCCAGCACTTTGGCAGAGATTCAGGTATTGTAGCAATGAACTTGGGTCGAGGGAACACAGTCAAGTCATTCTTTCCACTCAAGTGTCTAAAAATACAAACAGACTTTGATGTTAAAGAAGAAAGTGTGTGGACACAGAAAATAAGTACTGCAGTTACTTCTTCTTGGGTTCCATAACATTTCTTAGCCTAAGAAATGGCTTTGCTCCATGCCATTGTTCAGCAAAGGAAAATGGGTATTAAATGTCAATTTAGATTTGGGGAGATAAGTGAAAGTTCAAATGGCCTTTCCAGATAAGGCGTTTTCTCCAGTGGGTTTTTTTCCCCCCTAGTAGAAATAAACAAATATCCCATTGCCTTTCATTAGAGTCTCTCTGATCTCAGAGCAGTTGTGGTGTGTATATCTGGATCATTCTGGAAAGTTCTCATTGCTACTAGCCATGAAGACCTAAAGAATACTGAAAAGAATAGTTTTGCCTCCTACAACTTAATGAATGTCCAGGTCCCATTGGAGCCCTTGGGAGGGTAAGCAAAACTGTGTTCCCCGGGGACCTGGGTTCTCATCTGCAGATTCCACACGTCCACGCACAGCGTGACCTTGGGTGAGCAGAGCACTGGCGGCTCCCTTCAGAGCCTTGTGTGCCTGTGATGTGAGTGCTCTGCTCGCACTGCTGTGGAGCACTGAGCCTGAGAGGAGCTGCAGGCCTTCTCACACAGACACTGGTTCCCCCAGCTGAGGAGCCGGAGAGCTCGCCTGCTCCTGAGTCTTAAGTGGTTTGTCCATATGAGGATTTAGTAGAACGTCTCCTCTCCAGAGCATCACATTGAATAAATAGTGTTTTAAGATTAGCCAAGTTGTTTATCTGAGAGTGGACATCAGTCATGTGATCTTGTGTGCATCAATTATCCATGTTCCCACTGCCATGTTACTTAAACCAACTCTTTGATTGTGTGTGTGTGTGTGTGTGTGTGTGTGAGAGAGAGAGAGAGAGAGAGAGAGAGAGAGAGAGAGAGAGAGAGAGAGAACTCGCTCATGCACTTCCATGTGCATGTGTGACTGGGCCAGAGGTCAGTGCTGAGTGTCCTCTCCAATAGCTTCCCACCTTATGTTTGGAGACAGTCTCTCACTGAACCCTGAACTCACTGAGTTGTGAATGAGCTCCAGGGAGCTTCCTGTCTTTGCCTCCTGGAGCTGGGATCACACACCTACACCTGGCTTTTGCATGGGTGATAAGGATCCAAATTCAGGCCCTATACTAGTGCAGCAAGCAGTTTACTGGCTGAACCATCTTCCCTTTAGGCATTTAAACAGGACATGATGTCACAGGAATGGAGATTTTTGAAGGGGAAAAGGGAGAGCAGGCCTGAAGAGAGCCAGCCCAAAGTGTCTTGAGGAATGAGAATTAAATATTGTGACAGTCCCCTCTGACTGAAATTGCTTCAAGCTCAGGCATGCCGTCTTTAAAAGAAATTTCTTTTTTTTTTTTTTGTTTTAGATTTTTTATTTTGCATTCGCAGGAGTGTTTTGCCCGTGTGAACACATGTGCATCATATGTATCTGGTGTACAAGGAAGTCAGACGCAGGTTTGAATCTACCAGAGTTGAGGACGGTTACAAAGCACTATGTAAACCCTGAGAATTGAGCCTGGGTCTCCGAGCCTGTTTCCCTGGTCCCTTGGGATGGCACAGTGATTCAAGGAGCCTTTCCTTTTTTCTTTGCATCCTTGGGCAGAAGCAAGCCTCATGCCCCGCCCTTCAAAGGTACTCCTTGCTGTAAGTCTTTGCCGTGCTTCTAGGCCCTAAGTTTGCTGGGCTCCACAACAGAGACATGATTGATTAAACCATTGACCACGTCATTGAATTAAACCCTCAGCCCCTCCTGCTCCCTGAAGGTCCTTGCAGGCAGCTGCAAGCTCCAACCCTCTAATCATGCAGTTGGCCCGACTGGTGGCCAGTCTTCATCCTGAAGCCAAGGAGGGGTTCTCTATGAGTCACCTCATTAGCATAACAAAGATGTCCTTATCCTCAAAACAGCCAGGGTTTGGAAGCCCAAGTCTGAATCTGGCACAAAGTGTGCACAGCACGGAGGCCTTGTGCAAGGGCTTTGTTACTCTCACAACTAATGTTCTAAGGTTTCCAGGCCATTGTTTTTTCTATTGTTTTAAAATGGTGGTAACTGTGTTCCTAATTACAAATGGCATGTGTGTTTATTATAGAAATTTTGAAAACGTTAAGAAGTCACAAGGGAAATAAATACTGTATGAAATCTGTAATCATATTCCTCAGATAACTCACATTAACATTTCACTGTATTTTTTTTCTCTATCAGTGGTATGTGGCATATTCATGTACCACGTACTGTTTAAAACAAAATTAGGATCAAATCATTAGGCTGTATTTTTCTTCTGCTTTTACCAATATATAATTAATATGTCACATCTTTCATAACTTTTTTTAAAAAAATGTATTTGTAGGGGAGTTGGAGGTGGCTTTTTGAAGAGTCAGTTCTTTGCGCCTGCCTTACTTTGAGGCAGAGTCTGTCTTCTTTCTGTCACTGTAGCACCTCCACCAGGCAGCTGGCTGGTGAGCTTGGGCAGTGCTGGATCGCGGGTGGGTCCCACATCTCTATCTCCTGTTCCTGGGAGTTCCAAGGATTGAACTCAGGAGGGGCAGACTTGCATGCTAAGTCCTTTCTTTCTATGAGCCACCTCCCTAATACACATCTTTAATTTTTTAATCATCATTTTAAATAGATAATTGGGCATTCTTGTTTTAAACTATGAACCTTGTTTTGAGAACAGATTTAGCTTCAGAGCAATATTGAACAGAAAGTACAGAAAGCTCCCGTTTACCTCCTGTCCCTGGGAAGGCTCAGACGCACCCACAGCCAGCATCCCTACGTAAGTGGTGCAGTGCATCTTATACAACCGATGAACTTGTGCTGATGAAATTGTCTACCATGGTGTGTGGCTTATATTAAGGCTGGCCCTTGGTCTTGTGCATCTGAGGGTTTGGAAAGACAGACTTGTTCCCAACGATGGCATCACAGAGTAGTCTCACTGCCCTAGGAATATACTTTGCTCTGCCTCCCCCAACTCTTGGCCACTCTTCCATTTTCTTTCTCCACAGTTGCTTCTAGAATGCTGTAGAATTGGGGTCATACAGTATTTTCTAGATCAGTTGATATCACTTGGTAATTTGCTTATTTGTGGATGAGAGCTGATCTGTTTTTGAGACAGGGTCTCATGTAGCCTAGCCTGAGCAGAGCTCGCTCTGTGGTAGAGGCTGGCCCTGAGCTCTCTACCCTCTGGCCTCCAAGTAATTTTTTTTTTTTTTGAGACAGGCTCTCACTGTGTAGCTCTGGCTATTCTGGAACTCACTGTGTGGACTAGGATGGCCTTGAACTCACAGAGACCCACCTGCCTCACAACTTGTGGTAAACATCACCAGTTGTTTTCTCCAGGACCCTGCTGTGAGTCTGTGACTCTGCCATCAGAGGTGCTTTCACACTCCTTGGGATGCTGCATTACTGTCCCCTTTCTAGGGCACTGAAACACAGAACCACAGACTTTATTCCATCACAGATCTGGAGGACAGCCTGAAATTCAAGTGTCAGCAGAGCCAGGCTCTTCCTCTAGACTCAAAAGAAGAAGCCCTCCTGACTGCCCGGCCTTGGGCAGCTGCTGACAGTCTGTGGAGTTCCTTGGTGTTTGACTAGATGACTCACTGGTGTCTGACTCCTGCTGCCATAGCCCTTCCCCCATCTTGATCCTCTCCTGTAAAGACACAGTCACTGGGTTTAGAATCCACTTTCTTCTAGTATAACCTCACTTTAAAGAGATCGTTTCCTTTCTCCACAAATGTATGATCTGGGCCTCCTGCTTGCACTGAGGCCAGCACCTGAAGGGTTAAATGCCTAAAGCAAAGAGCCTTATGGGAGTTGTGGGAAGGGTGGAGGAAGAGGGGAGTCAACTTATCAATAAGAACATCCTCAGGCCTCACAGCAGGAAACAGGGCCACAGTTGGAACTTTCCACCCCACGCCTCCCCAAATTCCCTTTTCTGCCCTATAAACTCAAACCTGTGCTTTGGGCATGGTGTGTATTCCCAAAGAGAGGCTCCTCCCCTCTTCACTGGTCTATTTCCACATCACCAATCCATCCAGATGGGACAGTTCCAAGCCCTCTCCGTGCCATGCACGGTGATCAGTGTGTTTGGATGTCGATGAGCAACAGGAAAACTGCTGGATTTCTTTGCTTTCTGGTTTCATAGCTAGGAAGTAAATTCTCTCTCAGCACTAGGGAGGCAGAGGCAGGTGGATATCTGGGAGTTTGAGGCCAACCTCAAACCTGGTCTACATACCAGGTATTCCAGGTCAGCCAAGGCTTTGGGAGGTTGACATTTAGTCCCTTCTTGCTCATTTGAGGGATTCTGTTTGTTCACCTAAAGGAAGCATTGGTCACATCAACTCACCAGGACTGGCACTCTTATGCCTTGGCAACAGACCTATACACTGTCCTAATTGTCACCTGTATGACGTCACAGGCCTCGCAGGTCTCGGTACCAACATTTGGGACTACCAAAGAAACATAAGAATAACAACGGCAAATAGCAAGCCACCGTGACAGTTACTGATTAGTTGGGTGGCTGCTCACTGACTAACAGGTGAAGAACATATAGACCATAGATAGACTGGACAGAGGGAAGATGCCCATGGCCTACATGGGATGTAGGCCATGCTCAAGATTGCAGCGCACAGCTGGGTGTTGTAGCAGACATCATTAATCCCAGCACTCAGGAAGCTGAAGCATGAAGATCCCTGTGAGTTCGAGACCATCCAGGTCTACACAGTGAATTCCAGGCCAGCCAGGGCTGTGCAGAGAGACCTGTCCTAAAAAAACAAAACAACAAAACTAAACTAAACCAAAACAGATTTCGGCACACTATGCAGCATACAGTTTGGCACTTATTTATTCCTAGACTTTTCCATTTAATATTTTCTGACCACTGTTGACTGTAAGTGAAACTGCAGAGAGCGGAACTGTCAGTGGAGGGGCGTGGCAGTTGGAAGCCCATCTGTAAAACTCCTCTTTGTAAACAGTCACATTTGGAAGTTGCAGGTAGACACAAGTCAAATCAACCCATCAAAATCATCTTTAATTTTTTTTCCCAAACAGATGGGGAAACGCATCTGGATTTTCTTTCAGTGTTAATTTTCGTAATTACTAGAGATGCTAAGATCCTTTGATAGAGTAATTCCTTCACGATTCTGATTCTGTGCTTTGTTTATCACTCTTGCCTGCGCTTCATCCAACTGCTTTGTTTCAATTCATGAAGCCATTTGCACTTTACTTGGGTTGATGAAGAGGTATGGATTTAACGTTCTTCATACTTAACTGCAAATGACTCAGGAACAAGGCCCCGTTGGCTCTCTCCTGTAACCATCTCACCAAGCTGGTCATTTTTCCTGCCTTCTTGGCAGTGGGCATGTTCTAAGCCCTCTTGATTCATATCTAGATTTCTTTTCTCCCAAAACACTGACAGACTTTATGGGGGCTGGGATTCCTCCTGGGACCTCACCCTCTTTGATGATGATGATGATGATGATGATGATGATGATGATGATGATGATGATGATGATGATGAATATAGAGAAATGAAGGGGTTTAGAAGAAACCTTTGCACATATTGACATTCTGGGTCCTTAGGGTATGAAGGAGATGTGGCTCGGTGGGCTGAAGGGGTAGAGGCAGGGCCCTTGCTCCTTACACACTCAGGGTCTAAGACACCAGGGAGCCACCGGCCATGTTTAGCGGGCATCAGGCACGCGGAGAACATGGGTCAACCAAGGCCTCAGTGAGGGATGCCATGGCTGCAGGGCAGCTTGTGGTTGGCATCCCTGCCTCTGCCTGTGCTCACAGTTGCAGTAGCCAAGCCTCCCTTTTCAAATGTAAATGCAGCTCTCTCCCTCTCCCTCTGGCCAGAATCCTTGAGTAGGTGGCAGAGCCCATCCAGAGCCCTGGCTGTGGCCTCTGAGTCTTCCAGCCTCTCCTCACACTCTGCCTGCTGGCTCTGCTCTCCCTCCTTTAGCCCCTGAGCTAGGCCTTCAGGTGCCGGGGCCTCTCTGAATTCCGCTCCTACAGAATCAGAGTTGTTTTGTGGCTTCAGAACGCAGTCTAAGAGGCCCGAGAACTGGACCCGTCCACTTCCCCGTTCTGTGGCGCCTTTGCTTCAGCGTGATATTTTGTTTTTTGTCTTCAGATTTCCTACTCGTGTCTTTATTGGAATCTGAAAATTAATTTTCCCTGGGAAGAATTTCTTATTGCTTTGATCTACTTAGACTGGTGTTTTCTGTAAAAGTTTTACCTCAACTTCTGAAAAAAAAGAAAAAAAGGAAGGATAAATAACTTGAAAAATGTAAGGGAGCATTCTTTAATTTTTTTTTAAAAAAAACGTGGTTATGAAACTTGATAAGATTGAACATTTGGTGGCTTCTTGAGAGGTAGAGTTTTTACTTTAATCCAGTGTTCTCCCAGGCTACAAGAGGAGCTTGTAGATAAATATCACATGTTATTATAAGTACATGAGTCTAGTAAATGAATGATATTACACTAGCTGCATGATTTGTACTTTTCAGAAACAGTTCATCTTAAGTTTCATGCAGCCCTTGGGAAATGTGACATGAAATATTTGTGGGTCACCCTTTCTCTTAGGGTTTCCTTGCTGTGAAGAGACACCATAATCAAGGCAACCCTTATAAAGGAAAACATTTAATCGGGGCTGGCTCGCAGTTTCAGAGGCTCAGTCCATCGTTGTCATGGTGAGAAGCATGGCTGTATGCAGGCAGATGAGGGGTTAGAGAAAGAGCTGAGAGTTCGATGTCTTGATCTGCAGGCAGCAAAAGGAGACTGTGTGCCACACTGGGCATACATAGGAGACCTCAAAGGCTATCCTTACAGTGACACACTTCCTCCAAAAAGGCAACACCTGCTGTAGTGCCACCCCACTATGGGCCAAGCATTCAAACACAGGAGTCCATGGGGGCCGTTCCCGTTCAAACCACCACACCCTTCTCTGAGCCAAAGTAGTAGATGGAGAAAGAAGTAAAAGGACTGAGAAGGCCCAGTTGACACGTGTAGCAAACAGCCTGGCTTTGTTTACAGAGACTAGGCTTGTCTTCAGTCAAGTAGACACTAACCAGATAGATAGAAGGGAGATGTTTCTTTAAGGGGGAAACAAACAAACAAAACAAGAAGGGGAAAGGAGAGAGGAAGGAAGGAAAGTAGGTGGGTTTGGTAGGTGAATAGGTGGATGGGAGGATGGATGAGTAGATGGATGGATGGATAGATGGGTGGATGGGTGAGTAGATAAAAAGATGGATGAATAGATGGGTGGAGGGGTAGATGGATGAGTAGGTGGATGCATAGGTTGTTGGGTAGATGAATGGATGAATGAGTAGATAGGTGGATGGATAGATGGGTGGGTCGGTGGGTGGATGAATGAGTAGATGGATAAGTGGATGGATGGGTGGATGGGTGGGTGGGTGGGTGGGTGGGTGGAGGACTGGAGGGGTGGATGTATGTCAGGTTTTATGTATATTCTAAGGTGGAAGAATACTTGCCTAGCATACTGAAAGACCATTCCTGAGTTTGATTCTCAACACTACAACATATCAATAAAGAATAATCTTACTCCCGATGATTTTTATGTTTGTAAATGGATTAGGATTCTAACTCACCTTGTCAATCTGAGTTAACAGAGTTTCCTTTTGAAATAAATACTGGATATAGAGCATAGAGCATGTTCCCAGCATGCAAAAGGTCAAAGGCAACCCCAGGGCCATAGAAGGTGTGTGTGTGTGTGTGTGTGTGTGTGTGTGTACATACACATATATGTATATATGTATACATATACACATATGGAGGGGGGGAGGAGAGAGACCTATCAATTAGTTTCCTCATAACTAGCTGACTTTATTTCATCTTTAGTTTGTTAATGACTTATCCTCCATCTGTACTGTAGTTAGAACAAATTGCCAATTAATTACACTAAGTATGACCTACATTTCCCCAAGTAGATGAATCTTTCAAATAAGCACTAACCGGGTATGGGGTAAAACTGCAAAAAAGATTTTGAAAATGCATTCCTTTTAGTAGACAGTATTTTCATTTTGCTTTGCTTTGCTTTGATACAGCATCTTCTGTAGCAGACTAGCCTTGGACTCACTGTGTAGTCAAGGATGACCTATTCACTCCATCTCCAGTGCTAGGTCACAGGTTCATAGCCCCAAGCCTGGCTTTGTGGAAAGGTTTTGAACTCCTTATGAACTCCCACTGCCCTTTTCCCTCTTGTTTTACAGAGTTTTCACACAATAAAACTTTAAAGATCCCCATGACTCAAACTCTAGAAGCAAATGTTACTTATTTACAACCATATTAATACCCAAATTTCCTTTCCATTGCCTAATTCATAGAAGCTGAGTTGTTTTCAGGGTTGAGGGCATGAGCTCAAAGGGTCCTGAAGAAATTCATAATTTGTTTTTCTGTGTTATTTAAAAACTTGGCAGTTTTTATTTCCTAACACTAGGAAAGGCAGATCAGCTGGTTGTGGTGGCAAATGCTTGTAAAACATTTAGGAGGCTAAGTCATGAGGGTCCCAAGTTCAAGGCCATTGTCTCAAAAAAAAAAAAAAAAAAAAACCTAAGCATATGTGAAAGTAGAGAGGGCTGTGAGTGGGGAGGAAAGGACCTTAAGGATGGAGAGAGGGGGACAGTCTAGTGATGGACTACATGTGACATGAAAGCAGAGGGAGCCTGAGGGGAGGAGGGAACCATCAAGAGAAGTGGGCAGAGAAAGGGGATGGAATAAAGCCCTGTATAATGACATACTATGTATGAGAAAGACACAGCGAAACTGTGTTAGTTAGCTAACCTCCCACCGCTGTGAGGACGTGCCAGGACCAAAAATGGCTTAGGGGTGAAAGTATTTATTTTGGCTTACAGTTCCAGAAGGGGAGACCATAACAAGGGGAGTGGGCAGCTTGTGGCTAGAGCAGGAAGCAGAGAGAGGGGGAGAGAGAGAGAAAGAGACAGAGACACAGACACAGGCACAGTGTTAGAGACAGAGACAACAAAGACAGAGACGGACAGATAGACAGACATCCTCAAATGCAAACAGGAAGCCAAAAATGAACTGGGAGTGGGGAAAGGCTATGAACTCTCAAAACTTGCCTGATGACATGCTTCCCCCACCAAAGCTCCACCTCTTTGTGGAGGTTCTGTGACCTCCCAAACAGTGCCCTAAACTGGGGAACACAAGGACATGAGCCTACTGGGGACATTGCTCACTCAAACCACCCCAGAAACAAAAAGAGTGTATGATGAACAGCACAGAAAGATCTAGATCTTGACAGAGCATGACGTAGCATCAAGACTGAGTAATGTTACTGAAGAGGCAGCTCCTTCACTGCCATGGGCTGACAGAGGCAAACTCACCAGCTGTGGTTCTTGGGATGTATGGAAGGAGAGAGCCCCCTGGGTGAGGGCCAGATGCCTCCTGCCTCAGACAGCTGTTCTTTTGCAGAATCTTGCTTTGAGATGGGCAGTGTGAAGGGATGCTAGTGACTAGGGTTAACAGAGCCAAGAACAGTCAAGCAGGTAACGACTGAGCTTTGTGAAACATTGGTAAGAAGCCAAACACACGTTGGCATCCTCAGACGGGAGTGGGGGGTGGGGGTGGGGTGGGGGATACCACTCCATAAGCTGAGAGGCTAGAGAGGGAAGGAAAGAGCTAGCCTGGGGTATTCTCCCTTCCTCCTCTCACATTTTCTTTCTTTTCACCATGCCCTCCCACCACAGCATACTGATTAAAACTATGAACAAATAGACTCCTGGGTGCTGGGATTAAAGAGGCAGACCACCACACCTGGCTTATATTGCATTCTTGAACCTCACAATTAGATAGAGACCCTTGAGGAGGTGATTAGCATTTGCCGTCAGAGCCTTTATGAGTGATCTGAGAAGCTCTCCTGCCTCCTTCCACCATATGAGGATGGAAAGCCACATCTGCGTCAGGCCCTCACCAGACCCTGGGTTTTCCAGTATCTTGTTCTTGAGGTAACAGCTCCCAGAGAACAAAACCTTGCCTCCCTGAGCTTTGGTGTTCCATTTGAACGTCCTGAATGGGCTGAGAGAAACTGGTGCTGAAGGGATTTGTGCATCACTTACCCAGGGGATGTATTCTAAGGGCTGTGTTGATGGACAGCTTTATTGTTGTCCACGATCATAGTGTAAACTTGCACAAGACTGGATGGCCTGAATCCATTGCTTAAAGCAACCAAGAGAAGTGGTAGACCTGAGACAGTCGAGGCCGCTGCTAGAGTTACACGAGGAAATGTTTTCCAGTGAACTTGTTTTTAATATGTATAGTACAGTGAAGACATAGTAAGACACTGAAGACAGTGTGGACGCTGTTTTGGAGCTGTGTGATAGGTAGAAGGTAGAAGCATTTTGAGGCATACGATAGAAGACTCTTGCATTAAAGTGCTCAGCCTCAGCTGGGCTGGCCAAGGTACTAATAATAAATTATAGTAAGAAAGCAATGATTTACAGTGTTTTATGTGTATGGATGTTTTGTCTGCATGTATGTGTGTGCCTGGTGCTGTGGAGGCTGGAAGAGGGCCCGGAACTCCTGGAACAGGAGTTATAGACAGTTTAAAGCTGCCATGTAGGTGCTGGGAATTGATCCTGGGTCCTCTGGAAGAGCAGCCAGTGCTCTTGACTGCTGAGCTGTCGCTCCAGGCCTGAAAGCAACAGATTAAAGACAGACATTTTAATCAAGAGAGGAACAGATCTTAGGTATTTAGACAATTCCCAGTCTGCCCGTATTGAGGGCATATGAACAGGAGAACACTACATGTGTACATTTGATCAGCTGACTGGTGTGAAGCAGCCAGGTCCTTCCCATCAAGATGGTGGGAAAATGCCCCTGAGACATTTTGGAGACCTTAGAGATTGCCACTCCTGTCGCAGGCCCAGAGTACAGGTGCTTTGGGGGTGGAACAGGCTGCACATGAGCAGCAGTGATGGGGGCAGAGGGGTGTGGCTTGGGAGTCACTGTGCTGTGTGGCACCTTGAGGCTCTGCTTCCCATATCCCAGGACAGAACACCCCGCCCACCCTAGGTTCAGCTCCCTTGCCTCCACATGCGCTAGTGGCTGACATTCTGGAAGGCAATGGGTAAACCTCAGCAACATCTGGGACAACATCTGGGCCATGACTTCTTCCTGGGCACAAAGAACACAAGAACCAAGGCGTGTAGCTTTTCCCACCTACATCTGATAGAGTGAAATATCCAGGACCTTGTGCAGGGGGCCTGGGCAAGAGACTGCCCCCAAGGACAGGGAACGACAGGATTCCTTGCCACCACAGACCAGTGGAGTAGAAATTCTGCATATTTTCTCATTGTTCATTGCCTTTTGGGTACAGAAACAGCACACATCCTTAAATGACTTAATTTCCATTCATCTGTCCCAGACACATGTTATGAGGTCACCAGTAAAAAAAGGTAACATAAGCACACGGGATCTCTTTCTCGTTCTTTACTTTCTACAATACTCTACCTATTATGTAAGTAATACTCATAGATTTGCTTAAAATGGGAATGACCAGTGGGGATGGCAAAGGACATGATGTCATGACCGCTAAGCTCCTTCTCCGCAGGTGAGCAAGTAGATTTTTTAGCTTTAATTACTGTAGTGCACTCTACAAGAAGGGAAGAGTAGAGAATGAATACCGATTGGAGAATTCTTGTGTTTAAAGTAGTTCATAGTTTACATTTTTACTGCAAAGGCAAAGGATGACGTTTGGATTTTAAACTCAAGAGTCTGAGTCTAGAGGACTGCAGAGATGCTTTGTTCTTCTTGGGGGGGTGTTCCTGTGATGTCACCAGCCACTGTTTCTATCTAGAAGGCCACCCCACTTGCACCCACAAGAGGATTGCAACCCAGAGAGGGTTACAGGTGGAAAGAGTGGGGTTTGAACTCCTAGACTCCTGACTCCAGCCATGGCTAGAGCCTCACAGAGGATCTTGGGAAATAATACTGCCTCTAGGAAGATGTGAGGAGGTTGTTGTGTAGCAGTTTCCTCCTGGATAAACTTGGACAGAAATTTGTTAAGATGTAGGATATGAAGGGAAAGTGAAGCAAAGGATACTTAGGACGAGATGTTTATAAGGAGGTGAAGCAGCAAAGAAGCTAGTTAAGAGAGGAAGTAAGGCCAGGCGGTGGTGGTGCACACCAGTAATCCTCTGGGAGGCAGAGGCAGGTGGATTTCTGAGTTCGAGGCCAGCCTGGTCTACAGAGTGAGCTCCAGGACAGCCAGGGCTATACAGAGAAACCCTGTCTCAAAAATAATCAAATCCAAAAAACCAAAGAGAGAGAGAGAGAGAGAGAGAGAGGAAGTAAAAAACTCAATATAGATAGCTTCAGGAAGTCACTGAAACTGACTGGATTCAGTAGGCGTCTCTCTCCCTGAGAGAATATAACCATAAAGAGTTCTGACAGTCACTCTCAGATCTGCTGAGCTGCTTGATAAAGGCTTAGAGGGGGCAGCCTGGAAGAAATAGAACTCAGCCAATGGCCTAGAAGAAACAGAGTGGCCAAAAAAGCTATCAGCTGAATTGCCTAGAGGAGGCTCAGACCGACTGAGCTGTGAGGAAAGGATATCCTCCAGCCTGTTAAGTGACCTGACAGCTTTTGTGGGCTGTCACGCGTGCTAGCCTGGGTTTTGGTAATGCAACTGTCTATAAGTCATTTCTGCTCTTGTTGTAATCCCTCACTGATACTGTAAGTAACCTTAATGAAACAGTGATTCATCACACTGGGCTTTGGTGGTGTCCATGCTTTGGTCTGTCGCAGGCTCTCAGTCTGGGGTGAGCAGATGTTTGTTCCTGTCTCCCTAGGGACAGTAACACAACAGAGGCAGAACTTGATTTGGGTACCAATGGCCTCCTGATCTCTTTTTGTCCCCCTCGGTGCCTGTGGGGCACACATCAAATGAGCTGTGTAAGGCTTTGATGCAGCTATACTAGAATACATAGGCATTTCCCTGGCAGACCTCCATTCAAGAACAGTTTTACAGTCAGTACAGTACCGAGTTACTGGAAGTTTGCTTCTCTGACAGTCCAAGAGGAAAAGTGAGAGTATGAACTTTGACCTTTAGCAATTGTGTAGAGCCTTCCTTTGGCACTGGTGATCTCTGAAGAACAAAAGGGCTTCATTGTTTTCTAACATGTTTTGTAGGGAGCATCCTGTAGGTTACTCTGTGTACAACCCAACAGTTGGATTTTGTTGTCACTGATGCCATAGTTGGCCCCTTGGTAGTTTCCAGCATCAACTTCTTTGCTCTTTTCTGAAAACTGAGGAAACATTTTCTGGCTTCCATTTCCTGACAGCTGTTTGTCTGCCCCATGGGAAGCCACACCAACAGTGGCCCAACAGGAATGGGCATTGCTTCTCATCTCGATGGGCATGATGTCCACGACCATTGAAATGGTTCCCAGTGCATTTGGTCATCTCCAACCTTTTCCAGCTTAGAAATCATGGCTTATAGCTGAAGCATTCAGAAAAATAGTGAATTTTCTTTTTGAAATACTTCCCACTTTACTTTTCATTTATCTTCAAGTGTTTGGTAACAGTCATTTCCTTTTAAATAAGAAAATCTATTTGGGCAGCAAGGTATCCCCCACCCCAACTCCTTTCTGGTTTCTGTTTTGTCTAGTTTTGTTTTTCACTTTTCCACTAACATGGTAGACCTCAGCTAGCCCCTCCAGTTCACTACGAACTTTATTTTTTTCTTAGTGGGATGTGCCACTAAGGATATACAAAGGTTCTAAACAGAAGTGAGAGAGAAGAAAAGAGTAGTTCTGACAGGAAAAGGGACTTTTGAGGAGAACTAGGATGGACAAAATTAAGATTGTCTTGCTCATGTGGAACTGTGGGAAAAGCATCAAATCTGCTAATTCTTTTTTCTCCCTTGAATGTCTTAAAGATGATTGGGAACACCTTGTAGGCCTGCGACTCCTCGGGATCAAAAGCTAAGTGCCAGCCACAGTGAGGGAGAGGCCAGAGCCTGCCATTGCTTTGTTGGCTTCCTGTGGTGTGGCTGCCTGGGAATGATAGAGGGGAAACTGGGGTCTGCCTTTGGGGTCCTTGGTCTCACTTATAAAAGAATTTAAGAATGCATTCAAATGGAAACACAAGGGCAATTTCATTACAGTATTCAAGAAACACCAGAGCAGGCAAGCTAAAAACCCCAGCTGCTGCCCAGAGGAGAAGAGGGGAAAAGAGAAAGATAGATGCCATTTAAGCTGACATTGGAGAGGTGGGGCCAGGCGCATGGCACCCATGCAGCCACATGTCAGGGAGGAAGGGAAGCGTTAGAGGTAGAATTAGGAAGCCCAAAATATTGCTGGGAAAGCCCAAAGTGTTAAGGAAAGCATGCTTAGAAAAGAGATAAAAGGAAGCGTCACACTTCTGAGTAATTTAGAAAAGTGGGCAGACTTGTGACCTTACGTGGCTGTGGTCCAAACCCTTTGCCCTAGAAGCAGGATTCCGGGAAGGAAAGGCACTGTACCTCACCAAATGACAAATTACTCTGTCTATTCTTTATTATGGCTTAAACCTTCCTAAGGTTGGTCACTTAGCCAAAGTAACTGAACTAGCCCAACTGGAATGTTAGGTCTCCACCCAGGCTTGACACTTTATTCTCTGGATTGAGAGTTTTACTCTAACAATATATAGCTGCAAGAGAGGCCGGCAAACAGATGAATAGCAAGAGCAGTAACCTTGAGGGGCTGCTGTCCCATCAAAGGACTATTATCATTTTTAGTGCTTAAAAGTGGTACTTGGTTCATATTTCTTTTTAACTTATCAAACTTGTTTTTTCAGCTAATGAACCAAATTATTTTTACATAAAATATGATCACTGATCCATTTTTACTCATTGGATTTTCTTTAAACATTAAAAAATGGTAGAATTTTGGATTATTTTTATGTATATGGGTGTTTTGCTTGCATGTGGATGTATATGTACCTTATGCATGCCTTGTGTTCAAGAAAGTCAGAAGAGGACATTGAATCTTCTGGAACTGGAGTTATGAATGGTTGTGAGCCACCATGAAGGTGCTGAAAATTGAAGTTGGATCCTCTGCAAAGAGTACCAAATGCTCTTAACTGCTTAGCCATCTCTCTCCAGTCCCAAATTTTCTCCAAACATTTAAAGTGCATTTAATTTTTGAGCATTTACGTCTTAAAAATTTAGTTAATATGTGAATGTGTGTATTGAGAGAGAGAGAGAAGAAAGAGAAATAGGGACTCTGAGTATGTGTGGGTATATGTGAGTGTATGTGATGTATGTGTATGTATATGAGTATATGTGTGCGTGAGAGTGTGTGAGTGTGTATGTGAATATGTGTGTATGTGAGTGTGTGTGAATGTGTGTGTATGTGTGTGTAGTGTTGTGAGAGTATGTGAGTGTGTGTTTTAAGAGTGTGTGACTGTGTGTTTGAGAGTATATATGAGTATGTGTATGTGAGAGAGTGTGTGTGTGTATGTGTGTGTTGGGGCATGTGTGGCATGTATACAAGACATCAGAGGACATCTTGCAGTAGGTTCTCTTCTACCACTGGGTTCTCCAGGTGGAATTCAGGTTGTCAGTCTTGAGGGTAAGTACTGCTCCCTGATAAGCTATATCAGGATGCCTGCCCATGCTAAAATGTTCAAATCATCTGAAATGCACACTTGCCCATCCTGACAGAAAGCAAATACCTGAGACAAAACCCATTAAACTCTATAGCCATTCACTGTAGGCAGCTATGACAGTAGTCATCACTAACAACTTTCAGATACATCTTCCAGCTTACAACAGAAAGACCATCATGACAGGTTGTATATGTGTGTTATGTTGTACATGCACATGAGTGTGAGGTTGTGTGTGCCTGGGTGTTAGCATGGGAAGGCTAACGTGTGCCAGCTGCCTTCCTCTATCATCTGCTTAGAGAAAGTTGTGGTTGAATGAGCCTGAATGACTTGTGGTTGTATTTTATCTTGTTTTCCTCATTGTTGTTTGTTTGTTTGGGCTTTCCCAGCTGCTAACTCCTGATATCTGCCACAGTCTCCCCAGATGTTGGCATTCCAGGCAAGGACAGACTTTGCCCAGGGTTTTAGGTAGGTGCTGGGGATTCACACTAGCTCCTTAGAATTGCAGAGCAGGAGCCATCGACCCAGCCCCATGGCAGGTTCTCTTGATCTCACTAAATGTTGAATGGCATTCTCTCAGGGTGATCTTGTGCTTAGCACTAAAGCAACGCACACATGCTGTGGGTTCCCTTTTGAGTCCTGCTGTCTTCTTTATCTTCCCAGGCATGGTTACCTTACTACAGGAGCAGACTGCAGCGCTGGTCTTGGCAGCTAGAGTCTTTGGTCTTCTGCAGAGCACATTTTCTGGGGGTTCAAAGCCTATAGCACCCGATCAGATCCAATACTCTCTGCTGTTTCAGTGAGCTCCACTGCCCTGTTAGTCCTCTTGGAGATTTAGCCCTCTCTGTAGTCTTACTGGTAATGTGGCACTGCGGCCCACATTCCTCTCAGGCTTCTGCCAGGGTGGAGCAGATCACAGCGTTGAGGGATGCTGGTCCAGAGCCTGGGCTGAGAGAGAATGTGGTTTCAGGCTACATACGTAATGAAGGCAGAAAAGGTAATGCTTTTATCTAGAGTGTGTGTGTGTGTTGCTCACCCATTTTTAAGAACTAAATTACTGTTTTTGCACTTGAATTACTACCTGGTGGCTTGAAGTATGAGGACTCTTTAATGTGTACTCAACTCAAAGCCGGGTGTTTCTCATGTGACTTTATTGGGATGAAATTCTGGGAATTAATTTTAATTGTACACTTTGAAATAACTGTTAATGCTGATAGCGGATGTGAAGCAACTCTTCTCTGTGGCTGTGGAAATAAACACTTGGAGATACAGTTCAACCTTGCCAAAAGATGATGTTTAAGTTGGAAAGAAAAGAGAAGACTGTTTTAATTAATTAGTTAATTGGAAGGAAAAGGCTGCACCCACTGCAGGAGATTAAGGGACAGCTGAGCAGAGGAAGGGCTCCTTCCAGGGAGCCAGAAGGGTCTGCACCTGGCCTTTTCCCTTAGTCATAAGGATGGTAGTGTCTTTGTCATGGATTGAGGGGATTTTCCCCTCTAAGATTCAGGGGCCAGTTTGTCTTTGGTGGTACACTGGCATTATCTTTGACCTGGTGGGTCTTTCCTCTTGTGATCCAGGTTAAGCTAAAGACAAACTTCATACACTGTTGACAGGGGAAGATAGAAACTCTCAGAGTAGCAAACCTAGTGCCCCATGGAGTATGGGAGATGGAGATCTGAACATCTCTGGGACCCATGAGAGTCTCTATTTCTGTTTCAGGACTAGAGTAACGGTTTGTGGCTCTACACTCCCTGTGTTGAACAAATTAAAGGCCTTGAACAAATAATAACAAAATGTCGTAGGTGCAGATCAGAGTTGGGAGGCTCTCAGGAAGGTCTTCCCTTGCTTGTGTTCTGGAATAATGAATGTGTCAGGGTCCCATGAGTAGTGACTGGAGTAGAGGCTCCTTATTAACAAAGGGTGAAAGGGACCCCAAGTGTGGAAGTCTGCTAGTAAACTGAGAAAGATAAGCAGAAGATGTAGATTGGGTATCTGACAAGAGTCTAGTTTCTTGTGTCCTAGAAAGCACTTGCCCCATGTACGCATGGTTAATAACAGCAGTAGAGATCGATTATCAATCAATGGAAAGGCTGGAGATAGGACTTGGCTAGTGTGCTGAGAAAGGCATATACTGAGCAGCACTGGGCCGTGAGTCCCGGACCCTTCATAGGTCATTTATGCAGAACTCTCTTCCTGCATTGTATATCTCTGGCTGTAGGTTTTGTGTAGCCCAGGCAGGGAAGGGTTTCCTGTCTTTTTCTGCCAATTGGCTGCTTTCACTTGCTAATCTTGATGGCCATCTCTGTCCAGTCTCTCCTCACCTTCCTCCCACAATTCCAGCCTGACAGCTGTGGTCCTGAAACTCTTTGAGGAAAGCAGAAGGGTCAAATGAGTGTTATTATAACTTCTCCTGTGCTGATGAGTGACATGGCCCCTGCCAATGAGGATCACAAAACTCTCCCAACGTCCCATCTATTGGTTTAAGAGGCTTTTGGTTTCCTGTAGTAGGTGACAGACTCCCTGCATCATAAGGAGTTTAACTTGAAATGGGCTCTTATCCTAGAAGACACAAAAAATACAAAGCCCATAAAATCAGTTCCCAGGACCCACACAGTGGAAGGAGAAAGCTCACTCCCATAAATTGTCTTCTGACCCCCCCCCCTTGCATGTCATGGCACCCATCCCACCCCAGGGAAAAAAAAGTCGAAGTCTGAAAAGTATATTCTTTTAAATATAAGGTCAAAGAGTCAGTAGCTAATGCCCCCCCACCCCCAAGAGCAAGAGTCAGGAAGGCGACCGCCATACTTGTCCCATGTATAATTTGCTCTTAGGGCTATGATCCCTTGGACTATTTAAAACAAATAGTCAAACGAACTAAGAGCTATATGTTGAAAGTGTAGCAAAATATGCAAGGACAGTTTTTAAAAGGAATCCAATACTGAAAAGATTGAGAGGAAGATAGTTGGAGGTTGTAGCCACTGGAACTACAAGATAAAGTACAGTTGTAACCTCTGGCAGATGTGCAGAGATAACTTTGTATTGTAGCTCCTGGATTATCGTACCTGTCATGTCTGTAATCCACACTTGGGGTCAGTGAGGTAGCCTGTCAGCCCCAAGTCATCCATCATCTCTTTGGCTTTGTTTTAAAATTTTTTAGATTTATTTTATTTGCATTTTATTTTATTTATTGTATATGTATGAGTGTTTTGTCTACATGCATGCATACATCTCTAGTGCCAGAAAAACTCTGAAGAGGGCACTGGGTCCCCTGGAACGGAGTTAATGGATGTTTATGAGCCGCCACCATGTTGGTGCTCAGAAGTAAATCCTGGTCCTCTGGAAGAGCAGCCAGTGCTCCTAACTGCTGAGCCAACTCTCCAGCCCACACAGCCTTTGTAAAGTCTCGTCTGGAGCCATCTGCTTGTTCTGTTATTACCAATCATTCTATTTGTTGGCTGTACTTTCCTTCTGGGTGTTTAAGAACATGCAGGTGGCCAGAATCAACCATTTCTTCTCTATAGTTGAATTCAGTTGAGTCTCCTCACTGGAACGAGGCCACATGTTGACTGTCTTGTCAGTCCTTATTATATTCTTATTGTCTTAAGGAGCCAAGTACGATCATTAAACATCCAGAAGGACAGTTAGAGCAGTACTGAAGTACAAATTGTGGTTTAAAATTCAGCTGTTGTATAACAATCAGTGCTTGGCAGAGACGGGGTTTTAAAATACATCTTGACTCTGTTAAGATTTAGTTTCCCAGCTAGAAACTCAGTAGTGACTTTTCTTAATATTTTCATTTTATTTCTGTGTATATGTGTGCATCTCTATGTGTGTATGCGTGTAGGTACACGAGGAAAGATGATGTCTGATCCCCTCAAGCTGGAGTAGTAGACGGTTGTGAGCTGCCCGGCATAGCTCCTGGGAACTGAACTCTGGTCCTTGGAAAAGCAGCAAGTGTCCTTAACCACTGAACCATCTCTCCTAGTCCTAGAAGTAATATCCCTAGACAACATAAAATTGTTATACTTTTAGACAGTGCTCACAAATCTATGCTATTGAGTTTTAGCTTTTGTGACCTTTGTGTGACACTGACTTTTTGGTGTCATCTTAATCTATTTTTACTTTGCATTGTAGCTCCTGGATTATCGTACCTGTCATGTCTGTAATCCACACTTGGGGTCAGTGGGGTAGCCTGTCAGCCCCAAGTCATCCATCAGTCTTTAGCACGACATCTCCATACAAAATCCTCTTTCAAAATATTTCCTTAGCCAGGCAGTGGTGGTGCACACCTTTGATCCCAGCACTTGGGAGGCAGAGGCTGGCAGATTTCTGAATTCGAGGCCAGCCTGGTCTACAGAGTAAGTTACAGGACAGCCAGGGATATACAGTGAAACCCTATCTCAAAAAAAAAAAAAAAAAAAAACCAAAAACCAAAAAAAAAAAAAAACCCCAAAACAAACAAACCCAAAAAAACAAAAAACAAAAAAAAATTTCCTTTTTTCTCTAATTTTTTTAATCAGAAATAAATACATTTTTACATATGTTTTCAAAGTTCCTTTATTTATTGGTGGTTCCTTTTGACTTATAAAAATAAAACATTTTATTCTTAATAAAACAACATTTGAGTGATATCATAAGAAACCCTATCTTAAATGTCAACCAAACATGTTAACAATTCAAAAGACAGATTTTTTTTGTTGTTGTTGTTGTTTTGTTTTTTCAAGACAACCCTTCCCTGTGTAGCCCTGGCTGTCCTGGAACTCACTCTGTGGACCAGGCTGGTCTTGAACTCAGAAATCTGCCTGCCTCTGCCTCCCAAGTGCTGGGATTAAAGGCGTGTGCCACTACTGCCAGGCAAGGCACAATTTTTTTTTTTTTTTTTTTTAAGGCACAATTTTTTAATCAACACATTTTTAAATAGTTTGTTAAAAGTTTAAAGATATAGGTGTTTTGCCAGGTGTTTAACCTCGGGTTTTTATTTGAATTGATTTCTTATTTGGATTCACAAGGCACCCAAAGCAGGAGGACACTGTTCTATCTTCATTTCCCAGCTCTTTCCTTTCCTTTGAGTTGTGTCTGACCACTGCAGGGAAGCATTCATTACTTAAAAGAAAACTGAAGGACAGGGGCATCAGCTAGTGTCCAAGCTTTCACACTATGACCTCAAAGGACTTTGGACTAACCTAGCACTAACAGTGTTAGCTTAAATGACTTATAAGTCACGTTGGTACCATGTAAACACTGTAACAAAACACGGACAGCATACATTTGCAGAGTGTATGAAGATCGATTGTTTTTAATTACCAAAGATTTCTAATGCCCTTTGTCAGTTTTAAGATACGCTGATGATGAGATCATTTGTTCCATCGGGTTCAACAATCCTTCACCCCAGATCTGCCCCTTCAAAGTCACGACACTTTCTATGAATAAAGTAAAAGAATCTCAGCTTGGAGGGTGCAGAGCCTGACCTGGTTATTGATAAGGCTTTATACAGGTTGGACGGGCACCAACAGCTTGCTTCATAAGTCATTTGTTTTTAAGTCTAAATTGGACAAGATAAGAACCTTGTGAAACCTGTTTTTTTGAAGGAGGAGAACTCGGGTAGAATGGTTAGGCAATAGTTTCTGTATCTTAATAGTACATCTTTAAGTTAAAATCCATTGGGTTGTATCGCCTGCAGTTTTTATTGTAAAAAGGCAGTTTAACGAAGATCCTTGAGAGATTTCCAGATCCACCGTTCTACTTGGTACTCCTCCTGCCTCTGCCTCCTGAGTCTAAAATGACAGGAGTGCACTACTGATGCCTGCTTTACCTAGTCATAAATTATACATTATATCAGACACTTCCTGTGCCGAATTATAGATTAACTCATCTAAAAATAGTTTACTATTTTCCTTTGTAATTCTTACACTTTTCTCACTTGTCTTCCGTCTTTTCATAGCAGATCGAATTTCTTGAAAAAATAATTTAACTTTTATTTTAAAGACATTAAAGGCAACTGTATAATCTAAGCTGGACCCTAACTGACCATCCTAGAATCATAAGCGTGTCACCTAGCCTGAAAAAATAAATTTTTATTAGACAGGATCTCACATAGCCTTGGCTTGAACTTGCCAAGTAGCCAGGGATGACCTTGAATTCCTATTCCTCCTCCCCTCCCTGTTTCCCTATTACTAGGATTACATGTATGGTTCATCACAATCAGTTTTGTTGTGTTGTTTAAAAATGTTTTTGTAATTTTTTCATTTTTATTCTATTGTTACATGTATGGGTATTTTGCCTGTGTTTATGTCCGCATACCATGTGCATGACTGGTGTTTCTGGAGACCCAGAACAGGGTGTTAGATCTCATCTATAACTGGAGTTATAGGTGTTTGTGAGCCACCATGTGGTTGCTGGGAGTTGAACCCAGGTCCTCTGGAAGAGCAGCCTCTGGGCCATCTTGACCACTGAGCCATCTCTATAGCCCTGAAGATTTTATTTTTTATTCATGTGTATGTGTGTATCAGGGTGCCCGCAGAGATCAGAAGAAGGCATCAGATGCTCTAGAACTGGGATTATCGGTGTTTGTGAGCTGCCTGAAATGGGCGCTGGCGACTACACTCAGAACCTTCACAAGCTTGGGGTGGGTGGGGTAAGGGACTGTGGGGTTGAACCGGGGGCTTTGTACTTGCTGGGCGAGCCTTCTGCCACCAGAACTCTGGCCATTAAAATAATTATTTCTTTCTTAATTATATTTACTTCAGTGTGTGTGTGTGTGTGTGTGTGTGTGTGTGAGAGAGAGAGAGAGAGAGAGAGAGAGAGAGAGAGAGAACATGCGTGTGCAGAGGTCAGAGGTCAGAGGACAACTTCTTTAAGGATGATCCTTCTACCACGTGTGTCCTGGGAATCATGGCTTGGCAGCAAGCACATTTATCCACTAAGTTATCTCCCAAGTCCTAAAATAATTTTTTAAATGGTAAAATTCCAATCTAATGGCTGGGGTTGATTAATGGCATGATGGCTTTTAAAGGAAATACCAATCTGTGCAGTGACCTTGTAGCACCTTGAGCTGTGTGAGCCTCAGTGTGACACCTGTGCAAGCTGGTGTTCACACCGATGCAGCACACAGGGTTTTAATTATTATCTGATTCAACCTGTGTCGCTTTGTCATGCCCCCCCCCCCAGCCCAAATTCTCCTTGTTAACAGTCAGTAAGAATTGCCTTGTTTGAGGGAGACCTCTCAGTACTGACTCACCAGACAACCTTTGAAAAGTTTCCTTTGAAAAGTTCACCTACTTGGGCATCACAGGGGAGTCGCACAGCTGTGGTAACTTTGTGACTTAGCACAGCAGCCTAGGAAGCTTCGTGTAAAAATGTTTTTCCTTCACAAGACCGAGATGTAAATATTTGATTAATAATATATATAGCCACAAACTCCAAAAGGTTTATAAAGTTGGTATCAGATCAGAAATTCCTTTTACCATTATAGAGTTTCTTTGCTTTGTTTTAATTACAAAGAAGCTCTATCCTGATAATGATGGACAGAATTAGAAAGGGAGACTCTTATAAAAACAGTTTCTCCTTTTCCATTTGGTCTTTTGACTCAAAGGCTTTGACAGAATAAAAGATCCTTGGATGAAAAGAAGGAAGGGAACAGCAGTATTTCTCTGTTGCAGCCACGTGTGAGACCTGCTCCTAGACTCTCTAAGTCTGCCTCCCTCCCTCCCGGGCAAGGCGCAGAAGAAGCCTGGATGGCTCACCTCTGAGGAAAGAGTGAACTCTCCGCATTCCCGACATTCTTGAGCATTTTATACAAGGTCCTCAAGCTTTTCCCTGAGATCCTCAATTGCAAACTTCTTAAACCAAAGAAAACAGACCCAGCCTCAGGGAAGTTAAGTCCCAAGGCAGGCTTTGCGTGTGGATGGAAGAGACCTTTAATTCCAAGTGAGATCCTTCAGCAGTAGTTGGGCAGAGCAGACAGGTTTTCTGGGGCATCAGATGGCATGAGATGAACCAGAAGTCTCTTTAGCGTGGGCAGCTTGGTAAAGGTCCATCTGGGCCAGGGGTAATGGATATTTCCAGTAAGCCTGACTCTTGGGAGACTGAGGTAGGATTGCTGTGAGTTGCCACAAACAGCAGGAACTACGGAATGAGACAATGTCTTAAACAAAACCACCAATATACTAAATAAACCGAGATAAAACTGTGCTGTCTTTTTCTATCAGGAACCATGATCTTGAATGCTTGGGGCATTTTTCCTTCTGGGAAATAGGTCATCTCTTCAAACCACCCTTCTCATCACTGTTGGAGTGAGTTCTGCAAGTAGCTGGGTCAAAATGTTCATCATTTGGGGAAAGTACCAATGGCATTAGAACAGGAAGCCATCACAGGCTTTAGAAGTCAACGGGAACTTTACTGAGGATCCTCCAGTATGCTCAGCTTCCTAGTTTAGGGAGTGTCATTGGCAAGGGGCCCTTAAGACACAGGCGAGCATAGTTGCTCTTCATTGAGCCCAGAATCTTTAATCCAGTTACCTCCACCAATTAGAAACTTTTTACATATCCCAATCGACAAATTGAATTCTGGTCCTGTTCCCTGTTGTGTGTGCTATCGTGTGCCTCCTGGTCATCTCATGGCCCATTTTCTACAATCTATTGAGTGGTTTGTTTGTGGAGCCGTCTAGGATGAAAGTCACAAAATCATTTTTAGAAAGGTTATTAATGCCTCTGAAGTCTCCAAATGAGGCTGAAGTCCTTGATTTGGTGACAAGGACATCGAGGGCAGGAGAACCATTGCACATTTAAAGTGTGCTCTGGGGGGAACTTGGGGTCTGTTGGCATCTCTTCCCTCTTTTCCAAAACACAAACACCCACAAAAGGCACACAGTGTAAACACTAACATGCCCCTGTTGAAATAACTACAAACGAAGTCTCTGTGGGACTCTGGGGGGATTTTAGAGCTAGCCTGGGTATGATGAGGGGGTGATGTCACTGAGTATCCAGCCCAATAAAACATGCATTAGAAGTTGTGTTTGAAGCTGTCCTGGTTTTGATGTTAGAAGGTGTCACAGAAATAAAAATTCCTAGTTTTGATGCCAGCCTTGCAGGCTGAGTTTAGTCATTACTAAGTCAATGAAGTATAAACCCAACTCCCACTGTGGGACTTAGTATGTGCAGATCAGCGCCCCGGGTGCCTAAGCTGTCCTAGCACAGAAAATGGTTCAGGACCCGGAAGTATACAGTGTTAGGAAACAGGTTGCTGCTAAAACTGCATCGTCGCATTGCTTAAAAACATCTTAGAAAATCATTTCCCTGGATATCTAAGAAACACTGATAAATATCCGTAGAGCTTCCTCAATAGCGTTCATCTGTTCCCTGGACCAATTCTGAATCCATTGGGAGAAGAGACTAAAAACATTATTTGCATAGTTTTGTTGTTGTTTGTGTGTGTGCAGTTCTGGGGATTGAGCCAGGACCTCAGACGTGCTCAGCAAGCATGTAGCTGCCAAAACACATCCTAAACCCATGGGTAAAATTTTTTTAATTAATTATTTTTTAATTTATATTCCAAATGCTGCCCCCTCCTAGTTCCCCCTCCTGAGTTTTTCACCCCATCCTCCCTCCTCTTTGCCTCTGAGAGGTAAAATTTTAATGCACATTTATAGGCTTACATTTTTTCCAACGTACTTTTGGGATTCATACCTCTCCTCTAGCCCACCACCCAGCAGAGCTAGTGGAAGAGAAACATTATTAGGATTTGGGGGAGGCAGACCAGCTCAGCAATACTTCTTTGGGGGTGAGTTCAATCTTCTTTGCCAGCAGTTCTGTCCTGTAGCAAACACCAAATACCATTCAGCAGGTGCAGACCGGTCCTCTAGGCAGGCAGACACCAAGCACTAACCAGCAGCTGAAGGAACCCCCAGGCTTGCGCCAGCCAACCGGCATGAGGCAAGGCCACTGAAGAGCTAAGCTGCCACAGGAACCTCACAAGCAGTTCTTTGGTGAGTTTCTCTCAATGGTGTCGTTACCACAAGCTGAGCTCAACAATGCTATGTAAGGTGAACCAATACAGGCCTGTCCTTAGCGAAGAATAGAGAGGCAGAACAAACCAAACCAATGCCCAATGCTCTCTTCCCACTGTCTGTGGGCTAATATTTATACTCCTTCATCATGGTCCTTTCACATGTTTGTTTTATCAAAACATCCCTTCACCTGTGTTTACTTCAGGAAAACATTCTTTCTCCTGCCTACTTTAGAAAGGCATCCTTTCACCTGTGTACTCCAACAAACCATCATTTGACATAACTAACTTTCCAAAGAAACTAGAAGCTTCCACCTCAGACATTATATTGTCTCTTCTAGTTAATATTATCCGAGAGTAACAGACAAGGAAGGCAGATATAGAGAGTAAGTCAAGGGTTTGAGAGATGGCTCAACGGTTATGAGCACTGACTGCACTTCTGAAGGTCCTGAGTTCAAATCCCAACAACCACTCACAACCATCTGTAATGAGATCTGATGCCTTCTTCTGGGATGTCTGAAGACAGCTACAGTGTACTTACATATAATAAATAAATAAATCTTTAAAAAAAAAAGGATGAGTCAAACCATGAGATTGATAGGATGTGAATGAAGGAAATGAGGCTCTGACTTAACTGTCTCCAAAGGATATAACGAACACACAATGGAAATTATGAGCAGAGTCCAAGTTCAACTTACACCATGGGAGAACATGCTGGCAAGCTATTTATCTAAGGAGGTTGACTCTCTACATCTGAAGAACTACAACTCCCAGCAACTCAAGAGCAAAAAGGTCCAAGTCACCTGCAGCTGGGGGTGCCAGTCAGAAGAGGTGTTTGCCTAGCATGTGTGGATCCCTACGTTTGAGCCCAACATCATTCCCTGTCCCCCAAAAACAAAGCCAGGAGGGGTGGAGCATGGCTTTAATCCCAGCATTTAGGAGGCACAGACTGGCAGATCTCTGTGAGGTTAAGGCAAGCCTGGTCTACAGATACAGTTCTGGGATAGCCTAGGCTACCTGGTTTACAACCTGATTAAATCCCAGCAAAAGACTTAACAAGCATTTCTCTCAAGTAGTTGTACAAAGACCAAAAGGCAGATGAAGAATACTCAAAATACTCAGCACCATTATAACAATTTGAACATTTGCAGATCAGTCCCACGGATAAGTAGGATATTATTCTGCTTTAGTAAAAAGAGGAGATTTGCCATTTGCCACATAGATAAAACTGGAGACATTGTGCTTGGTGAAATAAGCTAGACACAGGGAGATAAATGCTGTGCCGTCCCACTCCCGTGAGGCATCTCTGTCAACCAAACCCACAGAAGCAAAGATGATACAGTACTGTTTGCCAGAAGCTGGAGTGCTGCCGCCACAGCCGATGGTGGATGGGGAGAGAAGGGCTGTTCTTCCCTAGGTGTAAGGTTTCAGGGGAGTAGGATGGGTAAGTTGCAGAGATCTGCAGAACAGCATAGTGCTTACATTAACAATACTGTGTCGTGCTCTTCAAAAACCTGAGAGGGTAGATCTGAGGTTGATTGTTCTCACCACAAAAGCAAAACTGCAAAGCCAAAGGAGCTCTTTGGGGACTTTTGGTGAGACGGTGCCAGATGCACATAATACCGGGTTGCAAGGACGATACATAGCTATTTCCATGTGACTACACCTACCAAACTTCGCACTGTGTATGTGCATTAGTTATACCTTGGTAAAGTTGGGAGGAAGAGGAAATGGTAGAGGAGGAGATACCATACCACCAACAAGAATGCTTATTCTTATTATAGTTGAATGAATATGCACAATGAAATAGTTGGATTGTTAAAATATGTTACATCATAAATATTGAAGATATGACAAATAAGCAAACAAAAAAATTTAAGTTACCAACACTTTTGTGATTTCTTTTTCTGACATTAACTTCATACTAGAAAGAAGCAAGTTTGGGAGGCTGGAGAGATGGCTCAGTGATTAAGAGCACTGCCTGCTGTTCCAGAGGACACGGGTTCAATTCCCAGCAGCCACATGGCAGCTCATGGCTCTCTGTAACCCCTGTTCCAGGAGCTCTGACGGCCTCACACATGTAGAAAAAAACACAGATGTATATAAAAAATAAAAATAAATAAATTAAAAAGAAAAAGAAACAAGTTTGGGTTGGGGCTTGGCTTCAGGGAAACATGCACTCTATGTCACTGAGCCATCTCTAAGAAAGTTGGCAGTTTTATTACTGTTGTCCAGGTTTATCGAGACAGTGTCTTGCTATGAAGTCCCCTGACTAGCCCAGGGCTCACTGTATGTTACCGGGTTTAGTAAAATGTCCCCCACAGGCTCATGTGTCTGAACACATGGTGCCCAGCTGGTGGGCACTGTTCCTGAAGTTATAAAACCGTCAGCTGGGTAAGCTTTGTCAGAGGAAGTTCATTATTTGTTGAGGGTAGGTTTTGAAGTTTTATACCTTGACCCTGTTGTCTTTTTCTCTGCCTCCAGTGTGCTTGCGACTCACTCAGCTGGTTTCATACTCCTCCTTGTCATAGCCCTCTGCAGCTGTGAATCGAGGGAAACCCTTTCTCCTCTAAGTTGTTTTTTGTCAAGGCATTCCTTCATAGCCACAGAAAAGGAACCAATATACTAGGTCACCCAACTGGCTTTGAACTCACGCAGGGCCTTCTGCTTTAGTGTCCCAAATTATGGGATCACAGGCTTGTGCTGCCATGCCTGGCTATTGAAAAAGCAATTGGGTTTCAGTTTGTTTTACTTTTTAGAAGTGACCCTGAAAGGCTAACACAGTAAAAAAACAGCCTTGGGTGTGCTTCTGCTGATCTCTTCATTCGCTCCGTGAATCGGTCTGAACGGTGCAGAAGAGGAAGTCTGATGCCACAGCCCTGTCCCTGCGGCTCAGTGGATGTGCCTGACACCGCTGACCTCAGGCTTGCTGTTGCTGGAGCAGAGAGGTAGATGCTACCGGGAATACCCAGGTGTGGTCCGAAACTACTCTAAATGTTGACCCTGACCGTGTTACACTGGTCATGGGTATAGCTTTGGAAAACAGACCTAAGACCATAGAAAGGAAGAAAGGTGAATAGCACTCTCAAGTTTCTGGGAGGCTTGGGGCATGGAGCCTCGTGGAACTAATAAGGATAACTAGGTAAGGGAGGAAGAGGGAGGCTCTAAGGTGTTACTAACAGCCAGGAGGTCAGATGAATAGAGACCGCGGAGGGTTCTTCTCAGCTGCAAACCCTCCTTGGCTGTTTCTTGCCCACTGAAATGGTGTCCTGTTCTAACTGCTGGTAGTGAATCAGGGTGACAGGTCCTAGAAGAGGCATGGGCATGAGGGTGAGAGCAAGTCACATCTTAAGTTCACCCCTGGTGCCTGTGCCCTTCCCAGCCATGGGCCTTTGACCAGGCCCACCACCACACAGACATGAACTTCCACCGTACTCCGAGAGGGCCAGCGCCTCCCTCCCCCACGGAAGCTTCCTGTTGGTTGGGGTGGAACGGCCGCATTACACAAGCAAGTGTGGAACAGATGTATATTCAAGGGAAGTCATTTTTCATGTCAGCTGTTTATATGCTTGATTGGAAATTATACAGCACTGTGGAATGCTGAGCTGCAGGAGCACCTTTCAGAGAATACTTCCAGAGACTTCCTTCATTTCCTTCTGTGGCTTTCTATTCTGAGTGCGCACCGTCGTCACATATTGTGCTCTGGCCTGCTTTTTCTAAAACAAGGTTCTGTCAGAACGATCTGACTTCTAAATGTTAAAGACTTGTTTGTGAATAGTCCAGCTTCTTCCCAGGCCTCCATAATGGGTGCCAGGAAAGGGGCAGAGGCTAGCCAGCCTCAGATGGCAAGACCATTTAGATTACACTCAGCTAGTCACTGGGACCAGGCTTTTAAAAAATGGGACTTCACAGATACATCTAAGTTTTTAAAGAGATTTTATTCTTGATTCTGAGTATGCATATGTGTGGAGAGGGGTATATGCCCATGAGTGCAGAATTGGATGGGAGAGATCATGGAGGCAAAATGTAGGTAGCAGAGGCCCCGGGTTCAGGCGGTGGATCCAGGGGGATCCACTACCAGAGGATTTATAACTTAGAATAGTTTACAGATTAGGATGCTAGTGGCTGCACCCAACGCCCAACGACTTTGTTACCTGTTGATTCTAAACTAAGATTGTGTGGTGTTTTCCTTCGAGAGGCAACTCAGCTAGGTTCCAGAGAAAGGTATGGTGGCAGGGCACCCCAGCCAGCCACAGGAATTTGGAAGCATGGGGCGTGCGTGGCAATGGCCCGCCATGAACACTTAGTGAGCTGGGTAGAGAGATTTCAGAGCTCTGAGTCAGAAAGTCTGCCGGGCTGAGAATAGGCGGACCAGTCTGCCCAGCCTTGCTGTGCCGGTGGTATCGTGGATTACCAGTTAATGTTTCTTGAAACATAATATATGTTTATGGTCCCAGCCACTCAGGAGGCTGAAGCAGAAGGACCATTGGAGCCTAGTTTGAAGACAGACAGCTACAGCAACGTGGTTAAGAGTTCATCTCAACACATTAGCAAACACAAAGTCAATGGATTTGCTTCTTAAATAATCTTCCAGGCCTAGGTTTGGTCCCTGCACCCACATGGTGGCTCACAATGTTTCATAACTCTCATTCTAAGAGTCCCAAGGCCCTCTTCTGACCACTATGGCCACCAAACATACATGTGATGATACAGATATAAACGTATAGGCAGGCAAAGCACTCATACACATAAAATAAGTAACTCCGAAAAGAAAAGGTGCTTCCTGTGGGCCAGGAGTACAGACAGACTCATCGTTCATTCGTTGTGACAATGCTGCCCACTGGAGCTCCCTGGATTGCTCAGAGTGGCTGCTGCTAGCCACTGCTGGTTTTCATGTGCCTGACATACAGAGTTTTGACTGAACAGCTATTTCGGGTTCCTGAAGATGCCATCTCACAGGGAAAATGATGACATTTCCCTTCTAATATTAGAAAGAGAGCCACATCCCGCCCTGAACTTGGGGGAGAATTCATGGGCTTGAGCACGTCATCCCGAGGGCAGTCACTTCCCAAAGCCTGCCCAGCTGACTTTACTGCATCTGGCAGAAAACCCATGGAGCTGACCTTAGCTCTCAGTGACAGACAGCAGAGTAAGAGAGAATCCAACAGATAACATAAAAACAAGGTCAAGGGCTGGGCAGTGATGGCACACACCTCTAATCTAAGCACTCTGGAGGCAGAGGCAGGTGAATCTGAGTTGGAGGCCAGCCTGGGTTACAGAGTGAGTCGCAGGCCAGACAAGCACTGCCTCAAGAAACAAAGCAACAACAAAAAAGTCCGGAATCCTGTTTTCAAAGGCTCTGAGTGGGGAGGGGATGTAGCTCACTGGTAGAAGTCTTGCCTACTATGTGTTAGGCCATAGGTTCAATCTAGCACCCAACAACCAAACATGCCAACAGGCCAAAAGGCTCTTTGGTCTTTGGCTAGAAAGTCAGCCAAAGGCTTGCCAAGGTCTGTGGATGGCTCTGGTGCTTGTCAGGGCTACACTTAAGTGACAGGAGTGGAGTCCCTGTGGGTAGCCAGACTTGGGTTTAACATTCCTTACAGGAACTGCTGGGTGTGGGCCTGCACTTAAGATAAGGCTGGTGCTACATTTAAGATGAAAAAACCTCCCCAGTGATAAGTTTCACCCTTTCATCAGGCAGTTTTCCGTTTACTCCGTGTTATTCTCCACGGAGAATAAAAACCCAACAGCCTTTAAAAGATCATGTCCATAGGTATTACTGTGTCTTCTAGTGCCTTTATATTTACCACAGTGGCTTTGCTTTATGTATGTAAATTTATGTATGTAAATTTTTATTCAGATTTAATTAGCAAGCCTTCCTGCATGACATTTGCCAATTTTCATGGGAAGCATGAGATGGAGACTGATACAGTGGGCCGGAGAGATGGTTCATCTGTTCAGAGCACTGGCTGTTCTCTTAGAGAGAACCTGGGTTCAATTCCCAGCACACAAGGGAAGGCTCACAATAGTCTGGGTCGCCAGCCTTACAGGAGTGTGGCCCGAAGACATACATGCAAGCAAAACATCCATCCATACACAATTTTAAAAATTAAAAAAAGAAAAGTAATAGTGATATAGCCACTTGTTAAGTTCTGCTTAAAAGCTACTTTCTGTTTCATGGGGAGATTAGACATTTTTTTTGTTTTAAAAGTTCACAATCAAGCTGAGGAAAAAAAATTAGCTTTATTTAAAATCCGGTTTTGGCCACTCACTTTTACCCAGAATTTCATCTGAGTGGACTAAGCCACTGTGCCCACTGCAGGACAATGTAGTCAGCTCACAGAACACGGAACACAAACAACTTGCTGAGGTTTCTTCTAGTTCACAATGGGTGGCTTCCTCTTTCAACCCAGGGCATTGTCTCTGACTCCTGCGCTGGGGAGACTGGTCACGTGGTCAATGATGCCAGTCTCAATCACATCCTAAAACAGCAATACGCTGCTTTTGCCATCCCCCCTCCCCCTCTCTGCTGTGGGGACCGAGTTCCTGTAATCCTGGTGATTGACTCTGACAGACCACAGCAGGGACTGTGCTGTGAGGTGCAGCCTTGTCCCTCACCCACTCCCTCACTGTCACCCCGGGGGACCCTTTTATCCCCAATGCCTCTGCCTCCTCCTCCTCCTCCTCCTCCTCCTCCTCCTCCTCCTCCTCCTCCTCCTCCTCCTCCTCGAAGCCATGGCTCAACTCCCCTGTTGCCTGGATCAGACTCTGTCTTGGTTAGTGTGATCACACTCCTTTTAGCATTATATATTGTGGTAGTTACCACCACCCAAAGAACATGGAGTAAATATTGTCTTATCCGGAAAAACTATGTTGTGCAACAGAGGACCTTTATGAGGATGGCACATTTGGGGACACAAGAGGTGGAGGAGAAGGGAATGGCTTTTTTTTTCTATCCCTGTGTTTTCTTTTTCATTTTTATTTGTGTTTGTTTTTTTTTCAAGACAGGGTTTCTCTGTGTAGTCCTGGATGTCCTGGAACTCCATCTGTAGACCGGGCTGGCCTTGAATTCAGAGATCCACCTGCCTCTGCCTCCTGAGTGCTGGGATTAAAGGTATAGCTGGCTCCATCTCTCATTTTTTTCACACAGGAAACACAGTCGTCGTAAGGAACAGTGAGTGCCCTTGAGAGATACAGCTTCCACACTCAGGCCCTGGAACAAAGGCATCCATCTATCTCCTAGTGTGTGTTCAGCACCTGGGTTAGGGTTTGCCTGAAAGAACTGTCATAAAGATCCTTTATATTTGGGGGCAACTAGAGCCCCCAACTTTTTTTTAACCCGAAAGACACAAAGGATTTCTCACAAGCATTCAGTCTATGAGGCATGCATTAATGAGTCAGGCTATTTAGTAAGAAACATATTTGCCAATTAGACATCAAAAGAAGTGCTTAGAGCTACTCCATGCTCCCCAAGCTCGGGTGCTCTTTAGGGAAGAGCTTGCCCTTCCCCCACAGCAAGCCCTAGGTGTAAGTCCGGCTATCATGCTCTCCTGTGTACCAGCAGGACTCACCTTTGTTCCAAGAGCCCAAAGGCGGCTTTCTGCTGGAATGACTAGCGTGCGTGTGTGTTCCATTGCTGCTACAGATCTCTGAGGCCTCGATCTGGCTTTAGTCCCCCAAGCATCTTGTGAATGCAGGGCTTGTGGTGAAGGCCTTGCCTTGCTGTGTGAAGTAGGCAAGTGAGATGCACTGTGAGACTCAAAGCATGGCCACTTGGAAGAGCTGACACTGAGACAGGAAGTATGTTTAGTTTTCATTCCTACTCGGATGCTGTCTGAGCCTTTTCTTCACTGGTTAGGGTCTGAGTTCACAGTCTTGTTCAGTTGGCTAGTCTGAAAGGAATTGTCACAGGAAATGAAGGAGGAAGGAGCCCTGCTCCAAGGAGACAAGGCTTACTGCTCTCAGCCCTTGAATTCTTAAAACAGTGTGCAGCAAGGGCTCTTGTGTAAACAAGGTTTATACTGGATGAGAAGGTCTAAAACATTTGCATAAAAGTCTTAAAGGTAGGGGAGATAAAAACAAGATTTGAATTCCTTGTCCCAAACACAATGTATAGTATTTGATGGAAAAGATTCATATTTGATATTAGTAACACTTAGAACATACACTATTGCCCAAAGGTCACAGAACCATTTTTTTTTAATTCCAGATAAATAAATGTGAAGTCAGGTGTGTTGGTGCACATTTATAATCTCAGACCATAGAAGAAGCAGGAGGAATTTAAACTCAGGGTCAACCCAGGCTACACCTTGAGACCTTATCTCAAAAATCCCAAAAGAAAGTCCAAAGAAAGAATGAAGTTGGCTGGGTGGTGGTGGTGCATGCCTGTAATCCAGCACTTCTGAGGCAGAGGCAGGAAGACCTCTGTGGCTAGCCTGGTCTACAGTGCGAGTTCCAGGACAGCCAAGGCTATAAAGAAAAACCTGTCTCTGGAAAAAAAATAATGCAGTAGAGGAAAGGAAGAAAGGAGGGAGAAGGGAGGAAGAAAGAGAAGGAGGAAGGAGCAAAGGAATAGAGGGGGAAGAGAAGAGGGAGAAAGGAGAGAAGAGGAAGATAGGAGAGAGACAGATTTCAAGATATCAAGATTTTGAGTCTCAGAGATGCTAAGCGTCCTCAGTGTTTTTGAGTGTGTTAGCAAAGAGTCACCTCTGGATGAATGTTAGGGCTAAGACATCCATGGGGGCGGGGACATGCTAGGGCTGAGTGGGGACTGTAGCAGAGCACCAGCTGTCTCCAGTATCTGAAATATGTTTTCCTTGTACTATCTTTGAACTGTATTTTGTTTATTTTCATTTTCTGTTCTAGTCTAGGCTTTCATCTTTGCTTTATATCTTGAAGTCTGAATTTGAGACTCAAGGCTGAAATAAAATAAGCCTTTTAAATCTTAGGGAGAGTTAAGTATCAAAGGAAAGACTCCACACAATCTAGGATCGCACAGTTAAATCTGTATTTATGCTCACGGTAAAAATACCCCTCTGACCCGAGAACATTCTAGAGTTTGGAGGAAACAATAACAATCAACAGAGCTTTGGATGGAAGCAGTGTTTTGGAGAGGAAAGGCCCTGTTATCTCCCCATCCCCCAGCGGACAGACACCTGGGCCTGCCTGCCTGTGGGCGGCCTTCCAGTGCTTTCCTGCCTGCAGGGCTCCTCTCACAGCCGCACAGCCAACCACCTGGCCAGCCTTCCTACAGGGCTGGGAGCTCTACACACTCAACCTGCTCCAGAAGACCCCACAATCTGTAGAAGCAACCCTACAGGCCTTCTCCCAGAGAATCGAGCCGTCACTGGACCTAAGACCTCCTTGGCAGTTAACCAACATTTCTGGGGCGCCTTCCCAGTGTTGTACAGCAAGAAACCCCCGCTAGAATGCTTTCTCACAGTGTGATCAGCCAACCCTTCAGTGATGGATTTTGTTATGAGAAAGTTTGCCGCTTATTTCTTTTCTGTCTCTTGAGTGGTCCTCTGACTGGATGTTTCTCTGTCAGGATATCTCATGAGGTTGGGACCTGATGGTACAGAGATTGGACTCACTACACATACACAGTTGGGGTTCTAAGATAGTTTCTTCATGAACGTGCTAAGGCGTCAGCTGGGGAGACTGTACTAGCTAGGGCCTGTCTCCCACATGACCATCACACAGTGGCTCACAAGAAGAGCTCTCTGGGAAGGAGTACCAAGGACAAAGCCGCCATCCTGACATCATGGGGGCGAGTCTCAGAAGTCTACCAGTTGCTTTTCTGGTGCATCCAAGGGAGGGGTGTGTGTGTTCACTGATGCACAGGGAAAGATGGCCATTGAGGGGAAAGAGAGGTGTACAGAGATGTGCTATTCCAGCTAGAAAAACACCTTCTCTGATGGTTGAGAATGCCGTCTACATTTATTAGAATGTTCTAGTTCTCCCGTCGCTTTCCTGATGTTTGAGTTCTCTGTCTTTGTTCTTATTTCCCATTTCGAGTACCTTTTTTAGAACTGTTTGGGAAATATCCCAAAAGTTGGCTAAGTGGGGCTGGAGTGCTGACAGAGGCTTCTTGTTACCGGCTCTAAATGGTTGCTCTGTGTCCTCTTTAGAAGGGTATCTTTCCTTTCCTTTATCCAGTAAAAATATGTTTGGGTAGCCAGGGCTTGCCTCTGAAAAAATGATCCCTCTTGCTGCAGAGCCAACCCTGAGGAGGTGGCCAGAGAAGGACTGGCCACAGCTCCCTTCTGACCTTGGGCTGGTTATCTCACGCACTTGACAGCGTTCCCCCCTCTTTGTGTGAGCGTGTGTTAATCATCTTGTTGGTTGTATTCATTTCTCTTACCCCCTTTTGCATCCCATCTTCCTTTAAGCCCACTCTTCAGTCTTGGATCTGGTTGGGGAGGGGTGGGCTCTGCTGCATGGTCAGGCTCTGGAGACACAGGGCACGTGGCTCAGGCAGTGGCACCTCCCCTAGCTGACAGCCCTGTGGGGGACTCTCTCCTGACAGGAATTGATAAGGGCACATTATGTAAAATCTGGAGGGCTGAGCTTTCCCTTTTAGGTCAGTACTCAGCCTGGAGCTAAAAAGGCTAATCAACAGAAGCATTTTCTGTGCTCATTCCAGAGACTTTCCCAGGGGCACGATAAATCTCACAGGCCTGTTTACAGGAGCATTGTTATTTAACAAGCCAGGCTTCCGAGCTTAAGAGGTTTTGGTTTCATCAAATCTAACCCAACCCGCCACATTCATGATTCATTACCAGCTACTCATACTGTGTTCTATAAGGTAATGTACTTTTGCATACTTAAAACCAATCTTCACGGTCAAGATTAACTATATGTGCATTGGAAGACTATTTGAAAGCTGTATGTCTTTCTCCTCTTTTTAAACCTTTTACCTACTGGGAAAGTGTCAGTCCTGGCTCTAATCCCACCAACTAGGGAGACCAACTGAGCTAGTTCATCTCCTTCACTCATTCATTCATTCATTCATTCGGAAGATGCAGCTTATCTTATTTATGCATCATTCATTCATCAGTTCTTTCATTCAAAAATGGTTCAAGCCTGGCTCTAGATGGAAACGTGAATGGAGCTTGTGCAGCCTTCAGGATGCTGTGGGTCTGAGTTCTAAGGACCTGGCAGTGTCTAAGGAGTGGTCATTTGATCTGGGTTTGGTCCTAAAGAACAGAGATGGTAGCCGGGCGGTGGTGGCACCCACCTTTAATCCCAGCACTTGGGAGGCAGAGGCAGGAGGATTTCTGAGTTCGAGGTCAGCCTGGTCTACAGAGTGAGTTCCAGGACAGCCAGGGCTACACAGAGAAACCGCCTGGGGGGAGGGGAAAGAACAGAGATGGTTTCAGTGGAGGGGAAGGATGGGGATATGGGTGGAGCCTGATCCAAGTGTGAATGGCATCCCTGACTCTCAGCTTGTGGGAGTGTGGGGTAAATTCTCTGTGGCTTGGATCTTAGAAATACATGTTCTCTAAATTTTAATAAGCACTGGTAAATCCACCAGAAATATTATAGCTCACAGACAGTCCCTGCAACAGTGTCGTGTGAGCGTTTCCCAGGCTCGCTCCAGAAGGTTCCCACAGACAGTAAAGCACACAGTGTCTCAGGAGGGAAGGCAGCTCTTGGAATCTGAGTTGCAAATATTTCTTTTGTTTGTGGCTGGAGTAGGGTATTGTTTCCTGCATGCTTTAGGTACTCCCTGCTTACTCTTCCGGCTTCATTTTTGTTGGAAAAACAAGATCCACTTAAAACTAACTTTGGTTTAAAGAAGGAGCTAGAAATCCACTTCCCTCATCTTTCTCAGAGTTACCCAGTTGCATTAAATGCATTTATTAAATGGTCTCTTTATTTTTCGAAAGGCTAGGCTTTATAATAATGTATATTTACCAAATATCTTTGTAATATATCCCCCTCCATATTTTCAAGTCTTTGCTGTGATCCGTTGAAAAATCTTGTTGATTTCTCTTCCGGTTTCATATTGTTCTAATACCCATGCATTATAAAAGGAAAGAAGTCGTAAACTTTGTTAGCAAAATCTTTCATGTCCCTAGAATCAGCATTTAAAGGAACCTTGAAGATGTTCAATCTTGGTTTGATTTGCTGAAAAGGTTCCACTGTCTTGAATTGTGAGAACCTGGAGGGCACCAGGGTCAGTGGCCTAGTTGGTTCCTTTGCTTGGTTTATTTTTCCTTCCTTTTCTGAGAGTCTGTAAATGTTTATTGCATATTGTCTGTGCTTGTCCTTGCCTGTTTGGGGCCTGAGGGGGCAGTGACATTTCCATGACCCTCAGAGTTACACAGACATGGATGAGAATCGGAGCTCACCGGCGGACTTTAAACAAAGCTGCGGTGCCCAAGAAGGGAAAGAGGTCTCCTCAGTCCATTTCCTTGTTTCACCCTAAGTTTTGGGCCAGCCACTGGTCAGAGTGAGGTAACTTCTAACTGATGTTTTAACAGAACAGAGATAACAAGGAGCTGCGGCTGCAGTCCTCGGATGATGGTTTCTAAGTGTTTTCTAAAACAAAATTTTTACGTCCTGAGACAATTTTCAAGGGAATATACACACCCTGTTCTGTAGAAAAAGAATGGAGAGCTATGAAAAACTCCCACGCAGAGGCAAGGGGAGGAAATATTTTTCCATTAACCGGAGCCCATGTAGGCCATGTGGGAGCTGGGAAGGCTCCTTCTGAAAGGAAGGCAGAGGCTGTTTCCAGCCTCAGCAGTTAGTAGTTTGGGCCTTTCTTGATAAGGACATTATCTTATGACCTTCTATCATATCCTATGATTATACCATAATCATGATGAGCTTGACCTTATCAGAAACATCAGCAGTTTGGTTCTTTGATTTGGGATTTTTTTTTTCTCATAAGTCATCTTTTGGTTTTAGAGTTAAATGATGAAGTTCTTACATTGCCCACAAACAGCAGCTGAGGGCTGGGCCTGTATCGGCACTGATGGTTGAACTTTGCTGGGTGAGGGAATAGTTCACCAGCTGCAGAAAGCAGTTGCTTTCTTCTTCCCTTTCATATCGCACATGATACATCTTATTTGTCTTAAATGAGTCCCTCAAGCCAACCCATAGAGAAGAATTCAGAGAATTTGGGAGCAGCTAGAAGCATGGCGTCATGAGGCATTCATATAGATGGGACTGGAACCTTGTAACGGTGTTACCAGGCTCAGGCCCAGTGCCCTGTGACCCCCTTATCGCTCTTGCCATCTTCCCTTCCAGTTGTCCCAGGTTGGCCCCCTCCCCCCCCCCCCCCCCCCCCCCCCCGCTTCACGCGGCCGGTGGCCCTCCTTAGTTCTGGCAACTTTAGCTTCCAGCCAGAAGACTGCATTATCATCCCATACACCTTGCTCCTGTTAACTTATTGTGCAAAGCAAATTATATTTTTCAGGGACTCCAAAAACCATGGAATGCTTTCTGGGCATTCCAGAGTACTGTTTTCTGAAGTGACATTTGACTTATATAAAAGAGGCCCTTTTTCCTCCCCTGCATGAATACACACGAAGGACAGCTTTTGTAATATAGTAAATAAGATCCCACACGAATTCCACACAACAAACTGTGTGGGGAACTCACATAATAAAATGAGGAATGCTGCCTGCTTACTTTCTGACCAGTGTGGAGTTTTCATTATATCCTGCCTCTATCTGAGCCATGTACCCCCCCCCCCCCCACACACACAAACATACCAATCAAAAATGGTTATTTTTTTTCTCCTAAATGAAACATACCCATTACTGTAGCTGTCCTTTATCTTGCAGAAAGGATGAAGGAACTCTCTAAATATAGTTAATGACTTAAGCTAATGCTAAATTTGCGATGGAAAAAAATGTGTTGAGATTTGGGTGGGTGTTGCCAGGAGGAACAGGAATGTGGGGGGCAGGACCAGGTGACACGGGGATAAAGTCATGCCAGACGTAAACGCACATTTCAAGAGAAGGTTTAGCAGAGAATTAATACGCTGCTATTTCTGTCAAGGAGAAGGTGTCACATCACTAAAAGGAGGAGGAAAAAAAAACCCTTAAAGCTGTATTTACATCAAAGTTTATGTCAGCTCTGTTTCCCCTCTCCTAAGTGCCCGTGATGAAAGTATGCCTTTGAGATTGTTAATTGCAGATTTATTTCTGTCCTGTTACCAATCAGGGATGGAGGCTGCTCTTAAGGAGCTGTGGCCCTCTGCTGCCAGTGTAGAGTCTGCCGATGTGAACTGATCGGAATCAGACGGGGTGCGTGCATTTCTGCTTAGAATCCCATCTCGCTTCTTTGCCTCTTATGTGCGCGGCAGCATCCTCTATAGAGGATGCCTTCCCTTCAGGCTCCTAAGGGGTCAGGCCCACTTACTGCTCCATGCTTGCCTCCCGAGGCTTGGCTATCCTTGCTCACTCTCACCTCACCCTCCTTGCTGCTGGGGTGCCTCAGTGTATTAGTGCTCCTCTGCCTAGAGACTTTCCAATGTTATACCTCTTTGTGCATGCTAACTGTGGTGGTTTGAATATGCTTGGCCCAAGAAGTGGCACTATTAAAGGTATGACCTTGTTGGAGTAGGTGTGGCCTTGTTAGAGAAAGTGTGGCACTATTAAAAGTATGACCTTGTTGGAGTAGGTGTGGCCTTGTTAGAGAAAGTGTGGCACTGTGGGATGTGGGCTTTAAGACCCTCGTTCTAACTGCCTGGAAGCCAGTCTTCTCCTAGTGGCCTTCAGCTAAAGATGCAGAACTCTTCAGTTCCTCCTGTACCAGGCCTACCTAGATGCTGCCATACCTTAGTGATAATGGACTGAACCTCTGAACCTGTAAGCAAACTGCAATTAAATGTTGGCCTTATAAGAGTTGCCTTGGTCATGGTGTCTGTTCACAGCAGTAAAATCCTAACTAGGACCATACTTAACTGTCCCATTTAGGAAATGTTTGTTTTGTTTGTTTGTTTGGGTTTTTTGTTTTTTTGTTTTTGTTTTTTATTTTATTTTTTCATTTACATTGCAAATGATTTCCCCTTTTCTGGATCCCCACTCCCCGCAAGTCCCATAAGCCCTCTTCCATTCCCCCTATTCTTCCATCCACCCCTTCCCACTTCCCTGCTCTGGAATTCCCCTATACTCTTGCACTGAGTCTTTCCAGAACCAGGGGCCACTCCTCCATTCTTTTTGGACATCATTTAATTTGTGGATTATGTCCTGGGTATTCAAAGTTTCTAGGCTAATATCCACTTATCAGTGAGTGCATACCATGATTGATCTTTTGAGACTGGGTTACCTCACTTATGATGTTCTCCAGCTCTATCCATTTGTCTAAGAATTTCATGAATTCATTGTTTCTAATGGCTGAATAGTACTCCATTGTGTAAATATACCACATTTTTTTGTATCCATTCCTCCACTGAAGGAGGAAATGTTTGTTAAATCAGTTCTTTCACAAAAAAAAGAATACACTTCTTCTGAACATGATCATAGTTAACATATTAGACACTGTAATGTGGCCACTCTCCATGGAAGATAGGATAAGTAGTAGTAGCTAATATGGAGAACATTGTGTGTTGAGGATGCAGTGGGCCGGGCAGGTAAACCATCCACAACATGACATAGCAGAAGCCACAGAGCTTACGTCAAAGTATACGTGATCACCTGCTCCACCCTCCTGCCCTCCCGCTTTAAATCAGTGTTTTGTGCTTTCCATGCCTTTCTGGTAGTCACTGTCCTCAGAGAAGTGTAGTTTTTATCCTGTAATAAGTATTAGTGTTGATCTATGTAGCCAAATCAAAGGTGGGACAAACCATGCAATCTTGCCTTTGAATAGTTTCCTGGTCTTCTTAGCTGGCTTACCCATTAACAGTCCACTTGTGAATTAGATGGAGTGGCACAAGTCTTTAATCCGAGCCTTAGGGAAGCAGAGGAAGACAGATCTCGTGAGCTCTAATGCCTGCCAGGTCTGTATGCTGAGTTTCAGGCTAGCCAGAAACAATGATATCTCAAAAGACAACAGCAAACACTTTAAAACCCCCTTGCAGATTTCCCACTCGAGCAAAATTTGGAGATGTGGACACATAAGTAACCATGATTTCCTGACCTCCAAATTGTAGTGTGTGGTGGGGTCCCATTTGGAGTACAACTTCTGGAGAAGAAAAAGCAAGATTAAGTCTTTTGAATTTAGGTTAGTGTTTTCCTTGTATTGCATAACTTCTGTTTTAATTGTAGGAAGGAGATTTGTAAACAGCATTTTTTTTTGGCTTGTTTTCAAAGCAAAACAATTAAAAAGTGGTCCTTGGTACCCAGTAAGACCAAGAAGAAAGCATGCCAAAGTCTAAAGGATACTTTGGAAAGAAAACACAGGTTCGGTTAACCAGTGAGAAATGTGACGTAATAGGAAGCCGGGCAGGAGAACGGACCTTAAACCATCATCGTCAGCTTTCAGGTCCTTCTCCACTGCTTTTATTTGTGTCTGAACTGGCCCAGTGCTCTGCGGGAATCTGAAGCCCAAGAGAGCAGGGATACATGGCCCCCACCGGCAGTCAGGGACTCCAGTGAGTCTCAGTAACTGTGACTTCCTGGGGAGCAGCAACCTTGTAAAGTCCTTGCTTACTAACCTGAGACAGGCAGTGCCTACCCTCAGTGGGTGCACATTCAGTAAGAAGACACAGGTGGCCTGGGTACAAAGAAAATGTAAGTTATCTTAGAGCCAGAGGCAGCCTCTTCATCCTGAAAATGACAAGTCTTTTGAAAACCTCACATCTAAGACAAATACAGGTGATTCGATACCATTGACTGTGCTCACAATCCTCAGGAGAACATTGAAGACTAAAACCAAAACCTCCACTGCTAGTATTGCTGGAAGATCTACTTGCCACAGTTTCTTCATCAGGAAGGAAAACATGGGTCAGAAAATGTTTGCAGAGATGATACATTTTCATTACTGCATAAGAGGCCACAAGCCAGGAACCCAAGACCATGTCAAGTAGTAAGTTAAACAGACATGTCATCTGTGTTCTAAGTCAGGTGCACTGAAGTCCAGAGTTTAATTCTTGTCTGCATTTTCCCACCTCTGAAGACCAGCCCCTGCCCACACACTCTCGGAACTGCCCTGGGGTATACATACATGTTCTGTTTCCTCACTTTATGTGGTTACATTAGCATAGAGACAGGTTGTAAACTGGAATAAGTTCTTACCAGGACCAGGGGGGATACATAAGTGGGCATTTCTACCTGGGCATGTGGACCAACTGTTCTGGGGCTGGAGAACTGGAGGGAAAGCTTGTCTCCACCTTCCCCCCTACTTGGTATTTTAGAGAAAGATTTAAAAGAACAAACAGACATTCTTCTAGTTCAAAACACATCTACCAGTTTAGATAGAGAGTTCTTAGAGCTGCCTGTGGACTGAAAACTCTTTAGGCACTCATCAGGAGATGTTGCAAGAATCTCCTCCGTGCTTCTGGGCTCTGCCTCCTGTGACCCATCATCCGTTAGGCAGCTGACCACATTTCTGTGGTTGCCTCCCCAGGACCAGCACCAGTAGCCTGGTCTACAGCCTGTTGCGCAAGGAGCTTTTGCCTTGGCTGCAGCTGTGCCGTGGCCTCCTCTCCTGTCACCCCCTCTTTCCTCTGTTCCCAGTTATGGTTTCCCCACACCAGGTAGCTCGCTCCTAGAGCTTCCCACAGCATCCTGTCCAGAGGCGTTTGTAAAGAAGCCTCACTTCCCTTTCTCATCCCGTCTGCACAGCGATGGTCTTTGGTGAATCATGCTTTAAATCACCACATGTGACTTAGTCAGTCACGCCTTGTAATCACACTCTGTACATTGCTGCTGTTTCTCTTCAGCAACCTATGAGGCAATGCTTGAAATCCAAATAAGAGCAAAATCTTCTCCTTTCAATCACTCTTTAAACTCCAGATACAAAGTGTTTTTAAAGTAATCCCTCCTCGTATTACTTTTTTTTTTTAATCTATGAAGTGAGAACATAGAATTTAGTCAGTTCTTTTATTTTCATTTTTAGTTAAAAGAAATTTCCTAGAACTTGCTCTGTAGACCAGGCTGGTCTCGAATTTACAAGGATCCATCAGCCTCCTCTCTGCTTCCCAAGTACTGGGATTAAAGGTGTGCACCACTACTGTCTGGTGAGTGGATTCTTAATTAGAAGTATGTATTAAAATCACTTGGGGCCAACAAGATTGCTTAGCAGAAAAAAACAAAAACAAAAACAAAAACAAAAAAAACCACGTACTGTTCTGAAACTCACACTGTAGACCAGGATGGCCATGATCTCAGAGATCCACCTACCTCTGCTTCCCAAGAGCTGGGATTAAAGACATGCACCACCATGCCCAAATTCAACAAATGTTGGGAGGACAGTTTAACCATATGCAAAGGAATACAGTTAAACCCTTATGTCATGTCGTATACAAAAACTAACTCAAAGAGAGTCATGTCATCGACCTGAACTAAAACTCTATGACCCTTAGGTGGAAACAAGAAAAATCGTCCTCACCTTGGATTAAAGAATACCTTCTTGCATATGATACTAAGCATTAGTGATAGAAAAATAAATTATATTTCATCCATCTAAGGATGACTTCAAGTAATACTATCAATACAGTGAGAGGACAACTAACATAGATGGAGAAAGTATTTGCAGATCGTGCATTTGATAAGGATTTAGCATCTACAATAGAGACTGGGTAACAGTCATCAATAAGGGGACAGCCTAATGATGACACCAGAGAAAACATATGAATGACTAAGAGACACCAGAAGTGATACTCCATGAGGTTTCACTGTGAAATGCCACTTCTCATCCACTAGGATGTCTTTGATGGAAAAGACAGTCACAAGCGTTGGCAAGAGTGTAGAAGAACTCTCGAGGGTGCCGGTAGGAATGGAGAACAGAGAAGCTGCTGTAGAACACAGCTTGCAGACTTTTAGAGACAGGCAGCTGTCATGTGACCTAGCAATATATATGTTCCTGGTGTGGTGCATAGATACAATAAGTGAAAGCATGTAAACTTATATGTTTTAGATGAACACTCACGGCAAACTCTTTCATGATAATAAAGAAATGGGAATAAGCCAAATGTTGATTTAAAATTTTTGGTTTATCTATCTAACAAAATAATGTTTAGAATGTATGGTTGTTTGAATAAGAGTGATCCCCATAGGCTGATATATTGGGATGCTTAGTCATTAGGGAGTGACACTATTTGAGAAGGATTGGAGGTGTGGCCTGTTGCAGTGGGTGTGGCCTTGTTGGAGGAAGTGTGTCCCTTGGGGTGGGCTTTAAGGTGTCAAAAGCCCATGCCTGGCCCTGTCTCTGTGCCTATGGATAAGGACGTGGTTCCAAAATACTTCTCCAGAACCACGCCTGCCTGTATGCCACCATCCTGATAATGGGCTAAGCCTCTGAAACAGTTTTAAGCCAGTCCTTAGTTAAGTGCTTCCTTTTATAAGAGTTGTCTTGGTCATGGTGTCTCTTCACAGCAGTGTAACAGTGACTAAGACAGAATGAAAGGAAAAATTCTGTATGTGCAGCCCCAGATACACGTAGCAATGTGGATAAACCTTGCAAGGTTTATGCTGAATGAAAGAAGTCAGTCCCCAAAGGCTACATACATCAATATTGAGCTCAGAATCGGCAAATTCCTAGCTACAGAGAATGGATTTGTTGTTATCAGGGTCTTGGGACTTGCTGGTGGCTTGTAGTGGTGACTGCTAGCAGGCATGAATTTCTTTATGGGGTCCTTCAACTGTAGAATTAAGTAATGGTAGCAGCACAATTTTATGACTATATGGAAACCCAAACTGTATACTTTGAATGGGTTAATTTTACACAATGTGAACCTTAGCTTAATAAAACCATTTTTTAAAAATTATTTTGAGAATTTTTCTAAAACACACTTGTGACACAAATGAGTGCCAGGAGGATTAGCAGGTGTCTCAGACTCTGCCTTCAATACTCTTTGTGACTATGAAATCAACTCTTGCCTAGAGCACATATGAAATGAAATACACACACACACATATGACTACCTTTTTTTGGTGGGGGGTGGTCAGGGGAAGTTGAGACAGGGTTTCTCTGTGTAAAAGCTCTGTCCTGGAATTCTGTGCATAAACCAGTTTGGCCTTGAACTCACAGAGATCCACCCCTACATCCTGAGTGCTAGGAATAAAGGTATGTACCACCACCAGTTTATTGCCACCACCAGTAGCAATACCTTTTGTCACTGCATAAACTGCCAGGGTGTCTCAGGCTTCATGGCTGTCCTTTTATACTTTCATTGTTTAAATGGTGGGCCACAATCTATGCGCTGAGCCAGGCCCAACCATCTATCCTCAATAAGCTAATTAGACAGCCAAATTAAAAGCAGAAAGCAGACAAAGGAGATTTGTAAATGGGGGTTGGGGTTAGCCTGACCTGGCTGGGCACAGGTTGTGACCCCAAATTCCTTTACACTGCAGGGCTGTCTTCCCAGGGGTCCCTGTGGAGGTAAGGTCCGCTGCTCTTTGTGCATATTTGTTTCCACCTGAAATGTTAGAATTGGGCTGTCCCCATAAGAACACCGGCAAGAACAAAATAAGCAGAACAGTGAGAGGCACAACACTGGGTAGTCTGAAGATGAAAGCAGAGCAGAACCAGTTGTAGATAATAGAACCCTCTAATAACAGTAGCAATAACCTCAGCAGTGAAGGGACGTTTGGTAAGATCCAAAATGCAAATACAGCCTATGTCCAGTTTGGATCCAGTGGGGTTCATTATTGATCCATTGTTTGTTTTCTGTTTAGTTTGTTTGCTTGCTTTGGACTGTATCAGGGGATTGACCCTAAGGCCTTACATAAATGCTAAGCTAGCCCTCTACCAATGAGCTTAGGACAGGTTTTCCCATTCTTAAATCTAACAGCCCACCTGATGGCCACTCAGGCTCTCCTCAACCCCTCACTTTATTTGTTTTGAGTCAGAATCTCATTATGTTTCCCATGCTGGCCTGGAACTTTTGATGCCCCTGCTTCAGGCTCCCAGGACATTGAGATATTATAGACTCACACTGTCAGGCCTGGCTTGCTTAGCTTGTAATAGAGGACACAGACTATCCATTATTTTCATTTCCAGCAGAATTCCAATTTTGATATGTGCTTACTACATATCTTTAAGTGATAATATAGCCCAAAATAGTTCTCTACCTTGTAGTCAGAATACCCAATTTAGTCACGCAGGAAGCAGAGGCAGGTGGATCTCTGAGTTCCAGGCCAGTCCGGTCTATAAAGCCAGATCTAGGACACTGTACTGGCAGGTTTTGTGTGTCGACTTGACACAAGCTGGAGTTATCACAGAGAAAGGAGCCTCCCTTGAGGAAATGCCTCTATGAGATCCAGCTGTAAGGCATTTTCTCAATTAGTGATCGAGGGTGGGAGGGCCCAATGTGGGTGGTGTCATCCCTGGGCTGGTGGTCTTGGGTTTTATAAGAGAGCAGGTTGAGCAAGCCAGGGGAAGCAAGCCAGTAAGAAACATCCCTCCATGGCCTCTGCATCAGCTCCTGCTTCCTGACCTGCTTGAGTTCCAGTCCTGACTTCCTTTGGTGATGAACAGCAGTGTGGAAGTATAAGTTGAATAAATCTTTTCCTCTCTAACTTGCTTCTTGGTCATGATGTTTGTGCAGGAATAGAAACCCAAAGACAAACAGCTGCACAAAGGCTACCCAGAGAAATAGTCTTTAAAAAAAATCCCCATCTATAAAATGAGTGCAGTGTGTTTGTCTCCCTAATATTAACTTGAATTTTTTGTTTTTTGTTTGTTTGTTTTGGATTTGGTTTTTTTGAGACAGGGTTTCTCTGTATAGCCCTGGCTGTCCTGGAGCTCACTCTGTAGACCAGGACGGCCTCGAACTCAGAAATCTGCCTGCTCTGCCTCCCAAAGTGCTGGGATTACAGGTGTGCACCACAACTGCCCGGCTTTTAACTTGAATTTTTAATCATATTAGATATAGTTGAAGTAATCCATAGCTTTTAGCCATTTTGCCCACAAGGAACTGAGAGGTTCAGCGTTTGACTCCGTGTCTACTGGGATCCAGGCCCTACACTGTTAGAATCAGACCCTCACAGAAGGCAGAGAAAACTCTGGTTTCTAGCCTTGCCTTTCTCACTGTGACCCTGTGTGCGTCATGTGGCTTCTGATTCCTCTTATTTGAAAAACAAAGGATGTGGATTTTATGGTTTCTGAATTTTTGTCCGGGCTCAGAGGCCCCTGAAAGACAAGCTGCACTTTACAGATACCTCACTGGTCATCTCACAGTCATTTGTTAGGGGGACCAAGTCTCTCTGTATATCCTAGGCTGTCCTTAAACTCATGCTGTTCCTTCTTGACCTGCCTGCCTGCCAAGTCTTTATCATTATGGGCGATTTACACATCAAATCAGTGTCAAGGTCATTAGGAAATGACTATCAATAGTCTATTAATTGAAAATGTTATGAACATAGCACTTCTAATTCATCAGTTCACATTATTTGTTGTACCCAGTACCCACAGAGAGGACGAAAAATATGTGCTTTCTCATATTGCCAAAGTGATGAGGGTGTTTTGAAGAGCTGCCCCTGAGTAGTGATTAGGTCAGGAGAGACTCCACAGGAGTGGATTACTGCTCTTAGGAAAAAGACTCCTCCTCTGTTCCCAACTGTGAGAAGATAGAGTGAGAAGAGAGCCATCGCACGATGAAGAAAATAAAATGAAGAAAGAAAAAGTAATTAATATTATTGGAGCCACTGAGTCTGTGGTCTGTGGTATTTTTGTGATTCCTGCTCAGACTTGTGAAGGCAGCATCTTGATCTCTCTCCGTTGGGTATTCTTTGTGACTTGTGATGTGTGACTGCATCAGTGCACACCCTGAACTTTGTCATGGTGACAGCTGGAGGCACAGAGGCAGCGTGGGAGACTGACACCCACAGTCCATGGGCGTGGTCTCGCCTTCATCGTTATTTGCCCCTGTACCGTCCCTAAAAGCAGAATGGAAAGTGAGCGGCAAACGTGGCTTTATAGAAAGCAAAGAAATCAAGAATCAAGAAAATGAGGGCTTATTCCTGAGTGTTTTCTTGCCCTTTAGAGACTCATTTCTTGATGCCATTAATAGCACTTGACTGAACGGCACCCTTCAGAACATCATTTCTAATTCCTGAGTCGTGATCTTCAGATACTATAGTAACAGGGACTTGTTGCTCGGATGAAATGTCTCCTGTGTGCTCAGAATAACGAAGGGAGGATGGGGGGGGGGAGCAAAGACACTGCTGGGGCTGAGAGGACCTGGATGAGGAGGTGGGAGAAATGCAGTCCCTATTTACCTCCTGTATCTGCTCTGCTCATCAGCTTTCCATTTCTGTGAGACAATAGAAGACCAGAAAACCAACTTAACAGGAAGACAAAGTTCCTTCAAGGGCACTTTACCTCAATTCTATGAATTAGGCCCTACCTACCTCCTGAAAGCCCACCACCTTCCTTCCCATAGTGTCATGGGCTGGAGACCAAGCCTTTTAACACATGAGACTTTGGGGCACATTGAGGACCCAAATCATAACACACCCAAGAGAACATTGATTCTTCTGGGGCACACCACTGGAAAGCGTCACAGGACATGCGTGGAGACCCGACAGTGATTGGCTATCACACGCAGAGCCCCCACAATGATTTGCTATCAAGCACGGAGCCCCCACAGTGATTGGCTATCAAGCACGGAGCCCCCACAGTGATTGGCTATCAAGCACGGAGCCCCCACAGTGATTGGCTATCAAGCTTGGAGCCCCCACAGTGATTGGCTATCAAGCTTGGAGCTCCCACAGTGATTGGCTGTCAAGCACGGAGCCTCCACAGTGAGTGGCCATTTGTATTTGTAAAGCAGGAGGACCTTTCTTGCTTCTTTGAGTCTTCTTCCTTTTCCTCCTCCTTCCCCAGACCTCTATTTTCATTTCCTTCTTGAGAGAACACAGGTTGTTCTGCTTTGTAGGGTTGCTGCATCCCAGCCTCCTGAGCTAGGGATCGTTTACATTATCTGATAAGACTTCTTTATCTCTATCTTCTTAGTACCTTTAGCCCAAACTGCCTCACTGCCTCCCAGCCCATTTTTGTTTCTATATTTCTCACACCATGATGATGATGGACTAACCCTATGAAACTGTAAGCAAGCCCTCAATTAAATGCTTTCTTTTATAAGTTTTGATTTGATCATGGTGTTTTATCACAGCAATAGAACTGTGACTAAGACATCTTCATGGTCTGTAAATAGCAGCATAGTAGTGGTAAAACGAAACATTTCTGGATTAAAGAAAATAAAATTGAGGGGGGGGAATGCTGAGAAAGAAATCTGAGTGGTAGGTACAACAGGTGGTAAATTCAGGGTCAACTGTCATGTCAAATTTTGGTAGAGAAAGATGACACCCCGGGGGGGGGGGGGCGGCCTTGATATGAGTTTAAGGTTAGTTCTGGGCTGAAGTTCACCTAAGATCCTTTCCCAAAGGCCATGCAATCACAGCTAACTTGTTCAAATACCCTGTCATCGGGGTTAATAACTGTATTCAGTGGAAATGTGTATTGCAGGTCCAGAACCTCCCTCCCTCCAGAAGCCTGAGGAATGCTGACCCTTAGGGGATTTCGAGAAGCTTAGGTGCATCTGTCTCTGAGGTAAATCTGTTCCTCACCATCTGCTTGACTGGATGATGTCACTTTCCCAACATCAAAAGTCCAGGAGGGGTGGTGAGGAGCCTGCCCCTGCCCTCACACCAGGTGTGAGGGACAACCCTGGGGACAAGCCTGGGGGCCTCCATCTTGCTCCTCAAGCTCTGCTCCTCCCCTCAGCTACTTCTCATCAACCCAGTTCTAACTTTTATAGGACAGTCAACAATTCAGGAAGTTTCTTATTTGTAGACTTAAGTAGTTTTTAAATACTTAAATCCACTCAATGCTTCAAACTTGTTCATTCCAAGTCATATTTACAGTCACCTTCCCCATTCCAAAGTAATAGATATATTCTCTATTATTAGTTTTAGATTTATTAAGAAGTATTTAAGTCTGTAGAGGTTCAAATCTGGCATGGCTGACTTCCCCGGGAAGACCTAAGGGAGAATGTGTTTCTTGTCTGGTCCAGCTTTTGGAAACCATACTTGTGCATGTCCCCTTGAGTCTCTCCAGTCTTTAGATCTGTCTTCATGTTGCCTTCTTCTGTCTCTGACAAACCTCCATCTCACTTGGATAAAAACATTTGACATCTGATTTAGATTCCAGCATCAGAATCCAGGATGATTACTCCCTATCCTGAACATATATCCAAAGACATGGCTCTAGTGCTTAGGGTCTGTCTTATCGTAGAAGCCATCTTGTAGCATATGGACCATCCCTTGACACAAACACACACACACACACACACACACACACACACACACACACACACACGTATATCTAAATATATCTATGTATGTTTATATATTATATAAAATAGTGTCTTACATAGAGAGAATTAATTATATAGAATATATATTTTTATATAGTCAATAAAAACATTTCATTTTGCACATAAACCTTGAATTTGATAAAATATTTTACAAGTAGAAAATACCATGGCAAGGAATGTCTTGGTCGTGTTGTAGGGCAACAGAGATGAAGCACAATAACATATTAGTTTTCTTTTTCTTTCTCTCTGTTTTTGTTTCACTTTTTGAGACAGTGTTTCTCTGTGTAACTCTAGAAGTCCTGAAACTCAAGAGATATTCCTGCTTTTGCTAAAATTAAAGGTGTGTACCACTACTCCTGGCTTAAATATGTACTGGTTTTCTTTCTTTTTTAATTTAGTTAGTTTGTTTATTTATCTATCTCACTGTCTCTATCTATCTATCTATCTATCTATCTATCTATCTATCTAATCTATCTATCTATCTTAGTTTTTTGAGTCAGGGTTTTTCTGAATAGCAGCCCTGTCTATCCTGGAACTCCCTTTGTAGACTAGGCTGGCCTCAAACTCACAGAAATGTGCTTTCCTGTTTCCCAAGTGCTGGGATTAAAGGTGTCTGCCACCACCCCAAGCTATGTATTGGTTTTCTTAAACCGGTTCCTTCCAGTCTATGGTGGTGTCATGTAATGCAGATCTATTGTCCCTACTTAGATGTAATTTCTCTTTAAAAAGAAGACCCCAATGACATTTTATCGGCATGCAATGAAGAATAATATAGTGTAAGTCATTCCCGGCGAAAACATTTTTATTTCAGAAAGTGTGAGTTTGACACAAGGAAATTGCTTTCAAGTCCTGAAGACAAGCAACTTTACAAACCCTGTGAAACTGGGTGTTACAGAGCTTTGAATTTAGGAATGTACTTTATTTCACTTTTGATATGTTGATAACTAATCACAGGACAAAAATTCCTCTAGTTTTTGAAGTAAGGCTATTGTGTTAAGTAGGATGCCTCTGGAAGAAAACTAGAACTACCTCCAAGAGTATGTAACCCTTAGTCAGGGTGGTGGTACACACCTTTAATCCCAGCACTTGGGAGGCAGAGGCAGGTAGATTTCAAAGTTTAAGGCCATCCTGGTCTACAAAGCAGCTCCTAGGACAGCCAGGGCTACACAGAGAAACCCTGTCTTCAAAAACCCAAACTGAAATAAAAAACTAGTATGTATGTCACTCTTTATACAACCTCTGTGTGTGTATTTATATATTCATGTCTATATATCCAAGTGTATGTGGTATGCATCTGTGCACATGTGTACACACATGTGGAGAAACCAGAGGTCAGCATTTGGTGTCTTCCTTTACTCCTCCTATCTTAAAAGTTTCGAGAAAGAGTCTCCTGTTGAACCTGGAACTTCCTTTCAGAGAGCCCCTGTTGGGTAGCAGTTTCCTCTAAGATGGAAAGCATCCTTTCTGCAGGATCGCTCATAAAGGCAGGAAGTAAACAACTCAAAATAGCTTCAGGGAGTCCCTGAAACTGGCCAGATATTCTAGCCTCGCCCTCCCTAAGAGTATGGAAGCAGTAAAGACCCTTGAGTGTCACACTTGTGGAGTAGTCACCAGAGAAGACTGTTAGTTCAGACATGACTTTAAGCCAATAGAAAATCTTTATTAGCTGGCCTGAGACTGTATTGAGTGCTCTGAGTCCAAGTGTAGCCCCAAGCCTTTCTCAGGCAGAGCTTTAAAGCATAAAAAACATGTCCTGGGTTGACATACTTCATTTAACACAAACAGTTAGCCACAAGCACAACTACAGAAGCCAAAAAAGCAGGGTTGGTGCATTTAGAGACTTTCCCAGCACTAAGGACTTTGATGGATTAGGCCTTTGTTTTCATTTGTGGCAGGTGGTGCTGGCTGCATGCTGCATTTTACAGCCTGCATGGCACGTCCATCATGGAGTCAGTTGTGCTAAGGTCTGGGGGCCCTGTTACAACTCTTACACAAGCCCAGCAGCCTGAATAAGTGGAGACCAGCTGAGCTGCTAGGGTAATAGCTGACTTACACAACCAGATCTAGACCAACCAAGACTATAAAGCAAGACCCTATCTCAAAGAACTTTTCTTTAAAAAGAGAGCTGGACTGAGTGTGGTGGCTCGTGCCTTTAGTCCCATTGTTCAGGAGGCAGAGGTAGGTGGATGTCTATGAGGAGGCTGGCTTGGTATACGTAGCCAGTTCGAGGCCAACGTATCTCAGATAGATAGATAAACAAACAAACAAACAAACAAACAAAGGAGAGAGACAGACAGACAGAAGCAGAAAGACAGACAAGAAGGACAGAAAGATAGAACTAATTATAGAGAAACATCTTGTTTATTTTGTCCACTGTCACACAGTGGTTAAAGGCTTATAGACACATATATTGTACCATCAAGATACCAAATACTGATGCAGTATATTGATTACATTTAGATTTCCCAATCTTTACTTGCTCTTGTGTATTATGTTCAATTGTATCCCTGTGTAGGATCTATCACCACAGTAGAGATATATTGTATCTTTTCAACACCCATGTCACCCTTTTTGTTTGTTTTGTTTGTACACAAGGTTTCTTTGTATAGCCAGTGCTGGCAGTCCCAGAATTGACTGATGTGTAGACCTCTAACTCAAGAGATCCTCCTGCCTTTGCTGGGATTAGTGTTGTGTGTCACCACACCCAGCTGTTGATGTCACCCTTTTCATAACTGTGTTTTGCCTTCTCTAGCTTCCCTCCTCCCCATAAGCAAGCTTAAATTCACTGGTAATGACAGATTCATAAAATGCTATCATTTCAAAATAGTGTATAAATGGGATGAACCTTTCTAAGCAGTGTGGAACATTGGGCACTGGCATCCGTCAACATGATTTCCTAGTGATCGATCTAAGTTACTGCAGATCTTCAGTGTGGTCCTTTCTATGAGTAACGGAACACAGTTGGCTTGACCAGTTTACTGGTTGAAGAAGTATTGGGCTAGTTTTGAGATACAGTGAAGACTCTGAGAATGTTTGTGTGCACGTTTTTTGTATGGCTCTCAGTCTTCCTTTCCCTGGGGTTCATGTCTAATGGTATGTTTTCTGGTTCTTGTACATGCATGTTTAGTTTATGAGACATCGCTAAACTGTATTGCAAAGCAGCTGGACCATATTACACGCCCCTCCCCCCAGCCACCTTCAGGTCATCTGGTGTTTTATGAGTCTTCGGCATTTGGCAGTGTCACCAATTGATGCTGCTTACCAATACATGGTTTAAATCCACGTTTGTCTGAGGGTTGGGGCGGCTGGTGATGTTCACCCACCATCTTCGCAGAGTTTCCTAGCTGTCTGCACTGCCCACTTCAGTGAGAGGTCTCCTGATTTCTCATTAGAACTGCATTTCTACTGTTGAGTTTTAAGGGTTCGTTATATATTTTTAGTCTTTTTAGATATGTAGTCTACCAGTGTCCTCTCTCGGTTTTTAGCTTACATTTTCTTCCTCATGGTCTTTAGCAGACAGTTTTACATTTTACAGTCTCTTTTTTAGAATTCCTCTTGTGTGCTTTCCTAATTTGGCATGCAGTCTAATTTTTGTCTAACCTTAGAGACCAAAGATTTTAATTTTCCCACCCCTTAATGGCTTTTCAGTTTCCCAATGAACGCACTGGGCCATGTCCTATAAAGCCCGTGGAGTTCTGGACCCGGCTTGTGTTTTTGTCCGGATGCTCAGTCATCCCAGCACCAATTCTTTCTGGGACGTTCCTTCATCCACACCACAGAATCTAACTTTGTTAGATGTGGACATACTTCTTTTCTATGCTTTAATGTGAATGGTTTACAGTTATAAACTGCCTCCTCAGCCATTACTCTAATTGCATCTCAATGTCGTTTTTGTTGTTGTTTGTTTTAATGAGACAGGTTTTCTCTGTGTGGTCCTGTAATCCAGGTATAGTGGAGCACCTTTTCTGACGGTGATGTGCCCCATCAGGCCCTAGAGGAGAACCTGGCAAAGCCACAGTTTGTGTGGGACTGAGTTGGGAAGCAGACATCAGAGACCAGGAGGAAGATCCAGTCTGCAGGCCAGAGGCCAATTCAATTATTTTTAAGACAGAGCCTCACTATTTCACTCAGGTTGTCCTGGAGCTGGCTATAGACCAGGCTGTCCTCAAACTCAATAGAGATCGGCCTGCCTGTGCCTCCGGACTGTTGGGATTAAAGGCGTGTGGCACTACACCCACCTTTAATTTAAATTTTAATTTGCCTTTGAACTCATAAAAAGAGAAGGGAAGCCGGGCATGTTTTTCCTGGTGGTGGCTGGCATGTACTTAGCATGCTCAAGGCCCAGTTTCATCCTTATGACCACTGACCATGGATATAGAAAAGAAGACAGGAGGGGGTGTGGCCAGGTGCTCATTAAGTATTGGTGAATCCATGTGGACACAGGATGGAAAGTTGCGGGAGGCAGGAGAAGAAAGATGCAAAGGCGGGGTGAAACAGTCGAGGTGGGGTGTTCTAGGGTGGTAATTTCAGAAAGTGGGCAGTTTGTGGTGATAAGAGACCCCTCTGTGTTCCATGGCTGGGAGGGGCACGGGAAGGTCAGGAGCCATCCCTGCCATAGACGTGTGGTGAATGGAGATGTAGCCAGCATTTTCTACTGTCTTCACAGCACCTGAGGCATCTTAGGTTTGTGGCACTTTTGAATTTTGACCTTTACTGTTTAAATTTGGTTCTCTGTCTGTTTCTCTTAAGAGTTTTAGCTTTTTAAAGTTTGTTGATCAGTTGGCTTTTGCCGTGTTAGGGGGTGGAATCCAGGCCTTGCACAGAGTAGGCAAGAACTCACCCACGGAGTCCACTCCAGCCCTCTCAGCGTTTTTTCCGTATTTATTCTTAGGACTTCCTCTAGGATGAAGTCACCTTTCCAGTCTCCTAGGAGATTTCTGTCTCTGGGGCTTTTGTTTTCTCTGGACTTCCCGGGGTGACCAATTAACTAGAAACTATGCTTTGATGTCAGTGTCTGCTGGAAGTTCAGAAGAGATGGAGAAAGAGCTTCAGCCTGGCAGCCTTGCCTCTTGGGGTGCTTGTGTATTAATATGTGATTATAGTATCTCTGGTGTCACTTCAGTGAGTGAGCAGTGGGGATAAATACACAGGAAAACTCTCAAGTTCGGTTCATCTTGCCCTGATAGAAAGTTCAGATTCGGCTCTGACCGGTTTTCCCTTTCCTTTTTGAACCCAGCCATAGCATTTGACATAGATCTCAGATAATCAGTCTTTTCTGTCAAACGTTTTCTGCACTTAGCTTCCCAAATCCCATACTCCATCTTCCTGACTGCTTGTTCTCAGTCACCCTTGCTGTCTCTCCCGGGCCACTCACCTCTGGCTCACCCAGAGCCTGCCCTTGGGTCCTTCTGCCATATCTATGCATATAGCGTTGGGAAGCCTACACCACTTACAGCTTCCGATTATATGTTCGCTGGATCAAAGGAGCAGATTCTCTGGCAGAGACCTCTTCTCTAAAGTCCTGTTTCATCTAGCCCGCAGGCAGCTCCCCAGGACCTTGCGGCTGGCCAGCATCTGCCTCTAGCCCTTACACCATGACACCAGCACAACTCCCTCCTGCAGTCTCCCACTCTTGCCTGCCCCAGTACCTCAGTGGCGACTCTCCCTCCACTGCTCAGAATCGAAGCTCTCCTCCTGAGCATTGGCTTCTTTCTGTACAACTCTGAGCACGCCCTGTTTGCTTTGCCTCAGAATCCATTGGCACTCCAGAGGTGTCGCCTCCCCTGATGGCGCCTGACCCAGCCGCCCTGACCTCCCACAGAGGTCATCTGAGGTGCCTCAGAGCTGGCCCCAGGGTGACTTCCTTCTCTATTCCGCATCCACAGTGTTCATCTGACATTGAAAAAAGCACAGTAGGCACATCCAGCCCGGTTTGGATGATTCCTTGATATCCTCCCTCTCTGCTTCCGCTGGCCTGATTGTTTCTCTCAGACTGACCGCATCCTCCCCCACCTCCCAAGCCTGGTAATCACTGCTCCTTCTGCCAGCTACTCTTTAGATGTCTCCTTAATGAGACCTTCCTGAATCTACAGGCTGGCCCCTGCCTCCTCCACCCCACTCTCCTATTCCCTGTCTTCCTCTTTCACCTTATTTTTTTCTCTAGAACGTTCTACCAATCAAAAATTGCATATATTTGGTCTCAATTCTCCCCCCACGACAGTGGAAACTGTTCAGATGGGTTTGTTGTTTGTTTGTTTGTTTGTTTGTTTTTGTCTGACCTTCTCTACTGAGGCCCAGCATGTAGTCTACATTAACTGCTCAGCAATGGAATTTAGTCTGGACGATAACTTCCGTCATCTTGGAAGTGGTTAACTTCTCTGACCTTCCATTGATTTAATAATCAAAACTAAGAGTGCCAATAAAGAGCCACCTGCAGTCAAACAGAAAAGGAAGCAAAGAATAGTTGGGCAAAAAGGAGACCGTGTGTGTGTGTGTGTGTGTGTGTGTGTGTGTGTGTGTGTGTGTTTAATATTCCTGTGTACTTTCCCAAGCTCACCGAGTCCTCACAGTACCAGTGTGTGTACAAAACAGTGGTTACACTGACAAGCCCAGTTCTGAGAAGTCAGGGTTTGTCCACACACAGGGGATAGAAAGCCAGCAAAGCCAATGCTCCTGTGTGAGATTTCAAAACTCAAAGGCTTCTTTCTGCTTCTCTCTTACAGAATGGGTAACTTGGGCTGGTGAGACCACCAATGTGTAAAGTCACTTGTTGCCCTGCTTGGCCACCTGAGTTTGATACCCAGGTCCCACGTGGTCGAAGCGGGGAGTTGATTCCCACAAGTTGTCCTTTGACTTCAATACCTGTTCAGTGGCACACACACATACACACACATATACACACACATAAATAAATAAATAAATAAATAAATAAATAAATAAATGTATTAAAAATTTTTAAAAACCAACCAAACAAACCACTCTCTAGGGCTAAAGAGATGGCTCAGTTGTTAAGAGCACTGGTTACCCTTCCAATAGATGAAGATTCAATTCCTAGCACCTATGTGACAGCTTACAATCATCTGTCATCTAGTTCCAGAGAGTCTGACACTGACTTCTGGCATTGCCAGGCACCAGGCATGAACAAATAATATCCATACCTATAAAAAATAAAATAGCCAGGTGTGGTATCAGCACACCTTTAATCCCAGCATTTGGAAGGCAAAGGCGGGCAAATCTCAGAGTTCAAGGCCAGCCTCTTCTACAGAGTGAGTTCTAAGATAGACAGGGCTACTCAGAGAAATCTTGTGTCAAAAAAAAAAAAAAAAGCCAAATAATAATAATGATATCAACTTAAAAATCAATGTGTGCCAAATCAGAAAACTTCACTTTCTCCCCCACTTCTAGAAATTAAAAGGAATTCTTAAGGAGTTTCTGGGCTTAGAAGCCCCAGGGATACCAATGGATCAATTTATGATCTAGTTTAGTATTCATAGAATAAATACATAATTACATTCTATTATTATTAGAAGATAGAGGCCAGAGATTATAATTTGATCTTCAATATTATCTAAATTATAGCTGAGGATATTAATTGTATTTTTAATTTATTAGATTTTTTTATATTAGGTGTGAATGTTTTGCTTGCATGTATATACGTGCGTCACATGCATTCTTTGTGCCTTTGGAGGTCATCAGGAGGGTGTTAGGGCATTGTATTCCCTGGAACATTACAGTTCACTGGGTTGTGACCCAATGCGGGTGTTAGGAGTGGTACCCAGTCCTCTGCAAGAGCAGCAAGAGCTCTTACCAGCAGAACTATCACTTTGGTCCAGATGAGTTGTATTTTTGAAGTTACTATTACTTTCCCTAAAAGAAAAGCCATACCCTCTTCCTGCTTAAAATCTTGAGAGTGTATTAGTTTGACTGCCCCTGGATAGCAAGTTAAGACACAGGGCCAGGACCTTCATAGCCTCCGTGTGACAAAACATCACTAAGTCAAACTAATTGAGGACAGGGAAAGTTGAAATTAGCCAAAAAGTCAAATTACAGAGTGTAAAGAGATGTGCCTCCTCCATGCATTGCTTTGTACTTTGTGCCAATTAAACAGCAGCTAAGTCTTGCAAAGTACAGGTCCTGGAGGGTGGGCCTCTTTTAATGAGTAGTCAGGAGTCCTTAGTTGGCGGTTTATTTGTAAATATGAACAAGTATAAATTATTTTCACTGAGTTAAATATTTTTTGCTGGAATATTTCCCCCTTGCATTTCTGCTGGGTAAGCTTTGAGACCAGCTAGACTCCAGCTGTCTGATCCGTATGACATAGGCCACTTCAGTGGAAACCCCGACTCTTCGAGAGCGGCGGGCTCCTGGCCCCCTGGTGCTGTCTGGTCTCATCAGGCCCTCCACTCTTGGGGGTGCTTCTCATTGCTTGTGGGAAATGACAGCAGCTTGTTTCCGGAGCAGCCCTCTAGCTGGCACCACGTGAAATGGGTGTTGAGGACCTCGCAGTGCAAGCAGGAACTTCTTCTGGGGTATGCAGTTGCTGGTTCAGATTTCCTTCCTGTCCCAGGGAAGCCCCTCCCAGGTCCCCAGTGGGTTGAACTCGCCTTCTCATCCATGTTCCCTTTCCATCCTACCTGCTCTTTCCCCATCCCCTCCCTACGACATCCAGCACTCTATTAGACATGCCGTGTACATGCAGTGTTCACTGAGCAGATCCCCCCACCCCCGCCCCAGCACACACACTCCTGTCCCCACTCTTCCCAACCCAGTTGTCACCATCGTATTATCAAGCCCACTTTTTCAGCTTCCACATAGAGGAGAGCATATGTGGTACCTGTCTTCCGAGACTGGCTTCGTTTTACTTAACATGGTGCCTTTGCTGCAGACAAGATCTTATATTCAGTGAATAATAATAATTAAAAACGCCCATTGTGTATTTATACCATGTTTTAATTTTCTGGTCATTCGTAGACTAGCACAGAGGCAGATTTGAGCTCTTACGAAGTGTAGTCTTCTTGTCTGTTAAGTTGATTTTGTTTCCTTTGGATATACACCTAAAACTTGGTTATCTGAGTCATTTAGTAATTTTGTTTTTATGTCTTTAGTGATCTCCACAATGGCTATACTTACTTTACATTCTCACCAACAGTATATGAAAGATTTCTTTGCCCCACCCCCACCCCACCCCCATTTGTTGGTGGGGTGTTGAAGATAGCCATACTAACAGGGTTGAAATAGAATCTCTCCCAGCGCTTGGGAGGCAGAGGCAGAGGCAGGCAGATTTCTGAGTTCGAGGCCAGCCTGGTCTACAGAGTGAGTTCCAGGATAGCCAGGGCTACACAGAGAAACCCTGTCTCAAAAAACCAAAAAAAAAAAAAAAAAAGAAGAAGAAATAGAATCTCATACTTTTTTTATTGCAGGGAGAGGGGGGTGTTCAGTGTTCATGTCCCTGATGGCTAATGGTATTGAACATTTTTATATGGTTATTGGCCATTTGTATTTCTTCTTTTTGAGGAAGCTTTATTCAGATTGTCTTTTTTTTTTTCTTAAAGTTCTTGCAGTTTGTAATCTTGCTTTTTGAAGTCCTTATATATTCTGGATATGAGACCTTGGCTGATGGATACAGTCTGACGTTTCTTAAGTGGTCCATTCTTCCTAGTGATCATTTCCTCTCCCAAGTGGAATCCTTCTCATTTGATAGAATCCCATTTGTCAATTCTGGATTGTCTTCCCTGTGTCTCTGGGATCCTAGTCAGAACACCATTGGCTGCCCCCATGATGCAGAACATGTCTTCTAGTAGCTTCAGAGTTTGTGATCCATCCTCTAGTGCTCTGACCTATTTTCAATTGTGGGGAGAAGGATACAGGGTAAGAGACATCATTCAAGCTTACATCTTCTGCATGTAGCTATCTAGTGTCCCCAGAACCATTTGATGTCTAGGCTGTCCTCTTTCCTGTGTGTGCTTCTGGTGCCTTTGTAGAACATCTGCTGGCTATAGAAGAGAAGAGTCGGTTTATTTCTGGGATCCCTATTTTGGTTATGAGTCCATTTTTATGGCATTCTCATGGTGTTGTGGCGGCTGCAACTCTATAGTATGTCTTGAAGTCAGGTCCTGTGATTCTTCCAGGCTTATTATTTTTGCTGAAGATTACTTTCAGGGCTGGCAAGATGGCTCAGTAGGTAAAGGCATCTGCCACTAAACGTGACGATCTAAGTTTGGTCACTGGAACACTCATGGTAAGAAGTATAGAACCTCCTCCTAGATTCTGACCTCTATACACACACACACACCACACACCATACACACACACACACACACACACACCATGGTATATGTATACACACACACATAAACCCACATCTACACCATGGTATACACACACATACACACACACACACACACACACACACACACACCATGGTATATGTATACATACACACATAAACCCACACCCACACCATGATACACCCACACACACACACACACATACCATGGTATATGTATATACACACACACATAAACCCACACCCACACCATAATACACACACACACACACACACACACCATGGTATATGTATACACACACACATAAACCCACCCCCACACACCATGGTATACACACACACACACACACACACACCATGGTATATGTATACACACACACATAAACCCACCCCCACACCATGGTATACACACACACACACACACACACACACACACCATGGTATATGTATACACACACACATAAACCCACACCATGGTATACACACACACACACACACACACTTGAACGCTAAATAATTAAACATTACTTAAAACTTTGGTTATGTAGCTCCTTTTGTGCTTTCATATGAATTTTATAAATTTTTTTTTTTTTGGTTTTTTGAGGAATGTGATTAGTATTAGTATTATGATACTTTGTACTGTATTTTGTTTTTTTTTTTGTTTTTTGGATTTGGTTTTTTTGAGACAGGGTTTCTCTGTATAGCCCTGGCTGTCCTGGAACTCACGCTGTAGACCAGGCTGGCCTCGAACTCAGAAATCTGCCTGCCTCTGCCTCCCACAGTGCTGGGATTACAGGTGTGCACCACCACCGCCCGGCTTGTACTGGATTTTCAAAGCAAGTCAAATCTCTTTGAGCCATTGTAACAATATTAATTCTTTTGATCTGCAAACATGGAAGATAGTACCATTTCCTTTGTGCGTGTCTTCTTTAATGTTTTTTTATTAGTGTTTTGTAATTTTAATTGCAGGGGACTTTGATTTTCTTAGTTATGTCTATTTCAATGTGACTACAATTGCTTTTATGATTTCTTCCACAGCTGATTCATTACTGATTTATAGAAAATTTACCTCCTGGACTTCTCTTTGGCCTTTGGGTTCTTTGAGGACCAAGACCTTTTTTGTTACTTCTCCTCCATCCCAAATTGCTAGCAGGTGAGGTGGCATCTGAGAAGGGCATACTGAAGGAAAGACTGGGCTCCACGCTCCCAGCTGAAGCTGCCGTGTGCCACTTGACTCTCTGGCACCAGACCAAAGGTGTCTGGAGGGTGTATGATGTCAGAGTCCTAGCTTTGAGTTTGTCCCTCTAATTCCTGCCTCTTCCTGCCTGGGACAAGGAGAAAGGAAGGAGACTGCACACAGTTTGCAGTTTCAGGACCAAGAAGAGATGCGGAAATAGCAGAGAAGCAGCCAGGACTCTGGGTCTTTCAGGTCTCTCTCTGGTCCCCGAGCGCTAACGCAGCTAATGCAGCAAGAAGCGAGCCAACCGAGGCAGGGAGAGGGGCCATCCTGTTCTAAGGCCTGTCTAGAATGGCTCTTCTGTATATATAACTAGGCTGACCAGCTGTCCTCATTTGCTCGGGACTGTCCTGATTTTAACACTGAAAATTGTGTTTCCCAGGAAACCATTCTCAGGGATACAGAAAGCACAAGCTCTTGGCAGTGGGAACTGAAGGTTGGGCAGAGTGGGGGGTAGACAAAACCCAAAAGACAGCTGCAAAACACGGGGGCCGAAAACAACACTGCCTAGCATCGCATGGCAACCGCAGATTCTGTCCCTGGTAGTAGCTAGTCCCCCAGTCATGCTATCACCACTGCTAAACAACAACAACAACAACAACAAAGCCCTAGCAGTTTTTATCCCACTGCTGATGCTGGCAGTGGTGATTGGCAGTTCCCAGCCATGGACCATCCATCTTCTGTGGCATCACTCAGAGCCATAGGGCTTAGGTTGCAATTAAAGGCTTTGTAATTATGAGTGTTACGAATCCAGCTTTGACTTTGACTGTTTATTAGCAGTTATGCTTTGTGTCAAGAAAGTGCTAGCAGAGATGGGCGCATAGCTGGGTAGGGGCGCATATGTTTAGCCTGTGCATGGGCATTCACTGAAGCCCCAGCCCACATGCTTGAGTGTGACGTTGGGCAGATTGGATGTATTCCTGCCATGCTTAAAGACGTCTTTGCTTGGGGCCTGGGTTCTCCCACAAGTAAGTATTCTGATCACACTTCTAGAGAGTTCAGATAATTAAAGTGGTGGCTATCATACCTATGCCAACACGACTCAGACCCCAGTGAAGGCTAAATAAATGTGTTCTAATGACAGATCAGGAGGTGAATGACTGACATATGAGAATATTCTGGGGTTGGGCAGATTGCGTCTCCATCCCATATTCCTTTTTCTGCTATGGAGTTGAGGAAAACTACGCTTAGTGCTTCAGAGGTTACAGAGAGTGTCCTAGGGACCAGCACAAGAAAAGCTCTATGCAAGCATAGCTTGGCCCCTGATGGCAGCTGGTTCTGTGACATTTCCTGAGGATACTGCTTGCTTGCGTCAGGCAGACATGGCAGTGTGGCAGCAGAAACTCCCCGACTCAGCTCCGAGGGCCTTTGACTTGCAAAATGATACATCAGAAGCTTTTCTCGTTTCTGTGCTGACTTGGATAAAATCTTGGAAAACCTATAGGAAAATGGTTGTTGAAATCTTGCCCAAATATGAAAGAAGTTTACTCATTCGTCTACGGATTCAGCAGATTCAAATGTAAATTTGGAAGTTCTAGCCAATTCATAACCATCGTTCTTTCTTCTTTTGGTTTGGTTTGGTTTGGTTTGGTTTGGTTTGGTTTGGTTTTCAAGACAGGATTTCTCAGTCTTGCGCTTTGTAGACCAGGCTGGCCTTGAACTCACAAGAGATCTACCTGCCTCTATTTCCCTAGTATTGGGATTAAAGGCATTCTTCACCACTGCCAAGCTGTAAGTGTCTTTCAGGAACCTAAAATGGTTTTCCCAGTCATTGTCTTGTTCTTCTCAAATGTGACATGATTAAGGAGGGCACAGTTTGTTTAAACAGAGCAATGAAACTTTTCTCCTTGTGCTCTTGGGCCCCTTAGTTTCCTCAGAGCGCAGAAGCAGCAACCGTGTTCAAGCTAGCCACCATGTTCAAATTCATGATTCTCGAATGCTGGTTTGTCATCAAACAAGACCTGTAAGGAACTAGTAGGCAGCTTGGGGATGTATTTAAGGTGAGAGTGGAAGAAGGATGCGTAGTACACAGCCTGGTTGTTTTGCTGAAGTGACCGAGGAGCAGGAGAGGGACCAGGTGACTGTTGGATGTCACGTGTAAGTGTGAAGAAAGCGTCATATGGACATTTGTGTGAAAAAGAAAAAGAGAAAGAAAAACAGGAATCTGGGTTAAATTGTGCTTTCTCAACTAAACAACTTTGATTTTTTTTTTTTAAATCTTGAAATTACCTTGAACTTCAAAGCACTCTCCCCGAGAAAGGGAGGTTTAACTTAACATCTATTCAGAATGTTTTGAGACTGATGCAAGACACTTAAATGTAAAAAAATGCCAAATTATAGCCATTTTAGGGAAGAACCACAGAAAATCTGCCCCAGTTAGAACAGTGAGTGCGTGCTTGGGGGTGGTGTCAAAGGCAAGATATTAAACAATCCAGATTTATCCTGATAAACAGGAGGCTGCCCCGAGGACAGAAGGATAGGCCCTGTGGGAGAAACTATTTTCCTGTTGCCTATCTGACAAAGTTTTGGTGTCTAGACTACACAAGCAAGTTTCAGTGATCAAATGTAAACAATCCAGCTGGGCGGTGGTGGCGCACACCTTTAATCACAGCACTCAGGAGGCAGAGGCAGGTAGATTTCTGAGTTCAAGGCCAGCCTGGTCTACAGAGTTCCAGGACAGCCAGGGCTATACAGAGCAACCCTGTATAGCCTCAAAAAAAAAAAAAAAAAAAAAAAAAAACCAAAAAAGTAAACAATCCCAACTAGAAGACAAACAAAAGACAGTGAGACATCTTTGGAGGGATGTAGGGGTGGCTGGGAACACATTAAAGTCGTGCAAAGTGAACTCCAGGTATCACCATCTACCTATCAGAAGTTGGAAAAGCAGCGATATCTCCACATGCTCGCAAGGGCGCCATTCTGGTTTGCTTTCTGTGGCTGAGATAAGTCTCTGACCAGCAGCTTGAGAGAAGACAGCGTTTGTTTGACTTACTGGTCCAGTCTCGTCAAGGGAAGCCTGGCAGGTGCTCAGGGCAAAACTTGGAGGAAGGGAATGAAACAGAGAGGGTGGAGGAGCGCTTACTGCTTGTTTCCAGGCCCAGGCTCACCCACCTTTATTACACAGCCCAAGCCCCGCTGTGTGTCCGCATAGTGCTTCACCTACATAGGGAAAGTGGGTCACCTCTGACTTGCTAGTAGGACCATGAGGTGGGATAGAGAGTCTTAGAGCAATTTGGTAGTTCCTTTTAGAACTAACAGCGGATTTGCAAGTCACCTCAGGATTGGAATTCCAGAGCGTTCATTCTGTATAAATGAAGGTTTTTTGTTTTTTGTTTGTTTGTTTTCTGGTGGATTTGGTAAGCACATTCATAATAACAGAACTTTTGGTATTATTCATAATAACAGAACTTTTCAAAACTGTTCACACATCTTTCTATGAGCAAATAGTTAAGCCAACTGTGATACACCCATATCACAGAACCTGCTTTGATAAGGAGGAAGAAGCCACCAACACATGTGACTACTTGTTCAAACCTCAAAGAAATTGTGCTGAGCAAAGAAAAAGGGCCAATTCCACAGGGTGACATACTATATGATTTCATTTACATAACATTCATGAGTTACCATAATTACACACCCGGAGAACAGATTAGTGGTTCCCAGGGGTTAGGATGGGGTAAATTGATGGGTGTGGCTATAGGAGGCAACAGGAGAGTCTGCTGCTGATGGTTGAGGGTGGAAAGTCTTAATGGCTGGTGGTGGTAGTGGTTGCTACCACTGTGATGTGATAAAGTTGCACACACACACACACACACACACTAATGTGTATGACAGATAAATCTGAATGTTGTATTCAGATTGCATCAATGTCATTTTCTTGGGGTTTTGTGGTTGGTGTTTTTATTTTTATTACTTTGGATTTGGTTTATTTAGCCCAAGATAGCCTTGAACTCTTGATCCACCTGCCTTTACTTCAAGTAGTCAGATTAAAGACAAGTATCATGAAGCCCAACTTTATCTTGGTTTGGATGTTGTTGTAGAATCACGTGAGATGTTAATTCTGGGGGAGGGTGTGAGGAGGAGGTGCGAAACTTCTTGTAGGTTTCTCTGTAACACTTGTAGTCTACCAAGCGTTTCAAAAAGTTTTATAAACCAGTGGAGAGATGCTAACCAGTGGGAAGCTCGTGGGCTCCAAGTGAGCAGACTGTGTTCTGAGGACTGAGAGGAAAGTCTCAAGCTTGTAAACATTCAGGCTCAGAAGGAAATTAAAGGAGTTCCACACTCTGCTTTTTTGAGAGCTTGATTTTATCACATTGGTGTCCTGTGGCCTTGAGAACAGTAGAGTTCCGTATCAAAGGCTGCGCTCTGTGTAACCATGGTCAGTTTTACTTCCACAGAAACGCAAAAAGAGGCCTTATCTGAGCAGACAGCTCAGAACAGTGTACAAGGCAGACAAAAGTAGAACACAAAAACAGCTTGAGAACTACCCTAAGGGAAACCAAAACAAAGAGGATAATTCTTTTTTCCTTAATGCTATTAAAAATACACAGCGTCTCTGTCATTATTCACGTGTTTGTTTTCCTTTTAAAGGTCTGAACATTTATGTAAATACAAAGCCAACAGAATTTAAATAATCTGTGACATTTAAAAAATTAAAATAAATTGCTGTATCGGAGAATCAGAAATATATTAAAATATTGTTCTTCCCATATTATTTAATTAGTTCTAATTACTGTTGCTTGCCTCTGATCACTTCTGTGTTTGTTTTCCCTAAATAATTTCATTTGTGTAACAGAAAGATAAATAATGGAAAATAGTGTAGCATTTCACACGTTACCTTTTGTGTTTAAGCAGTAATGTGTTCCCTGTGTGTGTTGCTATAACAAAATGCTGCGGTGAAGCAAGTGGATTATAAACAACAGAAGTTTATGTCTCACAATTCTGTCACTGAGGAACCCACGATCAAGGTGCCTGGCACGTTTCCGTGAAAGGTGTGGGCTGCTTTCTGCTTCCAGTGTGGCACCTTGGGTGTCAGTCCTCTGGAGGGGAGAGTTCCTGTCCCAACTGGACAGAGGAAATGGAAGGCAAGCGAGGTCACTCTTGCCTTGAGGTCCATAATTTAGGAGGATTTCACCCTGATGGCTTAGTCATCTTCAAACTGTTACCTTGATGCCTAAGTTACAATGTGTGTGTGGATTTGAGGGACACTCATGAGGGCTGTGTCTCCCTGCTTCTTACTGCACCGTCCTGAGTTGGCTCTGAAAAGTGTCTGTGCCATGACTAGCTTAACCGCAGTGGCAAAAATAATCAAGTCACCCAGCTCTTGGTCCACCTCAGACCCAGGTGGTGTCTTGTGGAAGTGAATTGTGAGGAGCCAAGTAGCTCAGACATGGTAGGGGGCGCTGACCTAAGGAAGGCTGGATTTAATGCCTCAATTTACACCCGTCCTTGACAAATGGCAATGCAGCATTGCAGTGTCAAAGGCAGGGGTTGGGGGTGGGGGCTGGGGGGAGGGAAGTAGATAAGAGGAAGCTTGGTCAAATTTTAAAAAGTTTCTGGCATGTAATTGAAAGTGCATATAGGTCTGCCGAGCAGAGGAAGGGAGGAATGGCAAGTGGACAGAGAATCACATTTCCAGGTCCACATTTCTAGCTGCGGAGACCTTCTCTGCAGTGCATTGGCGGATCTGGGTTGGAAGTCACCTCTCTGTTGCCTGAAGTCGATTCTACATATAGGAATAGCTTATGTTCTGCTATTTTGGGAGGCCGCTCCTCTTGCGTTCAGGATATTGGAGAAATGAATTTGGCTTTGTTAGAATGTTTCCAAACAATCCAGAGCCAGGAAGCCACACCCTTTCAAAACATATTCTTGTGCACCAACTTCAGCTCAGCTGCTGTGTGGTGTGTGTGTGTGTGTGTGTGTAAATTTTCCCAGCTTTCATAAAACTTTTTCTTTTCATGTAGTTTGCTCTCCATTTTTGGTACATATGAATCATATTTAAAATTAGACCTTTTGTTGGCAACAAAATACACAGTTTTATAATATGCATCTTTGCAAAACTTGGTAGGGTTTACAAATAACCTTAGAAATAGCCACACCCACGCTGGCCCCAAAGTGTCAGGGGTGATAAGGCTTTGGCATTAACCAGGGCTACCCTGGGTGCTGTAGCTATTAAGCTCCTCCACTCTGCCTCTGCCCTGCAATCCCTCTCATCACCCCTGCTCTACAGACAAGGAGCGGTGCAGTCCCCACAGACTCTTCCCAGCTTATTTTCATCACGTTTCAACTGATGCCTTCGCCATGTGTGTCCACACTTTGTTAAGCAGAGAGCATTACCGTAGCAGTAGGAGGACAATGGCTCGGAGAGCTTTCCTTGGCTCTGTGTGTTGTCTCTGGAGCAAGAAGACAAACGTGTCCCCTCCCCCCATACGAGGAGCCTTGGGGGTGTCCTCCTTTCTGCTGTGCCAGGAAGCCCAGCTCCCTCAAGTTTTCATTTGTCTGCTTGAATTTGGTGTCATAGATAATGACGTTGCCACTAATGACTGGCTTTTACAGTGCACACTCTCTCGAAATAGTCATTAAACGTGCAAACCTGTCGTCCGAAAAGGCGTTTATGACATTTGCTAAACATTAGTGTGTTCATACAAAGTAGCATAACATATTCTCGTTTGTTCATTTGATTCTTTTTCACTATGTGAAAATTACTCTCTACCTCTGGAAATATAGAAGAAAAGATTGGGTAAATTAGCATTAAACGTGGATGCCAGTTGTATAAATAGCAATCTTGTGTGCAGAAAATAGCCATATTCATAAAAAATTAAAGTATCAAACTAACTTGAGAATAAAGTAGCTACTATTATAGACAAATATTTTAACCACTTTGCATTTTATGTTTTATGAGTTCAGTGTTCTTCTAATGAGATGAAATAGGCACAACAGGCTATATGGGAGAGTTTTGAAGTTACTCCATCAGCTTTAGGTTTTTTGATTTTGTTTTGATTTTTTTGTTCTTTGTTTTTTGTTTTTGTTTGTTTTTTGTTTTAGTATGGTTTTTGGTTTTCTTTCTTTCTTTCCTTCCTTCCTTCCTTCCTCCCTTCCTCCCTCCCTCCCTCCCTCCCTCCTCCTCTTTCTTTCTTTTCTTTTTTCTTTCTTTCTTTTTTTCTTTCTCTCTCTCTCTCTCTCTCTCTCTCTTTCTTTCTTTCTTTCTTTTCTTTCTTTCTTTTTTTCTGAGACAGTGTTTCTCTGTGTAGCCCTGGCTGTCCTGGAACTCACTCTATAGACCAGGCTGGCCTTGAACTCAGAAATCTGCCAGCCTCTGCCTCCCTGTTTTTTGATTTTCTAAGAGAGGGTTTCTCAGTGTAGCCCCTGCTATTCTGGCACTTGCTCTGTAGATAAGGCTGACTTTGAACTCAGAGATCTACCAGCCTCTCTGCCTCTTGAGTGCTGGGACTAAAGGTGTGCGGCAGGTACCACCACTCCCACCAGGCTTATGCTTGAACCTTTTATAGTAACTATTTTAGCGTTTTCTTTTAGTGACGTAGGCTTTGAGCACAGCAAACATGTACACTTTGGTGATGTTCGCACCTTCAGTGTGTTCCACCCCTTTCTAATTCATCTTTATTCTTGGCTTGAGTACATGTATGTCAGTATGTATGTATGTATGTATGTATGTATATATGTATATGCACACACATGCATGCAGAGGGGAATGTGATGTTGGAAAGCGCCTGGTCTGCTGTGTATGTGCCAGCACATGCCTTAGAGCTGGGGACGGTGCTAAAGCCCTGGCAAGGTGCTCTTCATGCACTGTATACTTGGGGTACAGAATCTGCCAGGGAGGAAAGGCAGGGCGAACGGTGAGCGACCACAAAGACTGTCTCCCTAGTGTCTGGTTGACTAGAGCGAGGGCCAGACCATCCTTATGTCTGACCTACCTGCCTTTGTCACTGAGTTAGAGTAACCACAGTGCTTGATTCAATAGCACCTGCTGTGTCCAAAAAGCAGGTAACTTTCCTAAGCTTTCCATTGCCTTTAGATTTTCTTCTATACAGTTTTCCAATGTCATGACATTTTGCTTAGAGACCCTTACAGAATACATGCGCTATATATACCTCAAATACATGCTAAGAAGCTGGTATCTTGAATATTGTGTATACGTGTATATGTAGTCTAGTCATAGGTATCAATTAGTTGTTGCTGTGTAACAAAACACTTCAGTGCTCAGAATCTTTAAAATAAAAGCAGCGACGAGGCTGGCAAACTGTGCTGAGACCAGCTGAGCGAGTCTCTGGTTAAATTTGTCTGGGATAATTCCTACAGATGCAGGCAGTTGGTAGCTGGGCTGGAACTTGATGGTGTAGCATCCCTTTACTTGAGTTTCAAGAGTCTGGCAGATCACTAGCCAGGGCATCTCATTTCTTTTCTATGGGATCTCTCCAGCAGACTCCAATGGTAGGCTCGGGGTTCTCAGCATGGCGGACAAGCAAGCCCTCAGCGATCAGGTTCTGTTCTAGCGTCTGCCTGTCGCGTTTGTCCTTTCATTGAAGCAGGCTACACCATGCACAAGTTCAAAGGCTAGAAGAAGGGACTATCCCATGGCACAGCCAGCCCGGGATGGGAAGAACTGCGACAATCATTTATAGTCTATCTTTCCAGACAGACCTATGTCTTGCTGGGCATCCCCTGGACTCACCAGGTTTCAGTATTTTGTTGCAAGTTCACTCCTAGTTTTACGATTTCCTCTTTGATCAACTATTTTTAACGTAAACTCCAAACATCCTGGCATTTCAGCTTTATGGGTTTACCCGAGTATTTCTCCAGAAGGGGCCCCTTCCTTGAAAGGAAGCTGTGAGACCATCATTCTGTTTGACATCATCCAACCCAGTCTACCATTGTTCGTCCTAAAACATCTTTAAAATGTCTTGTAGGAGCAGATAGATTTGAAGAGGAGCTTGCACAAGACCCCCCTTGCTTTCTTCTCTCCCCCCTCCTCCTCTTCCTCCTCCCTCCTGCCCCTTTCATTCTTTGCTTCACAGGATCTTATGCAGCCCAGATTGGCCTCGAGCTCTTTTTACACCCAGGGATGGCCTTGAAGGTCTGATCTTGCTGCTCCCACCTCCCTCCCAAGCTCTGGAATTACAGGCATGTGGTGAAGCAGTACTGGGGGTAGGTGCTCTTCTAACTCAGCTCCCTACCAAGCCCTTTGTTTTCATTTGTCTTTCCCATTGATTTGCTTGGGAAATGTCCTTTTTCCAAAGAACCTTCCACATTTATTTGCTTCTTGCGCGTCATTAACCTGTTCCTCCATCTCCTACATTTCTGTCAATACAAGACAGACTTCTAGGCCAGAGGCCATTCAGACCACAGTTTTGAGGGAAACAGGAATTGCTTATAGCCAGTGCAGGGTGTTTCCATTTGTCTCATAGGAGGCATAAAAGCTTGCCTGTGAGGCATTCTGGGAGTGTGGGAGTGGTTCTTCCGCCCTTGTGTCTAAAGATCCAAGATGATGTTTTGAAGTCAGAACTTTACCCTTCTTAGCTTACAGATATTCCCGATTATAGGGGACAAAATGTATCCTTGCTGTTGATTAAGAAGCTAGGGTCCCTGTGTGCACAGGACTGTTCAGTGAGTTATGTTTCTTTATAGGACTTTCCCTCTCTCTTTTTTTTTTCTCATGATGAATTCGTAAAGTTGAGATGGCTGGTGTTTATTCTTTCCTTTCATCCCTTCTCCTGCCCCTCCCCCTTCTTCCTCCTTTTCTTTCTTCCTATCAGATTGTATCATCTTTGGTCCTTGGGAGTAGCTTCCTGGTTTCTATATCCTTTGACCCACTGTTACTTGAGAAATCTCTTTCCTGCTTTCTGGAACTTGCATATTCCTTGACCTAGACTTCTAACTGCTTGTTCCTGGCTGAACATTGCAGTATGTATGCTAAGTGGCTGTTGCTGTTGAGCTATTGTGATTTCTAGGCTCCTTTCAGTGGCCCATTTTAGAATGGCTCCAGTAAAAAACTCAATAGTCAGTAATTGAATTCCATTTTATAAAATGTTCATTTAACTTTTTTTGTTGTTTTTTTTTCATGGGTTTTTGTTGTTTATGTTTGTTTTTTCAAGGTAGGGTTTCTTTGTGTAGCCTTGGCTGTCCTAGAACTAGCTCTGTAGACAGGTTAGCTTAAAACTCACAGAGATTTGCCTGTCCATGCCTCCTGAGTGGTGGCGTGTGCCGCCACTGCCAGGCTTATATAATTTTTTTTTAATTTTATACTTTTTTTGTTATTAGTTACAAAATCAGTTCCTAACAATGTTAACATGCACTAATGTGTATCCCTTTTATAACAGATATAACATTGTCATTATTAACCCATACAAAAATATGTTAGCATTATTACTTTGAATTGTTCTACATTTGTAATGAGCTTTATGAAGATTATATCCTGTAACAATGCTAACATTATAAATTGTTATGTGAGTAGAGTCTGGCGGCTCACATCTGTAATGCCAGCACTTGTGAGGTTGAAGCAGGAGGATTACCATGTATTCAAGGCCATTGTAGGCTGCATAGTCAGTTTTAGGCCAGTCTTGACTACAGAGTGAGAGAGACCCTGTTTCAAAGAAATAATAGTGTATGTTAATAATGGTAATGTGTTAAATATACCCAAATATGCTAATAGATACATTGTTAGAAGTATATTGATGAATATGCAAGTGTATATTAATGCACACAATTATACAGTGGTTTCAACATGGTGGTGGTCTTGTTAGCATCAGATCACCAAGTGACTTCCCTTCAGGCTGTTTTTCTTAGAATGTGCTGCAGTCACTGAAAACCTCTTCCCTGCATGGCTAGGTCACTAAGGATATTAGATTTTTCTTTCCAACTTTGTTTTTGGCAAGGACAGAAGAGGGCAGGAAGGCATCAAAACTCAATATTCCCTTGCAGGGCACACAGCCCCTGACTAAGCTCTGCCACTCAGTCCTCTTTGCCTGCCGGCAGCACCACAAGCTGACAGGCCTTTCTGGAGACACCGAGAAACTTCTCTCCTCCACTAATCCATTGATTTGACCATCTTTGGACTGTACACTTAGAACTAGGGAAATATAGATGCTTATTCTCATATCCACTAATGTGTGAGTCCCTGAAAGGAGAAGAGGAAGAGAAGAGAAAAGAAGAGAAGGGAAAAAAAGAACAAGAAGAAAGAAAGAAAATAAGAAAGAAAGAAAGAAAGAAAGAAAGAAAGAAAGAAAGAAAGAAAGAAAGAAAGAAAGAAAGAAACTCAGTGGTAGAGTGCTTGTTTAACATTTGTGAGGCCTTGTGTTTAATTCCCAGCACTGTGGGATAGTGGGGGGATTTGATTGGCAGAATTTGGCAAAGCTGAATTAGTTGTACTAACGTGAACCAAGCGATGTTGAATGTCTCAGGGACATGCAGGATGCTAATAATAGAGGAAAATGGGTCCAGGGACTCCCTGGACTTTTTACTTAGCATGTGTGCATGTACACATGTGCTGGCACACACTATACATACACACAAGAAAGAGAGAGACACAGACAGACAGACAGACAGACAGACACACACACACACACACACACAAGTCAAAGCTCAGAAAGCAATCTGGAGACAAACTTTCTACTTTGGTTTAAATGATAGTATTTATGGGTGACTGGAATGCGAGCACAGTGGATTTTAAAACTGTACATTACTTGTGAAATTAGGGAGGAGGGAAGATCCAGACAATTTGGGCATGCCTTAACACAGGGAAACGGCTTGTGGGCAGCTCTGGGGAGGCTTGCTACCAATTGAACAGTATCTATAGGGAGAGTTGGGATAATCTCCACCTGTATCTGGATCTTGATGCAAAATGGAAATCAGATCCTGTTCCCAACAGAAGAAAAAGTGCCAGGAAAGCCCCTAATTACAGCCTAAACCTGGCGGTGGTTGTTTTCCTTCGGTGGTTGCCATCATGATTTGTCATACTTATGTACTAATCAGTGTCATTCTACAGAAAGAGAAACTTAAAATGTAAAATATTAGTACACATTTTACCACTCCCATTGCACAACACCACCTTTAAATGTAAATCTCAGAGATGTGAGCTACTGTAAGGAATTGATATGATTCAGACTTGTGCTTTGACCTGAGAGGGTGCTTTGAGCTGGTCAGAAGTGACCAGCACACCCAGACTTAGGAAGGTTGGAAAGAGCCAGTGGAGATCCCAAACCCAACAACAGAACCAGTCTTGGCCTGGCAGGCTTGAAAGAATCATGGCCTTCACAGGGGACCAGGTCCTAGCCGCTGTGGCCTGAGGCTTGCCAGGATCTCCTCCTTAAATGATTAAAATGCCTGCTGAGTGTAAGGTATGGACAAAATGAGTCACCAGCCAACTGGTTCCACCAAGAAGAAATATGGAGGATGTTAACCGCCAACCCCCCCCCCACCCCCAATCACTAGATTCCTTGGTTATTCAGCCTAGGGTGGCCAAGGGCTCCAACCAAGATGGGCCCCTCACCAGCTGCCCATCAGACAGGAAGTGGCACTGCCTGCCTGAGGCTCTTGTGCTGGCAGTACACACAGTAGCAGTCCCCTGTCCCCTGCTTGGTTCCTTGCCAGAGTGGGAAGCAGCTGGGAAAAGAACAACATAGACTTCCTGAAGTGTGCTAGCAGATAGCCCAGACCGTCTCCTAGGAAATGACTGGAGGGAGGAAGATGGGACAACATGGGCCCAGAGTCCAGAGCGCAACTTCCTCTGTCTCTGCGGCATTTATTTCCAAAATACAAATCCCAAATGTAAACTAAGATTCAAGACCGTAAGCCTCCCTCACCCCATCTCCAGCCAATACAGTGCTCCTATGCCCTGGGATTCTGTCTGTGTGCACTGCAGTGAGCTTTGGAAGGTAGTCAGTGGGTACTGATCAATGAGGATTTTGTTTTTCTGTTTTCAATGGGAGACAACAGAGGAAGCTTGAATTCTAAGGTAGAATTCTGTAGTCCAAGAGAGGACGAAGTGATGGGAACACAGATGAAAGCAGCACAGGGTGGGCTTCACAGCTGGGGGGGAGGGGGAGAAGAAGAGAGGCCACTCTGGGGAAGGAAGAGCTTCCTTCCTATCAGAAGAGCTGCTTGGGTTAGGGAGAGGTGAACCACTGGGGAGGGGCCTCGGAAGAGGCCCACCGGGTACTGTGAAGAAAAGCAACCTGCTGCTCAGCGCTGAGCCAGGTTATCACTCTGGGCAGTGCTGTACTTAAGTTCCATTTGTGGACTATTCAGGACAAGAGCAGTTGGAGGGAGGGAGGCTCTAAAGGAGGGATGTTTTGTTTTTGAGATGTGGTATCAAATAGTCCAGGTTAGAAATACTCTTTTTTTACCCTGAAGAGAATTTCAGAAAGATTTGATTTAGTGTTTATATGAACTATTAAAAAAAAATAAAAAAGAAATGATGCAGGGAAGAGTAAGGGAGGGGAGCTGGGAGGGTGGACATGATGCACGCACTGCCTATGCTTTTATGGAAATGTAACAGTGAAACCTAATATATACAATTAGTATTCGCTCAGGGTAAAAATCAAGTCACATTGATCATTAACAATATTTTGTATCTTGTATTGTATGTACAGTATACATAACAATATTATGTATATTGTAGTGAAATATACATAATATAAAATTTTTAGTAACCTTTAAGCATACAGTTTATAATGTTTATTTTAAAATAAGATACAAATGAGGGCTGGCGAGATGGCTCAGCAGGTCAGAGCCAAGCCTACGGACCTGGGACCTATTTGGTAAAAGGAAAGAACTGACTCCCTGGCTGGTTTATATACACTGAGGTGGGTCTGTCCCCTCTCAGCAGCTCTGGCTATCCCAGATCTCACTATGCAGACCAGCTGGCCTGGGACTCACTGAGATCTGCCTGCCTCAGCCTCTGTCCCCTGCTGGGGTTAGAGGCATATGCTACTGTGCCCAGATTGTTTAAGGACTCTAGATATTTGACAAGTCAGAGAAAGTTTCTTCCCGGCATTATGAAAGTCCTGAAGCCACCCACAGTCTCCTAAGTGATGTGGCTTGGTCAGAATGCTCAGTGACAGTATCCTACTGTTAATGGTGGGTTTTAGTATACTCTCTTCTGTTGTATTATCAAGATCAAGATCACCTCATGGTGCCCAACATTGCCTCTTTCCTTTTCAAGAAAAAGCCGACAGCACTTACGGAAAGCAACATTATTGTGCTTTTCTAGAGGTTGTTGTTTTTGGTTTTGTTTTTACATTGGAAACATAAATATCCATATGTAATGAGTAAGTGTAGACCCAGCCCATTGAATCAAGGCTGTGTTAACTTAGCAATTCTAAGATTTCTGAAGATTCTGTATGCAGTGCTGTTTGTTCTGACCGCAGACACCAGAAATCCCACAGGAAGTTGTGCCTCTGAGTGTTGTGGTTTTCAGTTTCCTGTTCCTTTGCATTAGATCAGAAAGAACTCTGCACACAAAGGGAAATCTTTGGTTGAACTTTCTTGTAACTCTCAATGAGATTCTCTGAATTATGTGCATTTCTTCCTTTTAAATTAAAATCCTTGAGAATTATAGCCACGCCCATCTGTAATCATTAATGTCCTGGTATAATTTGCTCATTTTTGATGTTCACTGGCTAAACTCTTGTTAACATTAAGGGTGTGTCTCTGAGATTATGCTATAAGCTCTCTACTCCACACTGAAGCCCCCCATAAACTAGGGAAGCACCTTCCCCCCAAGTCAGACGAACTTTAGGGATGGAGATAGATAGAAGAACAAAAGTGTTCTTCTTTAAAATGATTTTTAAAATGTTTTTGTTTTTGGGTTTTATGGATTTGGTTTTTTCTAGACAGGGTTTCTCTGTATAGCCCTGTCTGTCCTGGAACTCACTCTGTAGACCAGATTGGCCTCGAACTCAGAAATCCGCCTGCCAGTGCCTCCCTGGGTGCTGGGATTAAAGGTGTGCCCCACCACTGCCCGGCCTTTTAAATGTATTTTTGTTAGGAAAAAATTAATAGTTTTCATTATGGTACCTGCACCCTCATTTCTATAAATGATGGGACCCTTTCCTTGCTACTTGGAGAAGATACACAAATAGAGTTTGGTTTAGATATTAAGAATAACTATTCAACTTACCTAGTGTAGCATTCACTTCAATTTAGATAATTTAATTCAGTTACTCAAAATACCACTGGAAATTTTAAGAAAAGTTACATTATTTGGAAAATTTTAATTGACATACTTTTTAAAGCAAAGTATTCTGAAAGCGAAATGATTTTCCTTGATTTCAATTTCCTTTCTTTAAGTCATGGCAAAGATAAGACCAATCAGGTATGTAAGAGGTAGACAGGTTGCAGTGATCTAATAGTTATCTTGCATAATGGAAGACTTGATAAACTGATTGACCAATGAGAAAAGGGAAGGAGTAGGTGCATCATACAACTTCCTAGAGTTGCCTGCCTCTAGGAAGGTTTGCAGAGTGCATCCCTTATTAAATAGTAATGCACTGATGTGAAAGTCCTTCAGGAACCATTTCTCAGCCATGGCATACAACAGATAATGCTGTTTTCTCATAGGATAAATCTAATCACCCCCTTTAAGAGAACACAGGTCATTGCCTGTGAAACAATCACATCACAACTAAAACAGAACAACAAAAAGGACTTTAACTGTTTTCCTGCATGCCAGGAAATAGGGTTTGGTTTGCTTGATGTTCTTTTCAGCTAGCTTAGAGTTGCAAAATACTTGACTTTGAAACCTTAATTGATGTTTACGTTTCATATATGGATATTTCCAAGTTAGAATTAGGTTTAATTTGGTCATGTAGTTGAATTCCCAAGAGAAAACAATAGTCTAAAACCTATGTCTCCCCTCTTCCTTGTGTGGCTACTGTAGCACTATACTAAGTACTTTAAGGACGTTATTTAATGTTACTAAATTTTTCTAATATTCCTGAAGAGCTTTGCAGTATACAGAATGTAAATTAATGAAGCTCGAAATAGTTTCCTACTTACTTTTTTTTCTGTTCAGCAAGGCCTAAGTTTGCACAGTGGCCTATTGAACTTGTTGAATTCCGCCTGTACTTACATCCTTTTCTGGTTTAGAAAGGCAGGCAGTCTGATTTGTCTCTTCAGGGGCCAATAATTTCAGCAGACTTGATAGCCCAAAATATTCGACTGAGATCCCTGTCTAGAGAGGCAGGAGAAGGGGGCTGGGATTATCTCTGGGTGCTTGTTCATCTCGGTGTCCAGATCTGTACCTGGTTTATTTAAGGCAGTCGGTTTGTTCTGAGCCTTCTAGAACGCTTCTGTTGTGCTTTAAACAAAAACGTGTCTATCTATCTCCAACGGGGTAACAATGCCGACAGATATGACGACAGTTGTGACCATTGTTACTCGTGAGGCTAAAGAAACCACAGTTGGGTGGCTATTGGCCTGGCCGACCTCTCTTATCATACTCTTGCGTGGGGCTGATCTGCGGTGGCTGGCTGAGGAGAGAGGAGACAAGTCTCTGTAGGGAGTCAAAAAGCTTTAGTACACAGGGGTTTGGGATTCTCGGGGGCGAGGGGGGGGGGGTGGGCGCGAATTCTGCCAGATCTATGATAAAAACAAACAGGATGGATCGCGCGGCAGCGGAAACCGCCTAGCAAGTTACTTGGGTAGCTGAGCTTTTCCTTCCGCGCGGGGGTCGGACCCGGCCTGGCCCCGCCCCTCGCGGAGGCCCCGCCCCCGCCGGCTGGGCATGCTCAGTGGCCCGGTCCGGCAGGTTTTGCGTGGCCGCCTGAGTTGCCCGCGACGGCTCTGCCCGCCGACGGCACATCTCTCGGCGGCCGCTCGTTCCGGGGAAGTTACGTGCGGGAGCTGGCTTTTGAGGAGACGCCCGAGGACGGAGAGGAAAGCCGGAGGCCCGGGCACTGCGGAGCGGCGAGCCGGCCGAGGGCGGCGGAGGCCGAGCAGGCGGCCGGGTGTGCCCCGCGGAGAAGCCCGGGCGGGGCGGACGCTTCCCGGACTTTTGTCCCACTTGAATCCCCTCCCCGTGGGCCGGGCCTTTCCGGCCTCCTCCGCCCCTGCCTCGATCGTCCCCGGGAGATGTTTATGCGGACGGTGGCGTGAGGAGCGGGCGGGCCGGCGGCGCGGAGTTTCGGGTCCGAGGAGCTTCGCGCGGCGCGGAGAGAGACAAGATGTCCGCCAGGGCCGCGGCCGCTAAGGTGAGAACCTCACCGCCAGCCGGGCGGCGGGCTGGGCGGTGGGAGGCGGCGGGGGAGGGGGGACCTCGCCCCGCCCTCCCCGCAGGCGGCAGCCGGGGGGCGACTACGGCGGGGCGGGGAGGGAAGGCAGAAGGGCGGGCTGGGGGTGCGCCTGCCGCCCGGGCAGGTGCACGACTGCCGGTGCCTGGCTCCGGCTCGCGCTGGGAGGCGACGTGCAACAGGTCCCGCGCCTGGAAAGTCGCCCCGGGTGAGGATTCGCAGGTCCCGGGAGCGTGTCCGCGGAGACCCGGGGGTGTCACCTGCAGCAGGAGGGTGGGTAGCCGGGGCTGCCGCTGGAGGAGTGGTTGGTACCCGATGAAACCCTATAGTTTCGATCTGATGTCACCCGCTGCGGTATGCGCAGTGGCAGCGATAAAGCTTGGAGACAGCAAAACACTCAGCTCTAGAGTAGCTAGGGGTTATTTTGAGGTTTATTATTTATGTGAGGCCCACAGAAGAAGGAAAGTTTTTAGCACTTTAATTTCAACTCAAAAGTAGCACAAAGTGTTCCTACACATGGACAGTAAGATGGGCTAAAATCCAAAAGAGCCCGGTGAATTCTGCACAAAACAACTTGCCTGTCCACTTTCCCGTGTGCTTCTTGACAATGAGTTATGTTATTATTACATTAGGCTAACTTAAAGATGAAATAGAATCCTCCTTTTGTACGTTTTAATTAAAAGAAAAAATCCTAACGTGCTTGCTCTTTCAATGACGCGCGTACAATGTGATGAGTGAGAAAAATCAACCCGTTACTCAAACAACTTAAAACAGGCGGTGATTTTATGTGGTTTTCTATTTGGAATACTTAATCATAACCTTTGAGAATAGATGGAAAGTCCTGAATTCCTGACAGGACCTTGTTTTTTTTTTTTTTTTTTTTTTGGCAGATAGTTACCTGTTAGGTTTAGTATAGAGTGTTTTAAGGAATAGCTTATTTCTCCTGTAGAAATAATTCAGTTTGTAGCTTTTTTGAGCATACATTGATGAAAGATCTAAAAGAAAGACTGGGTCTAAAAACTAGAATCAATGCAACATTTGTTACTTATAAAATATAAATCATGATATTTACCTTTGCTGGGACTTCCTTTCCTGGGAAGGAAGGCTTTGTTGCCATATTATCCAGAATGTCACTTTGTTTCAAAGTGTGAGCTCTGGTACTTGTTATTCAAGACAACACACTTGCAAAGTGTTATTATAGGAGAAGTGTTTCCAATAGCTTGGTGTGGCAAGGTGATTTAGAAGGTGTGCTTTTACACATAAATTATGGTATTGAGATCTTATGGCAAATAAAAACACCTCTGTAGTTAAGTATTTGTGTGCTTAACTGGGAACTGAAGGGTTATTTTCTTGGATGCAATTTTACAGAAAGCTAGGCCCACCGTAAATGAGCTGGTAAATGCAGTGCTAACCAGTTGCTTCCTTCCCTAAGTCACATTTTCCGGGAACCAAAAAATGCTTAAGAGCTGCTTTGTGAGTGTATCTAGGCTGGTTTTGTTTCTCTTGCCCCTGTTAAAAATACCGACACTCAGTTTGCAGCCGGCTCTTCAGTTTGGCCCAGCAGTTGTAGAACTTTTCATTCTCCAGCTTTGTAAGGTTGAGTAGTTTTCACCATGCTGCTCCAGTCGATGCTGCCTTTTGGATGGAGATGTTTGGCTTGTTTCCAGGATATTGTTACTGCAATGAGTCTAATTTATATAACTGTATTTACATTTTTGTATCTGTACACCTGCTACTGTATGTCAGAGTATTAAAAGTGAAACTCCTATGCCAAAGAGTGCATTTCAAATTGTGACATACACAAAATCTTCCTCCAAAGTCTATACCTAAGAGGAAACACAGCCAATTTGGTGAGTTGGCCTGAATCCTCATGAGAGACAGAAATCCAAGGCAGTGCCATGAAGCTCTGTGGCTGACGAGAGTCAGAATTTACCCATGGTCCCGGAATTGGTGATTGAGTGCAGCCACTTCTGAGTAGAATTCCAGTGTGGTGTTATAGAACGCATGATAGCTTGATAAGATGTTTATCTTACCACCTATATGAATGGGAGGAGAAAGTCCTTTCAAAAAACCCAATTTATTATAAATTCAGAGTAGTTTAAAATAGAGAATGGAGTCACATAGCCAGAAATACATATTTATGGGCAGTTAGTGATTGTGATCAACATTTAATATGAGCTGAGATTAATCTGTGGGGGTAATTCATTTGATTCTCATAGTAACGCTATGAAGTGGAAACAGAAAGCTTGGGTTAGGCACTTTTAAGGCCCGCAAAAGGGAAAACTGAATATATGCCAAATTAAGTATAGATTATTGGGAAAGAATCCCTTAGTCAGTAAATAAAACTACAAAGGGTGTATCCTGTTGTAAAAATGTTTTTCTGCTTCATATGAGAAACAACAATAAAATCCTGATGACTCTTGGAGTTATTTCTTGTGGTGTCTGACCGGGGTACATGCTGTGTGGTGACGGTGACCAGTGGCAGTCAGATGACAGTTTTGTGGCTTTGGTCAGGCTTTCGACCATGAGTCACAAGCATCTTTATTGACTAACCATCTTTCCTTCCCCGCCCCTCATGAAGGTTTGAGTGTTTGAAAAAAATAATTGACAAAACATGAGAAAAAAGTGCAGGGAGGCACACAGGCACGCGTACACACGCACATGCATACAGGCACACGCATGCACGTATGCGTATACAGGCTGGTGGTTGAAAATCTGTTGATGAGATTGAGTAAATAAGGAAAAGGCCTTATGTGTACAACGTGCATCCGAATTTGCAATGTTTGTTTACTAGCCTACCTGATAACAGTTACTCAAAAGCTGAAAACAGAAGTTTGGGGATGGTTTTCTGACTTACCGTGTAATTGCTTAATTATGTAAGGAAATGGTATTAGTAATTACTAGGAACATTTTCATTGGCTGAACCACAAAAAGTAGTTGAAGGAAGTTACTGTGACTTCTGGATTTTCAAGTTGTATTACTTTGGAGGAAACAGTACAAATTTTGATTGTGTCCTCCTGGCCTATTTTCTTGTTTGACTGTGTAGTGAAATGTTTGTGTCTGAGAAACAGTTTTGTTTTTCCTAGTGGCTATGTCTGAAATTATAGTGTAGATGGACATAAAAATGATTTACACTTTTCTTTTTGAAACCATTGCTATTTATTGTAAGGATTCTCAGGAATCAAGTGAGGTACAGTGGATTTTTTTTTTCAAGAGCTGACCATGTTTTAACCTAAGAACTATGGAAAATAGCTAAGCTAATGAACAAAACTAATTACTACATCAGTGTTTACAGGTAGGGATTGTTTGTTGAGTGTTAATTGGTAGTTAACTGATGAGTATTTGCTTCATGTGCTTCACATTTTACTTGAAGTAAAAACTCATTTGAGACTTAAGATTTTCACCTTCCTGTGTCCACCGACATGTATGACATTGTCCTAGTGACGCTTCCCCACCTGCTTTGCTTGGTTCATACAGTAGTTTCCGCCACAATGTATTTTAGGCACAGACTTTTAAGGATGTTGGTGTGTTCAGCATTAAAGCTTTAATTCGTGTAATTTGGCCCGTAGTCCTCATTACATATGTAGCTTTTACATTTATTGTGGGGTATCTTCATAGCTTATTGAAAGAATGCCGTTTTCCCTAAAAGATGTTTTTATGGTTGGAGCTTGTACAAAGTGAATTTTTATTTCAGATTTGAGGAAGACTTAATGTTTGCTCTTCTTGCTGTGGTGGTCGTGTCAGCCTGACTCACCAATAGTTAAGAATCTTGAAGTAGTCTGTGGCTTTTAGAGCTGTGATGGATATTTAGAGTACTGTAGTTGCTTTTTTATTTAATCCTAGAAGTGGTGTTCTGCTCTGACTTACCTGCTGTTTAATCCTTTTCTTTTTAGAGACCTAGTATAAGCTCAGTTCAGTTGTTAAGAATAAATCAGAATAAATAAAATAGATCATAGTTCTGTTAGGGAAATGTTTTTAAGGAAAAAAAATTAAATCCTTGTTTTTGGTCTTTTAAAATAATAGACTTGATGAAATTGTTGGAAATGTCATTTTCTTTCTTGATCTAGCTGTGATGTGTCTAATAATTTAGTTTCCTGAAAGACAGGAGGCCAGCTTTAAACTCCCATGCTGTCCATCCTCAAGTGCTCAGCTGTAGAGCATCCCAGGCCTGCAGAGTCTGCCTTCACATTCTCTGCCAAGTCCCCACTCAGCAGCCTAGTGACTGGTGACAAGCATGGGGCAGGGAGGTAGGGGAGGAGCAGCACTGCTAACTAACCTGTTAAGAGTTTATCAAATGTCAAATAAAAATTAAAAGACAACTTTTATTTAGAATGATTTTCATGAAATTTTTGACTGGAATGTTTTTGTTTCAACTCTGAACTTTGAAAGGCAATATTAAAAAAAAAACTTGTAAGTTTGGCAATATTTAATCTGGTGGAAAGAGATAAAGACATTAGGATAGGATAGTTTACCAAATTTCAAACAATCCATCTTGCTGTTTCTGAATAGCATTTTCCTTGTAAGCTCCAATAAAAATAGGCCTTTTGCTATCTTTGACCTAGAGTACTGCTTAATTTATTTATTGCAGAGAAGAGTGGCTTCAGGTTGCTCCTTTATGGGCCAACCAGGCGCTTTATTTCCATTTCTTCTTAAGCAGATAAATTCTTAATAATGAGTGAGAAGAGAAGCTTGGTAGGTATGAAGGGAATGAGTCAGGAGTTTGATTTTATAACTTGAGAGTGGATAGAATAATTGGGTTCTGAAGGTTTGGCTGTACAGTTCAAGATAAAGCAGTGTCAAACTTTGTACCATGAAACGCACCATTGGTGTGGTATGAGCAGGGCTTGAGCTGTTGTATTTGTAATATATCATACTAAGTCTTAACTGTGGTGAAAGTTAAGTAGATTTTGTCACGTGTGCATTTTTAGTTCTCTGTAAGAACAAGGTGTTTTTGTGCTGACAGAATACTGGGAGATAAATTGACACACAGAAAGGTCAAAGTAAAGGTGATATTTTCTATTGATAGTTTGTATCGGGTTGCTAAAACCTGTTTTGTTTTGTTTTTTTTATAGAGTAAATTGCTAAGATAAAAATTTCCATTTTCAGCAGGGAGGCAGAGGCATGCAGGTTTTTGTGAGTTTGAGGCCAGCCTGGTCTACAGAATCGGTTCAGGACAGCCAAGGCTATACAGAGATCATGTGTCAGAAATAAAAAAAAATCATTTTCTCCTTAGTTATTTCAGGAGATTTTACTGTTTTGATATTGGTGCTAGTGTTAAGGTTTTTGTTATGAGTATTGTTTCCAGAATTCAGTTGTTGAATTCAGTTCTTCCTTTGTCTCCCCTTCCCACTGCTGAGTACTGCTGTTACTAGTTTAAGCTACTACCATCAACTTCTAAAATAGTTTCAGATAACTGAATATATGTTAAATTTACAAGTAAATCTAATAATCCTAGAATTTAGAAGGATCCCAAGAATGACTAATTAATGTTAACACTGAGTACATTTTGTTTTAGTTCTGTGGTCTTTAGAAGTTTATTGTTTTAGTATGCAGCGGCTCTATAGGATAATGATCAGTTTTAAAACTTGTAATTCATTACATAGAAACCAGAGAGTTTTGGGCTGAGCATATCTCTTTCTTGGTACAGAGCTTGCTTGTCCATCGTGTACAAGAGCCAGTGCTCAATCCCTAGTACTGCATACGTGCATGCCTATGATACTAGCTCTGGGGACGTGGAGGCCTGAGAATCAGTAGCTCAAGGCTATCCTCACCTGCCTTTCTTACTAGCTAAGGAATTCCAGACTATCTTGCTTGTAACCTTAGCAGTAAGGACCCTAGGCAGGCAAATCTGGCCATCCAGCCTTGCCTAAATAGCCATTTTTTTTTTTGTTGTTGTTTTTTGGTTTTTGTTTTGTTTCTTTTTTTTGTTGTTCTTGTTTTGGTTTTTTTGTTTTGTTTTGTTTTATTATTTTTTTGTTTTTTACCTTAATAGAGACACCATCTCAAGGCAATAATGATAGAGTAATGGTAAAGGAAGATAGCTGATGTCCTGCTCAGGCCTCTACATACTTAGCACGCCAGAATGCTCGAGTCCATGCACCACATACAGATAGAAGTTTAAAATCAGTCTAGGCGACACAGTGACACCTTGCTGCATGTAGAGAAGAAAAAGGCTACACCGGCATAGGAGTGGAGGTGCGTCCCTGCAGTCTGAGTACTTAGGAGGGTAATATAGGGGAACAGTGTTTAGCCCTAGTAGCCACACAGAAAGTTTTAGAGCTCTGTTGGTTGGATGCAGAAGTGGTAAGATTATAAAGAAGGGGAGAGAAACATGGACTTTTAGGATGCAGTTACAGTTACATTCACAGTAAATAAACAGCACAAGGGCTGGAGAGATTGCTTGGTGGTTAAGAACACCTTTTGCACCTGAAGGGGCCCAGATTTGATTCCTAGCACCCACTTGGTGGCCAGTCATCTACAACAGTTCTAGAGGATTTGATGCCCTCTTCTGACCTCTGGACACCAAGCATGCTTGCAGTGCACACACATATAGGCAAGACACTCACAGAAAATGAATAAATCTAAAACCAAACCAAAACAACCCCCCCCCCCCCAAACAATAACAGTGCTCTACTATGGGTTTTTGTTTGTTTTGGGGTGGGTGGGGAGTAGGGCTAAGGAGTTAGCTGAATTACATCTACACAGTTTCTAGGTTTTCCTCTGTTAACTTTAAAGCATTAAGTCTGGATAAATCTGTGGAAGTGTTTTATGCAGATTTGATATCTGTTAGAAACATAAGGTAATTAGAATTTACTCATGTGCAGCTCTGTGATTGTATTGGCATGGGAGGTAGGCTCTGTGTTTCCTGTTACTATTTATGTTAGGGAGGGTCTAACATGTTGTAAAACACCCCAACAGTCTGGATTGTAAAACTTAGTGAACAGACACTTGCTGTACATCCATTACTACTAGGCATGTGGTGAGATGCGAGCCAGACCACTAAGTGTGTCTCTGTCTCTTAGTGTCTGTGTCCTGGTGAGTGTTGTGACAGTGAGAGCAGATCCTGAGTGTGATGGTAAGTGCTGTCCTGCATGTGCCATTGCTGGGCCACAATCTCCTACCCCAAAGACCATGTCTGTCTCACCTTCTATGGTACTTTCCTCTATAATTTTATTACTTACTTTTGCATCCTACCACAAATCTCTAAAATTTTACATGCAGCTGCTTTGGCAAAATACAGTGATCCTCTTATATCAGCCTCCCAAGTGCTTGCCTTCAGGCGGGCTCCTCCACTCCTACCCTGGTGTGGCCAGCTTTCTTCTCCACATGCAGCAAGGTGTCACTGTGTATTCCAGGCTGACCTCAAACTTGTTATGTAGCCCAGACAGGTTTTGAACTCAGTTCCTCTTCCTCAGCTTCCTGGGTGTAGGGATTACAAGGATGTGCCACTGTACCTCCACAGACTTGCCTTATTTATTGACTTTGAGGGAGAAAAAAGTAGTTAAGTTGTAGTTTTGTACTTGTTGAATATTGTGCAAAAAGAATTATCTGGCCGGGCGGTGGTGGTGCACGCCTGTAATCCCAGCACTATGGGTGGCAGAGGTAGGCGGATTTCTGAGCTCAAGGCTAGCCTGGTCTACAGAGTGAGTTCCAGGACAGCCAGGGCTACACAGAGAAACCCTGTCTTGAAAAAAACCAAATTCAAAAAACCAAAAGAAAAAAAAATTACCTGAACAAATTTTCCAGTTATTTGGGTTTTAACGGTTCTGTGAAAGCCACTTATGGTTAGTTTTAATTTGGAGAATACTTTATGATTAAATCTTAAATTCATAATGGCTGTTTCTTTACTCTGATAAGACTATTGAAATCTCCAGTCAACAGAAATATGTGTTATAGACAAAAACATGTAAGCACAAATCTTTTTTTTTCCCCCCTGAGACAGGGTTTCTCTGTGTAGCCCTGGCTGTCCTAGAACTCACTGTGTAACCCATGCTGGCCTCGAACTCAGAAATCTTCCTGCCTCTGCCTCCCAAGTGCTAGGATTAAAGGCGTGCGCCGCCGCCACCACCACCTGACACAAATCTGTCTTTTAAAATACAACTTTTTAAAGTACATCTTTTTCAGTATATCATAGAAAAGGAGTTTCAAAGACTTATTTAATTGTACTGGAGTATTTAATCAAACAAAAATATACTGATGCTGTATTGCCTATAATACTGGAAATGAGTGGCCATTGGCAGTAGAGTCTGCATTGATTCTGAGTGCTCACTCACGGGTCCTGAGCTTAGTGTTTCAGAGATGTGTTATTTGTGTTTGTTTTTTAAAGATTTATTTATTTATTTATTTATTGTTTATGAGTACACTGTAACTGTATTCAGACACATCAGAAGAAGGCATCTGATCCCATTACAGATGGCTGTGAGCCACCAAGTGGTTGGCGGCTGGGAGTTGAACTCAGGACCTCTGGAAGAATAGTCAGTCCTCTTAACCGCCGAGCCAGCTCTCTCCAGCCTGTGCTATTTGATCCTTAAAATTCTGTTAGGTACTACTATTCTCCTTTACAGGGAAAGATCCAGAGTTAATTCATTTGCTGTGGCCAGATCTGATTATAACTGAAATATGTGTACATTTAAATATTCTTGTCTTCTAAATGAGCATCAGACGAACCAGCTCTGTGTTGGGTGAGTCTGAGACTGGACAAGTAGCATGAGTCATGTGAGCTGGAGGCGAGCTGCTGTGAAGGAGACAGCTACCGGAGCTCCGGCTGGCTCCGTCCCTGGGTTTCCAGTTTTTCAAAACCGGTTGTAATTTTGTTATATTGACAAATACTTGACTTAAAACTAGATAGCTCAATTACTTTTCTTACTTTCTTTTTGTAAAACTTAATATTAATATGTAAAAGTGCATAAAGAAAATACATAAAGTGAATACCATGTAAACACCATGTACCTATTACCAGGCCAGATTCTGTACAGATAAGGAGTTAAAAAAGCATAGTCACTGAATAATTGTCAGGGTTTTTTAGTTTCTGTGTTTAGGGTCTAGGTTTTGAATTGTGGGGTGTCTATCTACCATTAGCTGCTGTTTCACTTGTTTAATAATAGCTGTATAAGGCTTTAGATAGTTTAATATCATAGTAAAGTGTTACAGGGTTACTTGAATGACCTCGTCTTTATCTTTTTGTTTGCTCTCTGTTGATGAACTTTGCTTTCCTTTTCTCACTTATTAAAGCTGTGTGTGTGTGTGTGTGTGTGTGTGTGTGTGGTTGCTCACAGAGACCAGGCGAGGGTATCAGATCTCGTAGAGCTGAAGTTACAAGTGGTTGTGAGCTACTCGATATGGGTGTTGGGAGCCAAACTCCAGTCCTTTGAAAGAGCTGTAAGGATGTTTACTTAACCTTCCAGGCATCTCTTCAGCCTTTCTCCAGTGCGACCATGTACTTCTGCCAGCTTTCTCTTTGCTTCTCTCAGGGAGCTGGTTTTCTTTCTAGGTAGTACTTATTTAAGCCCATGATTATGTATCAAGCTCTGAAGTGTTTGAATCATCTGTGTCTCCCACTAGAGAAGCATGGTCATATTGATTGTGACTGGCTATTGCAGAGTGTAATATAGTATCAGTATCACAGGATTAATCAATTCAGATCATTTTGAATGAATTGAGACACTTCCTGCTAGGGATGGATGGGCTCTTGATTAGGCTATTTCCTTTACCTGGGATGCCTCCCCTCTGGCACTGGTTTCCTTCTTCCTGCAGAAATTGTACTGATCAGAACCCAGCAGTGGGAAGACCCAGCTATGCATCATTCCACCACTTGAAGCTGCCATTTGACGGCTAACTTATTTTACATTGTTATATTGTATTAGATAATCTTTTAAAGTGCTCCTGTAAGATACTTGCTAAGACTTCCTTTACTTTTTGTGTTTCTGAAAAGGCAGCTGCCGAAGTAACTGGCTCAGAGAAATTTTCTTCTTCTTTTTTTTTAAATTAGATTTATTTATTTATTATATGTAAGTACACTGTAGCTATTTTCACACACACTAGAAGAAGAAGTCAGATATCATTATGGATGGTTGTGGGCCACCATGTGGTGTCTGGGATTTGAACTCAGGACCTCTGGAAGAACAGTCAGTGCTATTAACCGATGAGCCAACTCTCCAGCTCTCGCTCTGGTCTCCCTTGCTTGACCTTCTGAAGAGCAGACAGTGCTCTTAACCACTGAACCATCTCTCCAGTCCCCAAAGGGAAATTTTCTTAATGCTAGCAGGATCATGGTAGCAGCACGTTAGGTTCACGTCTTCTCATATTAATGATTTCAAGTTCTTTTTTAAGTAGAAAACATTTCAAGTGGAAATTATGATGAATTTTTGATGTTATCCTCATTTTAGTACAGATACCAATTTATGAGCCTAGTACCCATAACATTTCTTTGTAAGATCTTTCCTTCCCTCTCCCCTCCCCTTCTCACCCTCCCACATGGGTCTCATGTAGCCCAGGTTGGTCCTAAACTCTGCATGTACCTTGAACTCTTGTTCTTCATGCCTCCCTGAAATCAAAGGCTTAGGTTGCCACACCTGGCTTTATAAGTCATACCAGAGTCTAAGGTTTTTGTAGTTTTTTTAGATCTTTCTTTCCTTTCTTCTCCCCCTCTTCCTCTTCTTTTTCTTCCTCTTCCTCCTCCCACCTCCTCTTGCTTTTTCTCCTTTTCCCCCTCCCTCCCTCTTTCTGAGGGCTTGCCTAGATTTAATTTACTAGGTGTCCCCAGATGATGCTGTTTAAATTTTATTTTTTTGTAATTTATTTGTTGGTGTAGCTAAGAAAAACTTCCTTTCATGTACTGTTTGGTTATCCATTGTTACTGTTTTTAAGAAAAACAGAATAAACAGTAACAAAAGAAAATGTACCAGTTTTTCAAAGTACTGTAATGAATTGTTCCAATCTTTTAAAAAAGACAGATAGACAAATGTAAATTGTATATTATGTATATTTGTTTTACTTTTACCAATTCCATTCCAGCTTTTATCATCAAATTACTTTATTTTGAAGTTTTAAAAAAATTTTGGCATACTTTTTGTTTTTCTCCATTAATTGATTTATTCATTTTACATCTGATTGCTGCCCCCTCATACAGTCCCTCCCTCATCCCCTTCTCTTCATCCCACCCTCCCATATCCCCCCACCCTGGCACATCAAACTCTGTAGGATTAGGTGCATCGTCTCCCACTGAGGCCAGATGAGGCAGTCCAGTTAGGGGAATGGACTCCACAGACAGGTGACAGCTTTGGGGACAGCCTCTGCTCCAGTTGTTGGATCCACATGAAATATTTTGAAGTTTTTTTAAACAGAACATTAAATCATAATAATCATAATCATAAGTGTATATAAGTTAATTTTCAAATTGAATCTTGCCAGTATCTAGTTTCTTCCAACTTCTGTGCCCATGTACAAGGGTGACTTCTAACTGGGTAAACTATTGCTGTCTGCTTAACTTAAAATTCATGTTATTTGTAGGTTAGAATGTGTGTGTGTGTGTGTGTGTTCACTTTGACAATTCTAAAGCCAGCCCTTTTCCTATAAATATATAAATATGCTTTCTTTTTACAAAGTTGGCATTTTTCACTTTTCTATGTGATTTTCTTTAAACCTAAACTCTGAAACACTGTACTCACAGAGTTGCTGACTCCCTACAGTGTCAGTGCTCCCACACATTTGTAACTTGTTTGTTACATCTCTGCCCACTTGTTACATGATTTCTATTTTGTAGTCACTGTATGCTTATTAATAATTACTTGGATTCTTACATTTAATGAGGTGGATTTTGTTGTTTGTTTTTTCTTCTTGTATTTGTGAGTTTTGTTGAGTCCCTGGCTGCTCTGGGAGTCTCTTGAGAGCCTCACAGTGTTAAACTTCAGATTGATCTTCTTGTGCTGCCTCTTGGCATCTCTGTTTGGAGAACTGAAGTGATTCCCGTAGATCATTGCCACTGTTTGCCATCTGCTAGCTTTGAACACACATTCTGTTCCCCGTCTCTGAACTTTACTTGTAGAACAGTGGTTACAGTATGACATGGTGTATTTGAAAAGTCACAGGTCAAGGTCTATCCCTGTATTCTTAGTTCCTCACTCAGTCTCACCCCAAAAAGGAGTGCTCTGTTCTACTTTAGATAGAATAAAAGCCAACAACAAAAATAAATCAGAAACAAAACAAAAAAAACAAACCAAAAAACCCCCAAAACTTTAGTGCTCCAGGGAAACTGGGACTGGGTTAAGGAACAGAGTTGCTCCCAGAAAAAGCAGGAGTACTTGATTTACCTAATGGAGGACTGGGAGCCATGCAGAACAGTTCAGGGTGCTTTAACAGTAATTTTCTAGGCATATACTTATTACTTAAGGATCTAACATTTCTAAAACTCATAGAAATGTTGTTCTTTTGTGATGTTAGATGATAAAGAATATTGGTCTCAGATTAGGAGATATCAGCTCTTGTGTCTTGGTGTACTCTTGGGACAGTAAAGAGTGTTTTGTATTGCTATGTTGGTTTTCATGCATTCACACTGGCAACTGTTCAGGTCCACTTGGTCTTTCCTTTTGTAGAGTAGTTGTAGTCTGTAGGATCATCTCAGTCCTTTGTAAATAGATGTTGGTTTCAGTTCTACAGTCTTGTTGATTGATTGCTTTTTGATCCAGATCTACTCTATCTAGGTCTCAGTCTTGATCTTAAACATGTAAACCCTGGGTGCCTCAGTTTATGCATGTCTGAGACCACATTTGTAGCTGTACTTTCAGAGCTGCCTTGTGTTTTGTTTTGATTTTTCTCTGTATAGTGCTGGCTGTCCAGGAACTTACTCTGTAGACCAGGCTGTCCTGGAACTCAGAGATATATCTGCCTGCCTCTGCTTCCCCAGTGTTAAGATTAAAGGTATGTACCACTTCTGGCCTAGCCAGAGCTCCCTCCTCCTCATAGTAACTTTCCTTTAGATGATCTCTCTGCCTTAATTGGTCTTCCATTTACAGTCTTCAGAATGAATTCTGATTGCACTGTTTTAGTTTAAAGTTCTCAACAGCACATCACAACACATGTCATGTACTAGTCAGCCAGAGGAAAATGAGTTTTCCTGTCAGTTCAGCTCTCCAGTCTTTCTCCCATTTGATTTGTAAATGATCTAAAGGATGATGAAATCGCCTAGAATTAGGATCTAGAGTTGGCAGGAAGCCCTTCAGATTTGGTGATCTGAGTAGTGTATTTGCCAGCTGGAGCTTAGAACAAAGAAACCATGCAAACTCTTGGCAGATTCTGAAATACAGCTTTTTGCTTCTTTAGAAATTATGATTCTAGTCAGTTGATGCAGACTTTTAGAAGTGTGTGCAAAACTAATACAGCAACCATGAATTGCAGTCACTTTTGGTGCTAATTATTGAATTTGTAATCTATTCTTTAGTACACTTTAAAATAGACCTTTAGAACTGGGAAGACCTTTTTCCTTGAGATAATTTAGTCTAATTTCCTGATCTTATAGGTGAGGGAAACTAAGATTTTAACACCTTGGGTGCTGGTCTTATTTCTAGGCTAGCTCATTTTCTGTGTATCTTGCATAGTTAACAGAGAATACAGAAGCAGAATCATCATGCTTAGCGGATTGATGTCCTGTTTCCTAGTTTCCTACAAGCCTAGATAGTTTTAGAATGGGATGATGATGGTTTAACAGAGGCACTTAATGTGGATCTCACAGTGATTCATTTTAAAGAGATAAGTTTATAGCATGAAAATTCAGTTTGCACTTAAATTTATTTGCATAGCAGTAGATGAGCATTATAAGGCAGTACAAAAAGACTAACAGTCAGAGTAAACCTCCCCAACCCAGCTTCTGTTTCTCTACAGAATCTTGTGTCGTAGCTATTCTTCCAGAGAATGTCCACCCTATTCTAAAGGGTCTAGTTCATACTCAGTCATTGTCATAATTTAATAAACAAAGCCTTTAAAACACAAAGTCCAACTAAAAGCAAATATTTGAAACTTTCAGTAACAGTGGAATGTGAATGTAGTGTAAAATATGTTGCCAATTTATTAGAGTAGAAAAAGAACAAAAGATAAAACACCTGATGAGAAATACCACCTACAGTCCCTTCATTTCAGGGTGATTATCGTGAATCTTTTTCTTATCCTTTCAACTTCCTCTTCTCTTTGGCTTAAACAAAATTAGATTTTTGACAATACCCAAGCTGTTCTATAATCTGCTTTTCTTTGCCCAACAATGTAAATTTATGTGGTCATCACAAACTTGTGGAGAACCACACACTTGTCATAAGATAGTAACCAAGGAAGTACCAGTTATCAGATCACGTACAGGTTGGACTGATGGGGAAAGGTATTAAGCAGTCTGTGAAGCACTGTTACTAGTTAGCAAAGGGAATCCAGAACAAACCAGTTTTGAGCTATGCAAGCAGTTCTCATTGTTAATGTCAGCTGGGATTGCACAGACTGGCAGTTATTGCAGACGCCTTATTATGTGTGTTTTAGTGAGCTATGGATGTTTAGTGCATCTGCTCATCATTGTCAGTGTTGCACATGGATGGAGGAGGCTTTGTGCAGTTTTGTGTGTGCGCGTGAGAGAGAGAGAGAGAGAGAGACTGACTGTGGGTCTTTCTGTTTTAAAATCTGGTCAATTTTTGTTAAAACACAAAACAGTTTGTTTCTAGCAAGCCTCATTAAAAGAAAGTTTAGCTGCTCATCATTGGCAGGTTGAAACAAAAGCTGGTGAAGTCAGCAGTTCTTATCTATGGGAGTGAACACAGAGGTCCTTTCTCTCTCTTCCCTTAGTTATTTGGGAGGAAAGTCAATCTAGTTGCTTTGAATTTAGGGAAGCAGGCTTTCTTTATGGGAGTTCATTTTCTAAAGTGGCATTAATCTTCAATTAAAGTTACTGTGGGAAAAGAGAACTAGGCCTCTGGCACCTTGTTGCAGATAGTCTTGTGATGCTATTGATAACTATGTAACAGAGACAGATCTCACTCGTGAAAGACACACTTAACAGTAATAACTGGTGAAGGGTGATGTGAATATGCCACCGACTTCACCACACTGAAAATAGTCTTTTTCTTTTTAAGAAAGAAATGCATATTAGGCATCCCAATTTATTAAAAAGTAGTGTTAAGAGGGACTACATTACTTTAAATTACCAAGCGAAGTTAACCCAAATTCGAAGGAAATTTGTTTTTGAATTTTTAGTGTTGAGCTTTCAGATCATCTTCTTACCTCCATGAGAGACTAAAGGTAGGAGATGAAATGCTACCCTGTGGTTTGGCTAGGATCTACACTGAAACTTGTATTGATTGTTTATGGTTTATGGGGGATTGGGGCCTTGAGATTTTTTAATGTTTTTGTAGATGTATGTTTATGATATGTGTTACATAAAAGCTTTTTTCTATATGGCTATACATGAAGTTAGAGGAAGTGATTCTGACATAAAACTGAAACTGGATAGAGTCGTGACTTTAAACTATCAGATGGTCTAGATCCTTTTCTGGAACGAGTATTTACAAATACTGAGTTCAGAGGTATTTTACCTTTTCTTGCTATGTGCAACATGAAAAATGCTCTTAAATGTCCACTTTAAAACTGTTGGCAACTTTTATTCTTGTCTGCTTGCTGTTAAGCATAAAGTTGCTGAATTTGCTGTCTTTAACTTGATTTCGCTGTGTTAAGTGTAGAGTGGCATCTGTCCAAATTAAGTTAAAACAGGGTTCCTGTGTGTGGTTTCCTATCTCTTAAAACAAAAACAAACAACCCTTTCATAGTTATTAAGTGGTTTCTGAATACTTTTAATATTAACAGTGCAAGTCTTGGTATTTTATGAACTGTTTCCAGGATGCTTTCTTTTACTTTATTAAATGCTTATTTTTTCTTTTAAAGGTAAATGCTTTGTTTTCTTTTCCTTTATCAGAGCACAGCAATGGAGGAAACAGCTATATGGGAACAGCACACAGTGACGCTTCACAGGGTGAGTTTCTGCTGCAGTAAATAATCTGTGTTATAATTCAGGATACTGGCAGCTTTGAAAACAATAGAGGAAAGCCAGCTGTCAGGAAGCCAAAAGAAAGGGGAAATTTTTTCTATATTCTTTTGTTTAAAATTAGATTTATAATAAATTCTTTATTAAGGTCAGTAGTAAGCATGATTACTTTTTCACATATCCTTTGGTTATTTCTTGTATATTTGCTATTTTTAACCTCTAAAATTAAGTGATTAGTTGCTTGGGATTTTGAATAAAAGACATTAAATTATAAACTGGTTGTATATACATGTTTGTATGCTTGGGGTTTAATATTAAGTTATGTTCCTTCTAAAATCTTGAAAGAGGGCTTAGGACAAGCTCATTTGATAGCATGCTTAGTTGTAGTATGCAGGAAGCCCTCTTCCATCCCTAGAATCACATTAAACTCTCATCTGTGAAACCCTAGCAGTCAGAAGTTTGAAATCATCCTTAGCTATGGCATGTATGTTGTGGGGAGGGCACATTCTTTAAAAGATAATTGTTCATTTGAAGCATTGTACAGCCTGAGCATTGTAGATGGCCAGGGAAGATTTTGTTTTGTTTTGGTTCTTTTTGGTTTATTTTTTATTTTTATTTATTTTTATTTATTTATTTATTTTTTGAGACAGGGTTTCTCTCTGAAGCCCTGGCTGTCCTGGAACTCACTCTGTAGACCAGGCTGGCCTCGAACTCAGAAATCCACCTGCCTCTGCCTCCCAAGTGCTGGGATTAAAGGCATGCGCCACCATGGCCAGCGCCAGGAAAGATTCTTAGAAAACATAGTGGAAAGAAGAGCTTTGGAGTCAGATTGGTCTGGATTTTAATTCTACTTTTGCTTTTCTGTTGCTTTAGAAATGGGTAAGAAATCCAACCTCTGTTGTAAACCATAGTGTTTATGTATTTAAAATTAGGCTACGAGCTGGAGATGAGGCTCAGGAAGAGACTGCTGGTTCTTTAAGACTCAAGTTAGTTCATGGCACCATGTTTGGTTGCTCCATCTCCAAAGACTGGGATAGCTTCTGCTGGCCTCTGCAGCACCCTCACACACACATAAAAATAAGAACGTTAAAATAATTAGCTGAGTGTCCTGTAGCACAGCTCAGCCTGGTTTACATAAGAAGTTGCAGGGCTATGTAGAAAAACCTTGTCTCAAAAATAAACTTTAAATAAAGTACTATAGGGCTAATAACACCAATTCATGCTTTTTCTGTTCAAGTATGGTTCCTTAAATTTACCTTTTTTCTTCTTTTTAGCAGCACTGACTCTACTGATGACTCTCCTACTTAGAGAGTCTTTAAATAAATGGCATATGCTTACAGTTGACAAGTGGAGGTGGGAAAATCATGTTCCTGAACACTTACTCCTGATTATCTCATGAGGATTTGAATCTGCACATTGTGATAGTCAGTTAGTTATTGATAGAAAGTGTGTTCAGGCAGGATATGGTTGGCCTTTTCCTGTCCCACTAAATGAAGAAATCGTTTTAATAATACCCATCCTAACTTTTAATTTGTAAAGCTGAAATAGCTTCCTGTTTTCATTGTGCTTGATAGGTAGCATCTCTGCATCAGTCTCTATGATATATAAAATAATTGTATACTTTGTGTCTTTGATTGTTTGATTGTGATATAATATGTTAGTAGCATTTTATGTATTACATTTATTTTTCTTAATACCTTTATCATTTTTATTGGTATAATTTATATAAGAGTAAAAGGCATCTAGTATAGTTCTGAGCTTTGACATAGTTACATAACTAATATCCCACTTAACATGCAGAATGACTCCATTACCTTAAAACTTTTTTCAAACCTCTTTGTGGTCAGCTCTATCCCCTTACTCTCTGCATTGAGCCACTGAACTGTCTTTTTGAACTTTGACTATTTCCGGGATGTCTTATAATAAATGGATTTGTGCAATAAGTAACTTTTTAAGACTGACTTCATATGCTTAGATGAATGCATTTGAGAGTTCTCTATAATGTTTCTTGTGTTGATATCTCTTTCCTGCTTATTACTAAATTCTACTCCATTGTATGAACATATACTAGCTTACTCATCCTGTAGTTGATGGCACATTTAGTTTGTTTGCAGTTTTTGTTGATTATGAATAAATCTGCATTAGTATACAGTTTATGAACATAACTATTTCCATTGGTAAATATTAGGAACAGAATGGCAGTGGGTTTTATGCTAGCAGTTACTTTGATTGGGCATGACTGATTGGATGTGCACCAGCAACGTATGAGCCAGTCTTCTCCACATCTCTGGATACTGATGGTTAACTAGTCTAATAGATGTCTAGTAGCATCTCATTTTAACTCTTTTAGTTTGTTGTTCTGTACATTAATGCTGAGCACCTTGTGATGATCAGTCTTTATTGCCAAGTTGACTGGATTTTGAATCATCTAAGAGACAAAATGAGGCATATCTGAGGATATGTTTAACTGAGGAGGGAAGACCTTATTATTTCTGTAGTCCTGAGACTTAATAAAAAGGAGGCATCGTATGGAGTACATGGTCTCTCTCCAATTCCTGACTGAAAAGACTAATGACTGCATTATACTCCGATCACCATGCAATTTCTACTATGTTAGACTGTATCCTTCCTTATACCATAAACTAAAATAAGTCAATCCTCCTTCTCTTAAGCTGATTATTGTCAGATATTTTGCCACAGCTATAGATAACTAATACACACTTGCATTCTCTTCAGTGCCCCAGTGATTCTGGGGGTTGAGCCCAGTGACTGCTGAACCACACAGCCAGTCATATTGAATGTGTTTTGATGTGCTTGTCATCTACATTTCTTTTTTTGATTAAGTGTTACTGTACTTTCTATTTCTGTGGTAAACACCAGGACCAAAACCAACTTGGGAGGAAAGAGCTTATATGTTCTGATAACACATAGTTCATCCGGTACTCAGAGGCAGGAACCTAGAACCTGCAACAGGTACCACAGAGGAATGCTGTTTCTGTGACTCCTTCAACTTGTTGTTACTGAGACAGAGTTTCTCTGGGTAGCCCTGGAACTCTGTAGCACAGGCTGGCCTCAAACTCAGAGAGATCCATCTGCCTCTGCCTTTGGAGTGCTGGAATTAAAGGCGTGTGCAACCACTATTCACCTTGCTCGGTCTAGGTCAGCCCTCCCTAGAGCTGGGTACTTCCACAATCAACTGGTAATCAAGAGAATACCCCACAGACTGCCTACAGGCCAGTATCAAATATGACTTGAAAGGTTTTATTTTTGTTTTTTTTTTTTATTCCATGGATTGCTATTTTGTTTACTAAGGTCTTCGGTACACAGAAGTTGGAGTTTTAAGAGTTCTTTTTGCATTCTGGACACAGGTTCATGATCAAGTATTGCTTGATATTTTCCCCTGCCCTGTAGTTGTTCTCTGCTTTCTGGTCATGTTTTTGTTTTCATCAGTCATGTATTTTTTTGGTTTTGAATTTCAGAAATCTTTGCCAACCTTGAAGTAAAAGGCTTTCTATGTGTGCTTTTTTTCTAGAAGTTGTATGTGGGTTAACTTTTGAATTGTGATAAATAAGATAGTTTTTTTAATATGGATGTCTTACCATTTTGAGCAACCATTTTGTTGAAAACCATTTGGTTTCGCCACTTAGTTGCCTTTCTACATTTAGCAGATGTGATCACCATGCATGTGTGCATCTCTAGTTTTTACTCCTCAGTCTTCCTTATTAAGCCAGTGTCTCCTTTTTACCAGTTACCTTTGCCGTGATTGGACAGCTCTTTTCATTTTGATGGAACCACACTCAGGGTCTCATTCAAGTCAGGAACTCCCATGACAAGCTATATCACCCTTCTCTTTTATATTAAGTATACAGTTATGAATAACTTAGCAAAGGTTGCTTTTACTGATTGCCAATTTCACCATTACATGATTTTGCAAGATTATTATTAAAGTGGTGTGTCTGTCTGTTTGTCCTGTCTGTCTGTCTGTCTGTCTGTAAAAAATAACAAGGACTTGAATTTGGGAGGGTTGGAAGAGGGAAGAATGGAAATGTCAAGACATACTCATGTATGATAATCTAAGACAAATGTTTTCAATTAAAATTGCCTAAATAAGTAATAAAACACACAAAAGGGTTAGATGTACAAATCCGGTTGGTGATTTTGTATGAAGCTGAATTTTATAGGACATAGAAGTTTGAAAAAATTTAGAAATGTAAATAATAAAAGGTTAAGATAGCTATTTATTGAAAAACCTATTAATTTCATCATGAATTATATAATTAAAATCAAATTACAGGTCTGCAAATCAGGTACTATCAAGCTAACTACTACCTATGATCCTTTTACATTTTAACTCAAAAAATTTTAAGATTTAGTAATTTTAATTTTCCAAATTTTCTTGAAAAGAATTAATCAGCCTTATCCTTTAGTTTTTTTTTTTTTAATGCAGTTCTTTTTTTTTTTTTTAAACAAATGAACTGTTTATTTTGATGGAGCAGTCATCTATTGTATGACCTTTGATGATAGGACCCTCCATGGGTAATCATTTTTTTGGTCCATTGAAAAGAATGAACAGAAGCTGGGCTTGGTGACAGTCAGGCTGACCTTAAAAGCAAGATCCATAATAGCCAGATGAGATGAGAAACCCTGACTGGAACCCCCCAACCCACTCCCTCAGAAAAAGAATGAAGGAAGGACAAAGTATTGCCTTTCCTTGTTCATTGGCTCCTGGTGTTTTCATAGCATCTTAAGTGCCTGATTTCAGTGTTAACTTCAACAACAGTTACCAGTATTTATTTCAGAAGATGAATTGTGCTCCAAATAGCAGATATTAACAACTCGCAGTTCATTCCCAGGAACAATTTAAAGCAAAACATTGCCCAGGATTTATTCCTGTTGCATCCTGGGTAGTAACCAATTTGTTGCTGTTGGAACTTGAAACTTTTCTGCTGCAGTTTTTATAAGAGTGCTGTCATTGAGTTGGATAGACTTGGTCTGGTTCTTTTGGGTATAATGTTTATTTATTTTCAAGGTTTTTGTTTTGTTTTGTTTGTAATAAAGATTATAAAACAAAACAGAAAAACACTTAAAAGGGAGAAAGTTATCCCTGCAGGGAAGGAGGTGAAGAAGTGCTGGGCTTTTTGCTGAGCCGGAGGCAATTTAATGCTGTGTTCCCAGCACAATACTTAACACGGTTTGGAAACTGAAGAGCTGTGAATTTGATTTACCCCTCTTATCTGTTTACCTCTCATGAACCCTGCAGGGGAACTGGCATCTCTTAAAGCTCAGGAAGAAGCCAGGTACTGGCCATCACATGTCCAGATTTGCCCTAGGAATGCCTGCCTAGATAGTTGAAATGCTGCTGCTGCTGCTTCTGCTGCTTCTGCTTCTTCTGCTTCTTCTTCTTCTTCTTCTTCTTCTTCTTCTTCTTCTTCTTCTTCTTCTTCTTCTTCTTCTTCTTCTTCTTCTTCTTCATCATCTTTGTTCTTCCTTCTTCTTCCTCCTCCTCCTCCTTCTTCTTCTTCTTTCTTCTTCTTCTTTCTTCTTTCTTCTTCTTTCTTCTTCTTTCTTCTTCTTTCTTCTTTCTTCTTTTTTTTTTTTTTCTCTTTTGGTTTTCCAAGACAGGATTTCTTTGTATAGCCCTGGCTGTCTTGAAATTCACTCTGTAGACCAGGCTGGCCTGGAACTCAGAAATCTGCCTCCCAAGTGTGGGATTAAAGGCTGCGCCACCACTGCCTAGTGAAATGACACTTCTAACACAGACATGAAACCATGCTGTTTCCTTTGCGTTTAGAATTTCACTCTATTTTCCCTGAGCTAATGAGACACAGATCTGTAATATTTCCCCGTTCCCAATTTTCTAACAATAAAGAATATAGTACAGAGGAGAAAGTTTTTTTTTTAAGTCATGTTTTGTCTGGTGTGTATGTGCCCTTGTGTGTGCATGCGCGAGTGTCTGAAGTTGATAATATTTGGGTGTCTTCCACAGTTGTTCTCACCTTGGTTTTTGAGATATGGTCTCTCCCTGGCCCTGTAGCTTACATACTGGCAGGCCCAAAATACTCTAAGAATCTGCCTTTGCGGGGGGGGGGGGGGGGGGGGGGGGTGTTTAGGTTTTGTTTTCTTCAATACAGGGTTTTTCTGTGTAGCCCTGGCTGTCCTGGAACTCACTTTGTAGACCAGGCTGGCCTCGAACTCAGAAATCTGCCTGCCTCTGCCTCCCAGAGTGCTGGGATTACAGGCATGTGCCACCACCGTCCAGCTATACCTATAGTTTTCGATGGGAGATTTGGCTGGTTCCTTGAACATTCTATTCTCAGTATTAGAATAGTTAGAATAGACATTTGGAATGGACTCTGTTAGAGCTTCACAATAAATTTTATTTTCAGCAACAAATATATTTTATCACTTAAAAAACACAACCTAGGGCTTGAGAGACGGCTCGGTGGTTAAGAGCACTGACTGTTCTTCCAGAGGTCCTGAGTTCAAATCCCAGCAACTACATGGTGGCTCACAACCATCTGTAATGGGATCCGATGCCCTCTTCTGGTGTGTCTGAAGACAGCTATAGTGTACTCATATAAGTAAAATAAATAAACCTTTTAAAAAAAACTGCCTCTCCCCCCAAACATGACAAAGTTAGAAGTAGAGCAATCAGTTTTACATCCTCTGGTATAGCTCTGCCCATTGCCCACATGCAGTCCTGCCTCAGGACCTTGCATTTGGCCTTTCTTGTTCTCTTTTCTTTATGCCATATACTGACCCACATGTGTATTTGTTGGCATATGTACATATCATTGACTTGATTCTGCATATTAGAACATGTTTTTTTCTTTTTAAAAGTATGCAATCTCTCCTAATTCTTTACTGAAAATACTCTGTCTAGTTTACTAGAAATGTTTTTGGACCTAAAAGTATTGTTGCAGGATACAAAATCAATATTACTCCATATTAACAGTTTACTCTCTGAGAAAGAAGTTAGGCAAAATATTCCATTCAAATGTTCCTACCCCCATTAAGTATTTAGGAATATATCTAACTAAAGAAGTGAAAAATATCTACAGGGAAATTTTTATAGTATTTTTAAAAAAGCATAGAAGATTCTAGTTGATGGAGAAATATTTCATGTTCTTGGATTAGCACAGTTAATATTATGAAAATATTTATAGTACCCAAACTAATTTATAGAATAATATAATACCTGTCAACTCCCGTGTCACAGGCTTAGGGAAAAAAAAGCAATACAATAGTTTATATGGAACCAGAAAGACCACAGATAGCTAAAGCAATCCCAAGAAGTAAGAACAATGCTGGGAATGTTCCCCTATGCTTCAGATTATACCATACAGCTATAATGACCGAACAATCAGCAGAATAGAACGGAAGCCAGAAGTAAAATGGCCAAATCACAACCACTTAATTTTTGACAAAGGAGGCAAAAACATACATTGAATAAAAAGATAGGTTATTCAACAAATGGTACTGGTAAAATTGGAATTCTACCCACAGAAGAATAAAATTAGATACGTTATCTTCCTGTACAAAAATCAACTCAGAATAGATCAAGATTTAAAACCTGAAACACTAAAAGTTTTCAGAGAAAACAGGTGATGTTCTTTAAGATATTGGAGTAAACAAGAACTTTTAAAACAACACCAACAGCACAGGGACTAACCTCAAGTATCAACAGATGAGACTACATGAAAACTAAAGTTTTTCATACGACAAAGGAAACCATTAGCAGGGCAAACAGGCAGCCCACAGAATGGAGGACGATGTTTACCCGCTATTAACAGATGAGTTGAAAATGGAAATTTGGTATATTTTTCCAATAAAATTGAATATTCTTTATCTCTAAAGAAAATTGAAGTTAATAAAATTGGAGGGAAATTAATAGACTTAGGATGTATAATATTAACTGAAATCACAATCCCATTTCCCCTCCCCGTCCCCCGTCCCCCCTCCCCCCTTGTTTCTTTCTCTCTGGGGTTTTCAAGGCAAGGTTTCTCTGTGTTCCCTGTCTGTCTTGCACTTGGCTCTGTAGATCAGTCTGGCCTCAAACTCAATAGTTCCACCTTCCTCTGCCTCCTAAGTACTGGGATTAAAGGCACTGGGTGGTGTGGGTGACCTTAACCAGAATGCCCAACAGTGGGGAGATGGGTCCTCAAGATCCTATCCAGTAGTTAGACAGGGACCCCCAGTGGAGGCATGGGGGCATCAACCCACCTTCAAAATTTTTGGCCCAAAATTGTTCCTGTCCAAAGGAGATGTAAAGACAAAAATGGAGCAGAGACGGAAGGAATGGCCGACCAGTGACCAGAGTGCTACCTTAACTAACATATAAGGAGGTTGGAGTCTGCACTTCAGCATAACACCCGCTGTGCTCTCAGCTGTCCTTCCTTAGGGACTGCATGTATTTTAATAATACTCTGAGAAATAAAGTAAATACTCAGAAATGAGTTAGGCATTTCTGTTTTCATACTGGAGTATTATGGTAAAATTTTAGAAGACAAAATTGCATAACCACTAAATTAGGAGGGAATCTATAGCTGAGCTGGTAAGGAATCTTTAAGGACATGATCGAATAAGAGGGAAACTTGGGATGAGAGTGCCGGTACCGTGCAGGGGCTGTGGCTCTAATAGATGGTGTCGGGAGAGCTGTTAGCCACATAGAAAGTGATGAACTAGGACTTCTTGGTACACTCCATGTTCAAAGTTAACCTGTGATGAATCATAGGCCAAGATGTTGCTAAAAATCATAGAACTTCAAGAAGAATCTACAAGAGTAGATCGACATCGACATTCCATTAGGAAGTGCTTTATTAACTATGATGTTAGAAGCCCAAAACAAAGAGAAAACAGGTAAATTGGGCCTAATCAAAATAGAAAGCATTGGCATTTGAAAGGACACCATCGAAAAAGTGAGCCGATAACAGAACGAGAACATATCTTATTTGAAGTCCGTTGTTAACTGCACTCTTACAGCTTAGTAATACAAAGAGGTAACTCAGATGAGAGATGAGCAAAAGAGCTGACTAGGCGTTTCTCAGAGATCTGTAAGTCAACAGTGAGCACAGTGAGGAGATGCTAGGTCGGCATCTCGAGTCATCAAGGAAATGCACCACTGAAGCCCCGTGAGCCTCCCTCCATTACACAGCTGCAAGAGCAGACCGTAGAAAGTGTAGAAAAGGATGGAGACGGGTTGATACTTTCATACACTGCTGCTAGTAATGTAAAATGATGCAGCTATCTATAAAACAATTGAAGAATGCCTCATAGCTTAACTGTATAGCTACCATGTGACCCAACAATTCTGCCTCTAGAAATATACCTGATAGTAAAAACAGAAATTCACTTAATGAGTAGCATGTGAATGCTCACAGCAACTTTATTTATAATAGCCAGAAGTAGAAATAGCACAAATACCCATTTGCTAATGAATGATCAATAAGATGTGCTATGTCTTTGTAATAGAGTATTTAGCAATTAAAACTAAAGACATTTTTAGGACGTATTTTGCTCTGTTAAGACATAATATATTTGTAAATGACTTGGTGATTGCCACAGCCCTCACTTCATTTGCATGCCCTTTAGCAATGTACATGTACTGTCACTATGAAACTTGATAATGACAGTTTGTCATAAAGACAGCCCTGTCCTCACATAAATACAATACAATAAAGGCATTTATGCCAGGGAGGCAAAATTGGTCTGTTGGAAACTTATTGTTATTATGTACTTTATTAATAAACTATAAGGTTATTTTTATTATTTAAATAACTTTGTATATGTATACATATATGGCAGATGCCAATACCAGGTGTTATCCCCAGTTGTCAGTATGGGTATTCAGTCCTAATTCTAAACCAGAACTCAGTGCACAGTTTTTTGTGAAATCCGAGTCAGCAACCCAGAGATTAAGACAGGGCATGTTAATCCTCAAAGATTACCTTGAACTTCTGACCCATCTGCCTCCACTTCCCCAGTACTAGGCTTACATGTTTGTGTAATTATACCTGGCTCAAACAAGTTTTAAAGTCAAACACGGTAACCCAATTCAACCCAAAGATAACACTAGTTTGATACTTAAATGATGACAAGTGATGGTAAAGTATTAGGGTTTTGTGATTGCAATGTGTGTCTGTGAGCAGGGAGTTTTATGTACAGTCAAACACTTGTAAGTAACAACTGAATATGAACTGAGGTATTCAGGTGTTGTCATCTCCTGGGCACAGTGACATCTGCAGTGCAGGGTATATGTGCTGTGTGTTTAGAAGCAAGGCTGCAATGCAGTCCTCACACTTAGAAATAGTTGAATTGTTTTTTTCTGTGCTGAGCCATTGAGTCAGCTATAGAAACTTTAGTTCTTTCAGAGTTTGTAACATAATTTATTTAGTTGAAATATAAAAAAAAAGATTGATAATGTGCATTTCCTATACATACAATATATGCAGGACATTAATGTGTTGCTGTGTAGAGATTTCCTTTTGAAATTTGTAAAAATAATGGAAGGAAGTTGAAATACTTAACACTGATTTTTAAGGTGCCCATTGTATTGTGTAAGATGGTTAATGATTAATGGCTAATGTCCTTTCTGAACCAGCTGTCACCATTAGTGATGATCACACTGAGCTCTGCTTATCCCTTTAGGTCCCCATCTAATAATCAAAAGTCATTCAGGATCTCACTGCTCAGAGTTTTAAAATCAATTTAGTGCTTATGGACTATTTATGCAGCCAGCATTTTAAACATTGCTCTGTCTGGTGTGTAATTTACTGGGACATGCATTCTCATAGAATGGACTGATGACTGTAATGTATAACCATCAAGTGGACACAAATCACAGATGCAATAAGATTACAATTTATACTTTCTACATTATTTGTGCTGGTGAACAATTTCGTTGTCCTTAATACAACCGTTTTACTGTAATTGCTGTTTTTAGGCTCCTGGATTTGGCTTTGGAATTGCCATATCTGGTGGAAGAGATAATCCTCATTTTCAGAGTGGGGAAACCTCCATAGTGATTTCTGATGTGCTCAAAGGAGGGCCAGCTGAAGGCCAGCTACAGTAAGTGTGTGATCTCTCTGTCCTGTGTTGTGTCTCCTGTTCCTCCCCACACTCAACTGTTTTGGTCCATAGTCGTGGATCTGTTTTGTTAGTGATTCCAGACTATTTACATCCTGTGCTGTACTTATTTAATATTTCCCCTCAAGTGAATATACACTTAGCTTAAGAAATCTTTATCAATGGTGCAAGGAGGCGGCCAGGTAACTGTAACGGTTAAGGAGAGTGAAGGAGAACTTGTAACTAGTTTAGGTGGAACTAGCTTTTGAGGGCCTCTCTCAGGAGAGTCTGCCCTTTCTGCATACTATGGAGATTAGTGCAGTACAGATGATAAGAGGAGCAGGAAGGAGAAACTGAGACTATAATCAGAAGGATCCAAAGACATTTAGAAGGAGAAAGAATTAATGTTTAATGACAGTATCTCTGTTAGTTGGGTGACTTGGTGTCATTAGTGTTCTAATCCAGTTAGCTACTAGTGATCTTTTTGTTTGTTGTAGTGCCTGTTCTGTTCAGGCAGTTGGGGAAACACTGTCCTTTTCAAAAGGGAAAGGAACTGCTGTCTGTGATGGGCTGAGTTACCTGACAGTGACAACTGATGCTGCTTCACTCAGCACTGTCCTAAAGACAAGCAGGTTGATTAACCTGGCCTTCCACGAAGACTTTACAAAGGTCCTGTGTGCTTCTCATTAACGTGTTTTTCTCATGTTCTCTCCTCTCTTAGGGAAAATGACCGAGTTGCAATGGTTAATGGAGTTTCAATGGATAATGTTGAACATGCTTTTGCTGTTCAGCAGCTAAGGAAAAGTGGGAAAAACGCAAAAATTGTGAGTATCTTTTATGTTCAATTTAGTAGAAGCATCAACTGCTCTTGATACTTGCTTGGTATTTGATTCCCCCCTCCCCACTCTTTGAATCTCCCTTTCTTTGTTTTTAGAAAGGGTCTCTGTGGGTAATCTTGACTGTCCTGGAACTCTATATAGACCAGGATGGTCTACATTTGTGCCAATCCTTCTGCCTCTGCCTCCCAGGTGCTAGGATTAATGGTGTGGGACACCACACCAGCTTCTCCTTTAAGTAAGTTAAGTCAGTTCCAAAGTCAGGCATTGAGGAGTGTGAGTGCTTAGTCCTCTCCTGTGCTGTGTACCTAATCTAAGTTCAGATGGAAGTTTGCCTTTATAAAAGGAGATGGGGTGGAGTTTCATGGCTTAATGCTGCTGTCTCCTTTATGCTCTTACATTAGCCCGGATCTTGACAAGTTGTGTAAAAGTGCCTGTGGCCCTCCTTTCTGGTCTGAGCTTTGTTATATGTACATACACTGTAGCTGTCTTCAGACACCCCAGAAGAGGGCGTCAGACCTCAGTACGGATGGTTGCGAGCCACCATGTGGTTGCTGGGATTTGAACTCAGGACCTTTGGAAGAACAGTCAGTGCTCTTAAACGCTGAGCCATCTCTCCAGTCCCTGAGCTTTGTTTACAGGGAACACTTCTCCCTCCTTCTCTGACCCCACACCATCTACTACTACCTTTGTTAACTCTGATGTCTTAAGGAGAAAGAAGAAGCCAAGATTGTCTGAAAAAGAGTTGTTCAGGGTGCATTTTAAGTTACTCTCTTAAAGGCAGAGTCTGAGATTGCAGGAAGCACTGGCGTGCCCAGCTTATGCATACAGAGTATGACTTCAGTTTATGTATGCAGAGTATAGCTCGGTGCAGAGTGAAGTAGGTGAGACAGACAGGAGTGGGGGGGTGCGGGGAGAAAGCAGCTGTTCTTTTTCCTTTCTCAGCAGCACAGGGCTCGTCTTTTCCACATACTGGCTTCTCTTGCTACTTGTCCTCCAACTTCAGACATTGGTTGATTGTTTTCACCAAAAAGATCCACTCTGGCTAATCTGGATAGTAGGAAGCAGCAGTGTTTACTGTTGACTACTCAGCCTTAGAACATATTTAGCCATGAAAGAAATATAATTTTGAAGGAAGTAGCAAGACAAGATTATTAGGCATTTATCAGGCGGAGCAGATTTGAAGTAATTTAGGAGAGATTAAAGATTAAAGCTACACATCACACAGGATGGTAACCGACAAGGAAACCTCTTGGAAGTGGGTGTCATTGAGAACACACCCCAATAGTGAGGTTTTATTCACATACAGAGCTGGTCCACTTGATTTCTGAGAACATAAGAAAGAAGTATTAAGTAAATGAGACACAATGAAGGGATTTTAGAAGCGGGTTGGTCTAAAAGGACACTGACTAAAGCAGGCCGAGGAACTGAGACGTTCTTGAGTGATGAAAAAGCCCATATTAGGCAGTTTCATTGAGGGCACACGATGCAGATGAAAGGGCTGCTGAACAGCAGCAAGAATGAGTGTATAGCTGGCTAATCAATGAAAAGTCTCTTTTATTGTGTCAGAACATAGGCAAACGAGGGGAAGAAACCAGTAGATAATCATTTACAGGAGTCTGCAAGCGAAGCCCTGAGAAAACAGAAGCAGGTGGGGAAATCAGAAGTGAGCAGAAAGTTCCAGTGGCTAAAGGTGTCAGAAGAAGACAATGTTCCCCAAGAGGCTCTTGTAGGCCCCCAGGAGACCCAGTGTCCCAGTGTGAGGGAACCAGGCAGCTTCCAGGATTATAGAACTGCACATTCAGAAGATGCATATAGATCTGGAACTTAGAAACAAAGAAATAAGTGGACAGGGAACACTGAAAATGAATGCAAGAATGAGCTTACACTCATGCCAGAAGTTATAAATTGAACCAACACAGAAACACAAGGCAGTTTGTGTTGGGGAAGTATGCTGAGCTCATGAGCTCCCACCAAGTAAGTTGTACATTACTTTGTGATAAATAAATATATCACTTAGTAGTATGTTGGGACAGTTATAGATCTTTTTTGTGTGTGTTTTGGTGTGTGTGTGGTTGTGTTCCCCCCCCCCCCCCAGACAGGGTTTCTCTGCGTAGCTCTGGCTGTCCTGGAACTCTCTGTAGACCAGGATGGCCTTGAACTCAGAAATCCGCCTGCCTCTGCCTCCCAGAGTGCTGGGATTACAGGCGTGCGCCACCACCGACCTGCCAGTTATAGATCTTGATAATGATGCACTATCAAATTTTGATTAAGGAATTAAGTCAGGCTTGTGAGTTTGTTGTGGTTTTGGTTAAAAAGAAGTTCATAAGTCAGGCGGTGGTGATTTCTGAGTTCGAGGCCAGCCTGGTTTACAGAGTGAGTTCCAGGACAGCCAGGGCTACACAGAGAAACCCTGTATGGAAAAAAAAAATCCAAAAATTAAAAAAAAAAAAGAGTTCATAAGACGTGAAATGTTTAGAGTGTAGTCCTAATTCTTCCTTTTACACAACAAGTATTAATTCCCTGTAAGTTCCTGATTCTTATCACCTGGAAAATTGTTAGAAATTCTGGAAGGACTTAGTAAATTTACTATTTAGCCAGATCTGTTTATTATGAGAGTGGACAACAGCCATTTTGAAAATGTATTGGTTTGATGACTATATTATCTCCTATGTATTTACATATGTTAATGTAAGTTAAAGGAAATGTTTATTTCTCTTATGAATGTTTATCTCTCTTATTCATTTCATCATCTCTTTATTTGTAGACCATCCGAAGGAAGAAGAAAGTTCAGATTCCTGTAAGTCATCCAGATCCTGAAGCGGTGTCTGATAATGAAGATGATAGTTATGATGAGGACATGCATGATCCAAGGAGTGGCCGTGCTGCTTTAGTTAACAGAAGGAGCGAGAAGAGCTGGGCAAGGGACAGAAGCGCCAGCAGGGAGAGGAGCCTGTCCCCTCGCTCTGACAGGCGATCGCTGGCCTCCAGTCAGCCGGCCAAACCCACCAAGGTCACATTGGTGAAGTCTCGGAAAAATGAAGGTATCACTGACTCACTGTTCTCATGAGAGACTTAAAGCTAGACTTAAAGACTTAATAAGAAATACAATGGCCATATTATCTGTTTTTTCGTTTCTCTTTCTAGTCATATTCTTTGCTAAGAGTCAAATCCTGGCAAGGTAGACATTGGGATATTTTGGAACATTTTCTCAAATCATTTTGTTGAAGCAAACTTCTAGTTGAATTTTGGTTTTATTGGAACAGGAACAGCCAAATTCAATTATGCTGGCAAGAAATGTTGTACCAACACTCAATTGAAATGCTGTGTTTTTTTTTTTTACTGTTAGAATCAATAGTAGTATTGCCATGGAAATAAATCTAAGGGCTTACTTGAAGGGAGAGAAGGACTAATTTGTAAATGGAAGATTGATGTTCTTTTTTCTTTTTTTTTTCTTTCTTTTTTTTTTTTTTTTTTTTTTGGTTTTTTGAGACAGGGTTTCTCTGTGTAGCCCTGGCTATCCTGGAACTCACTCTGTAGACCAGGCTGGCCTCGAACTCAGAAGTCCATCCGCCTGCCTCTGCCTCTGCCTCTGCCTCTGCCTCTGCCTCTGCCTCCCAAGAGCTGGGATTAAAGGCGTGCGCCACCACCGCCCCGCAAGATTGATATTCTTAAACTGAATTCTCTACTCTCTCATGTCACCAAATTGTTAGCTTTTTAAATGGCTCTTGGATCTCTCTGGCTTGTGATTATGTAGGGGTCATGACTTAGGTTTTAAAAATGGTGGAGGAAGTGTTTTGAAGGTGGGCTTTGGTCTAACCTGCTCAGCGTCCTGGCCACCGGCAGCCTGCTCTAGGTGGTGCTCCTACCCTTGCACTTGGCCTTCACTTCTCCTGCCTGCCTCCCAGCCCAGAGCCACTCATAGAGTCCCAGCCTGGGGAGCACTGCTTCTCGGCTGAACTGTTAGACAATGTATTCTTTAGACTGTTGTAATTCTCATCTTTCTGAGGTTCACACTTCTCTTCATTTCCACCCTTCTACTTTTAACGCTCTCTCTAGTTTCTGTCCAAGAACTTTGCTTGTCTAGTGTAGCCAGTCTCATGTGTCCCCGGGACCTCACTGCATGGCTCAGGTCACCACTTCCTTCTCTAGTCCACATCAGAACAGCGTGCCCAACTTAGACATAGTCAGTTGTCCAGTAGGATTCCTCAGAGTCAGCCACACCTCAAAGGAATCAGTTTATTCTTGGCTTTTTGTGTGTGTGTGTGTTTGAAACACATATTTTTTTTTCAACTATATTCCTTTCAACCCAGTTCCTCAGTCAGGTAAGTGTAGATGATATAGTACTTTTCCTTGACATCTCTTACTTATATGATGAACATGTCCTAACTCCCAACATACTACCTTATTGTCTCACTTCTGTCTTTATCTATGGCTGTTCTTTTCCTGCTGCTGTCTGTCTCTTACGTGGACTTGGTCAGTTTTGTGACTGATCTCAGGGTCTGTCCCTTCCACTGAACTCTGTAGATGGTTTTCTAGAGGTTCCATCTTAATTGCTTCTATCTATCTGTGTCCGTTGTCCTAGATTTAGGGCTTCGTCACACCTGCCTGTTCTTTCCTTCATCCATGGTTGTATTTGTTTTGAATACCCCCAGTCTCCTGCACATAACACACTCTTCATTCAGGTTTAGTTTTAGTGTTTCTTAGGTGAAGTTTTAGCTTTGGTATTTCTTTCTAATTAAGGTCTTCTCTGACTCTGATAGATATGCATATTTGGTCCCATGTTTTGCACTAGTAAACTACTATGCATTAGTACTTTCTTGCACTAATAAATTACTATGATAACATCTTTTGCTCTGCTATGTAAGTTGCCAAGGTACAGGCCTATCTGATCTGTTTCTTTAATTTGTAGTGCTTGGACATAGTTACTATGTACCCAAAGAAATACCTAGAATAAAGGAGTAAACTGATATACAAGGAATATTTTGGCTTCATCCATATATTGATATTTATAATCTTATGTTTTGTTTGGAGACTGGGTCTCCTTGAGTAGCTCTGGCTGTCCTGAAATACTATGTAGACCAGGCTGGCCTTGAACTCACAGAGATTCAACTATCTGCCTCTCAGGTGCTGGATTAAAGTTGTGCATCCAGCCTTCTGTAACACATACAGACTCAGACACACACACACACACACACACACACACACACACACACACACACACACACACACACAGCTTTGGTTTTTTGAGATAGGGTTTGCTTGTGTAGCCTTGACTGACTTACAGCTAGTTCTGTAGACTAGGGCTGGCTTTGAATTTACAGAGATTTGCCACCCACCTGCCTCTGCCTCCCAGGTGCTGGAGTTAAAAGATGCACCATCCTCGCCCAGCTCAGTTGTAACCTTTTCATTGTGAATAAGAATATGTCCCTAGTCCTGTATTTCTCTATGATGAAATTGCTGTTTTCAAAGCACTTAACTTTGCCTGTCTAGCTCTCCCAATGTCATTACTCTTCCACTGTGGTACTAGTTCTGCTTCTGTGTGTATTCTTTGCATATTTACCTTACGTTAATCTGTAACTGAGATGGAACAAGTGCTGCAGGCTTCATACTTTATCCTACATTAAAACCTGTTTGTTCATCTTGACTTTTAAGTTTGGGTTTTCTTGAATTTTTTTTTTTTTTAAACATTCAAAGTCCTCCCTCCTATTTTTTTTTTTTTCACAGATCAAGAATGTTTCTTTTTCTGTTGACACAGGACTGGTTATAGCTTTTGTTTGTCTGTCTTACTGAGACAGTCTTCACTGTATGGTCTACATAGTCCTATCCTGTTTCTTCCAGTGAGTGTGAGCTTCACATGGGTGCTCTACCATACCAGGGCTGCCTTGCAGTTTTGTTTAATTTTTTTGTCATTTTTTAACTCCTTACTTACCCACAGATAAAATTACCATCTCATGAGTGTGTTGTAGGTTGCATAAGTGAGAGCACTGATATTCTTACATCTGTTAGTAGTAGGCTGTACTAAAGCTTTTGAGTTTCTTCAGTAGAGGTTTGTACACACCTACAAAGGGAAAGAAAACTAATAATTGATTCATAGCTGTCATCAAAAGCATTTTGGGACTTCAGAGTTTTTTAAGCCTCAAGCAATTCACTCCAAAGATTGTGTTCTTTAAATATTAGAAGAAGCCAGTATGTCATCACATAATCAAAAAAAAAAAAAAGATGGTTACATCTTTTAGGCCTTCTCCTTTTCAGTAAGATGGGAACAGTAAGATGGTGTCATTTCTTTGAACCATGTTTTATTTTGCTTCTTTTTGACTGCATACTTTTCAATGATTTAAAAATAATAGCTTTAGGTGCAGAGTGGTTCATAAGGAAAGTAATTTTAAATCTTACAATTTAAACTGTGCTTAATTATCTTAGGACCTTGAACTAAAGATATTTAACTGTATTCTTCCAGAATATGGTCTTCGATTGGCCAGCCATATATTTGTAAAGGAAATTTCACAAGATAGTTTGGCAGCAAGAGATGGTAACATTCAAGAAGGGGATGTTGTCTTGAAGGTATAGTTATATTTTATTTTATAATAAACTGAAATAGGAAACAAAGTTTAGAGTTATTTGTGTGTGAAGCAGTTTTGCTATAGAGAATAATCAGCATTTGTCCTGCCCCTATGAGGTATGGAGTTAACTTGAGAGAATTATTACTATAAATATATATCATTCACCAGGATTGAAGTTTTAGTTTGTATTCTGTTGTTTACTTTTCAACTTATAGCTTCTTTTCGGTTACAGATAAATGGTACTGTGACAGAAAATATGTCACTTACAGATGCAAAAACATTGATAGAAAGGTCTAAAGGCAAGTTAAAAATGGTAGTGCAAAGAGATGAGCGGGCTACCCTACTGAACGTCCCTGATCTTTCTGATAGTATCCACTCTGCTAATGCCTCTGAAAGGGATGGTGAGTATAGTTCTGCTTGGAGGGTCGCACTGATTTATATCTTAATGTATTCGGGGATTGAATATGTTTGAGTGGAATGATACTTTTCTACAGGAGAGATAACCTTCAATACTCTGAAATTGCATCTACTTTTGTGTGTGTGTTTGTGTCTGTTCTCTTGTCACTACACACAAATAATTCATTCACCATTGTAGTTCTGGTGATCACTGGAGATGATATTAATGTTTGAATCATTTTATGTGAAATATACTCTTAGCTTATTTATAATATTACTAGAATTCTTTAGTCATTTCATGGGAAATTTTTCTTTTTATTTACAGACATTTCAGAAATTCAGTCACTAGCATCAGACCACTCAGGTCGCTCGCATGACAGGCCTCCCCGCCGCAGCCAGTCACGATCTCCTGATCAACGTTCAGAACCCTCTGATCATTCCACACAGTCTCCACAGCAGCCCAGCAATGGCAGGTAAAAACAAAGTACATTTGGAGTTACTTATAAATAAAATTAGGAGAATTTTTTCTTCCATTATTTAAGATTGTGTCTATTTTTTCATCCTCAGTTTAAAACCTACATAAATAGAAGACAGTCAATTTTTTTTTCTTTTTAAAAACAAGATGCTAGGTAGTATATTTAATAGGCAGGAAGCCAAGGAAGTATTTGTTAGTGCTTACCTCTGGCTGGTAACACAGGAGCAGCTGTTAACAGTATAAAGTCTGTAGACATGGCTATGTTATACCTTATGGTCACTGGGGAAGAGAGTTTGTTCCTCACAAAATTCAGACTAGAAGCACACTATGACCCTCTTTCTGAATCTCTATCCAGAGGAGAAAAAGTGGTCATTCTTAAATACCTACAACTCTACATGGGTATAGGTTTTTCTTTACAGTGACTACATGAACAGCCAGCCTGTTTGTCACGGATATAAACACAGAGACAGAAATATGTAATAGAATAATTGCTTATTCAGTGAAAGGAGGTGCTCCGTCACTGTCAGGGACATAGACGTACCTGGGGTTATTCAGACAAAGACACTTGAACCTCACAGAAAGAGAGGAAAGACTGGGCAAGGGAAAGCAGTGGGGAGATGCTGTTGGAGAGTGCTCAGGATGATGATTGGAGTCCTCAGAAGTAAAACCTTAAGTCTCATCATCATCATGTACCAAATTGATATTTGAGGAGATTTAACTGTGGTCATTTCAAGTGATGTACATATAGCCAAGCAGACATATCAAGCACCTTAAATACATATAATTTTACTGTGACTATATCACATTAAAGAGAAGAGAAAAAATTCAATCTCATAGCTGAAGAGACAGAGCTAGAAAGAGTTGACTTGAGATTTATCTGAATGCAGATGTTACCCAAAAATTTCGGAAGTCACAGAAGTTGCTAAGAGAAATCATATGAAGAAGGGCCATGAACTAGACTTCAGAGAGTAGGAAAGTGAGCAGGCAAGAGAGAAGACTTGGGCTTTGGAAATGCTTATTAAAAACAGTAGTACCTGGGCTGGTGGGTTGTTCAGTTGGTAGAATGCTTGTCTGGCATGCATAAATTCCTTGGTTTCATGCTCCAAGTAGAACTACACATTAAAGGCTCATAATCCTAGCACTTTTGAGGTAGAGACAGGAAAATTTAAAGTTTAGGGTTATCTTAAATTATGTAATGAGTATATAAGTGTTACTATTGCTATGATAAAACACCATGGTCAAAGCAACTTGGGGAGGAAAGGGTTTATTTGGTTTACACTTCTACATTACAGTTCATCATCAGAGGAAGTCAAAATAAACTCAAGCACAGTAGGAACCTGGAGGCAGGAGCTGATGCAGAGGCCCTTGGAGGAATGCTGCTTCCTGGCTTGCTTCTCATAGCTTGCTCAGCCTACTTTCTTAGAGAACCCAGGACCACTAGCCCAGGAATCAGACCACCCACAATGGGCTGGGCCCTCCCCCATCATCACTAATTAAGAAAATGCCCTACAGACTTGTTTATAGCCTGATCTCATGGAGGCATTATCTCAGGTGAGGTTGCCTCTCACAGATGACTGTAACTTGTGTCAGGATGACATAAACTAGTCACATTGAGTTTGAGGTTAGCTTGGGACACATAAGACCATGTCTCAGGAAAAAAAAATACTGTTAAAGCTGTACATTTATAAAGCCAGTTGTCTTTACACAAGTAGCAACAGAGAATATTTGGTTGTCATTACATCTCGTTTAGCTTTTAGGTGTATGAACTCCATTTTTGGTATACTTCAAGCTTTGGGTTTATTATGTGAATCTCAGTCTTTATTTTGCTTGAAATGTTATTAAAAGGATTATTATGGTATATTAAATGCAAAATTGGTTTATTATTTTTAATTGATTTTTTTTTACCTGCTGTAAGCTATCTAAAGTCCCATGCCAGGTGGTGGTGGTGGCGGCGCACGCCTGTAATCCCAGCACTCTGGGAGGCAGAGGCAGGCAGATTTCTGAGTTCGAGGCCAGCCTAGTCTACAGAGTGAGTTCTAGGACAGCCAGGGCTATACAGAGAAACCCTGTCTCAAAAACTAAATCCAAAAAAAGAAAGTCCCTATCACCTTGAATGGCATTCTGCCGCGGCATTCTGATGGAGGCAGTGCTAACATCTCTGGTGGCTGCATGAGCGGGAGTCGTAACTTAGCACGTCCTTTAACCCAGAAACTGCTCAGAAGGAACAGTAGTCATCAGAATTTCACCATTACTTTGCATGTAAATAAATTCTGAATTATAGGAAGTTCTCTTTGTTTTCTTGTTGTTCTGTTTGTTACTTTAATTAGCATACATTTCCCAAGCATTAGGCTTACTCTGGTCCTTCTTTCACCTTCTACTGCCCTACCTGTCCTCTTTCCTGTAAGTTTTTTTTCTCCTCACACTAAAATCCACATGACTGAAAACATGAGATACTCATCTGTGAGTCTGTTTTATATGTCATTTAACATGATCTCCACTTCTGTCCATTTTCCTGTAGATGTCACAATTTTATTCTTTATGAGTGAATTAAACTTTATAGTGGGTGTAGGTGGGGGAGGGGGAGACAGTCTTTGACTTTATCCTCTCATCTGTTACTAGGCACCTGGACTGATTCTTAACTTGGCTGTTGTGAATAATGTTGGACTACAACCCTCTAGTTTATTTGGCTTTGTATCTGAAAGGGATTCAGCTAGTTCGTACAGAAGTTGTGTTTTAAACTTCTTGAGGCCTTGATGAATCTGCTGATTTCCATAGTGATTGATGGTTTTTCTTGTTTTGTTTGTGCAGAATTGGTGTGTTGTTGTTAAGCTTTTTTTTTTTTTTTTTTGGTAGCTATTATATATTCCTTTGAGTGTAAACTTTGTAAATGTGTAGATGGCATCATGTTGCAGTGCCAAAGGTTGAACACCCTGGATTTTCCTTTTTCCCTTTCCCTTGAATTGTGGCCACTTGTTTGTTTGTTTTTTTCCCCCTATCGTGTTGTCCTTATGGGATAAGGCCTCACTATGTGGCCACGCTGGCCTGGCTTCTCTCTCCTAAGTGCTGGGATTAAAGGTGCCCTACTATGCCCTATTCTTGTTGTTTCTTTACCATTAATGGTAGCCATTATAAGTGGAATTTCATTATACTATTATTTTGATAGAAAGTTCCTTTTGCTATTTTGGTCTTTCTAACAACTTGGCATCTGAAACCTCATTTTGAAAACTCCAATTATTATTAATATTAATTATCTTCAAATAATACCATGATGTCCTCTTCCCTTTTAGGAGCTTTAAGTATTTTTATATGTAATTCCAGTTCTGTGACTTTTTAAAATTACAGCCTTCCATTCCGTCTGAAGTGATGTCCACAGTCAGCTATGAACAGGGACAATAATGGAGGCATCTAAAGTAAAAGTAAAGTAAAAATAAGAACAGGGGAGTATTGGAAATGTCTCAAGTGAGAGCTCTGAAATCACTCATTTACATTTGTATTATACTCATTTATTCCATGGGCCAGGCAGCTCACTGGAGACCAAGACATTGACTCAGTTATGAAAATGACTATATTAAATAGAACATACCCTTTTTAATTGAAAGTAATTGCTTCTAAAGTAGTTGAAAGTACTGCTTTCAAAAAAAAAATTGAGTTTGTAACTGTTTTAAATATTCTTGTTACTACTGTTTGTTCCTCCTGAAAGAAATGCCTATACCAAACCTTGAGTTCAGGGGAATCTTTTGCTGACACGCTCATGACCCTGCCACATGTGGTGGGATATTATGTATATGAGCAAAGAAAGCATTGCCAACTTAAACTCTGATCTTGTGCCAAGATGCTGTATTTGGGGTCCGGGACTTATAACTGTGTGTTATAGTCCACACACAGCATTATAATTCTCTGAGAATCTTGAATTTAAATGACCAGGATGTTTTGTTGTTGAGGTAGTAGCAGTGTCAAGCACTGAGATGGCTCAGTGGGTAAAGCCCTTGCTGTGTAAGTGGGTTTCTCAGTTCAAATCCCAAGAGCCCATGTAACGTGGCGTCCTAGTTCTCCTATAACAAGGTGAGAGGTAGAGAGCAGAGTGTCCTCAGAAGTTTGCCGGCCAGCCAGCCTGGCATCCACATGGCACAACAACAAAGAGACCCATCTCAGACCAGCTGCAAGGAGAGCATGAGCCCAGTCCTTCCCAGCAGTTCAGCTGTGGATAAAATATTGAAATATGTGAGTTTATGGGAGCCATTCTAATTCAGTTCACCACAGAACATAAGAATTTCATTAATGTGTTATTTGTTATACAGTGTGGGGTTCTATAATGACATTTTTGTTGAAACACAGTTTAACCACATTCTTACCTCCATACCCTTGCCTGTCACCATCCTTCCTCCTTCTTGTCCCTTTCCTCTCCCCAAATCGTCTCCCTTCTTCTGTGATGTATATATTATCACTCTATGATCCCCATGTAAAAGATAGCATAGGGTGTTTTTCTTTATGAGATCGGCTTACTGTGATGATCTTCAGTTTGTCCAGCTTTCTGCAGATGAATCTTTTCATCTGATGAAATGATCAGGGTGGAAGGCATAATGATAAGCTTTTCTGCGCACTCAGAACCAAGATCGACAAAACACCAATGCACATAAAATAAACATTTCTGTAAAAAAAGTCAGTTTCTGCATATATGTAAAAGGTAACTATGAAAAACCTTATTTACAGATGAAGAAATGTAGAATGGTCCTGTTGCCCTTGAGAGAAATTAAGATCACTGTGATAGTTTTCTACTTCTAAAACCCATAGAATATCTCATACTTTTTGCTCTAGATGTTATCACAGAACAGGATAATTGTACCACTGTCCAAAGCCTAATGTTGACAGTGGGGAAAAGGCTCCCTAAAGTTTTTCTTCAAAACTTTAATAAGAGGCCTGGTGTTTAGGCCTCTGATCCCAGCTACCTGGGAGACTGGGCAAAAGAATATCAAGGTCTGGATATATCACTACAGAGCAAGGTCAAGACAAACCTGGATAACTTAGTGATGTCTGCAGTATGGATGGTCTGCGGGTGCTTGGGTGAAAGAAAGCCTGTCAGCTTAGTTGTGATCAAAAGAGTGAATGCCGTTTATGGGAACAGTGTAATGTAAAGAAGCTAAACATAAAAGGAGCACAGCTACAAAGCATTGACTGCTAGGAGTGGTGCTAAGTCTACATCTAAGAAGCACAGACAGCTGTTTCTTTATCTCCTAAGTCGGAGTGCCTGCCAACCCAAGAAGCAGCACCTCGTGCCCTCAGGCCTCAGATGGAGCTGTCTTGGAAGGACTTAGCCTCTGGTCATGGAATGTGCAGGGAATTAGCATTGTGTTGCCAGATGAACTTGCAGGGTGTTTGCTGTCTGTAGTGTCCAGAAGGACATTTGTGGGACTTACCTCATTTGGAAGCCTTGTACTGCGCAGCCATTTGATAGTAGCTTCCATGTAGATGCAAACATCTACCTACAGGGTCTCCAAGCCATTTTACTTGCAGGTTTTCTCTTAATAGATTACTCATTGATGATCTGATTGCTATTTTGTTTACGTAGTGGATAAACCACAGAGCCTTTATTTCTAGTAAGATCATTAATGTGAAGTATAAAAATTTCTTGAGACTCCATTGCATTCCATCTTTAACAAACCATTTTTATAGAACTCTTAGCCAACCCAAAGTTCCTCATTCAATTGGGCTTTGCTTTGTACAAACTAATAAACAACCAGAACAGGACAGCAGGATGGCTCAGTTGTAGAAGGGACTTTTTACCTGGTGGTAAAAAGGTACATGAGGGTGGTAGAGAGATGACTCCACAAAGCTGTCCTCTGATCTCCATGCGTGCACCTTGGGGTTGGTGACAATACATATGTGATGTGCACATGCACTCACTCACACACGCATAT